>NC_135335.1:20287918-20596657 GCF_023851605.1 Tamandua tetradactyla | reverse complement strand
ACAATTGGGGGACCATCACAAAAAAAGTGATTGATGGCATGGGACTTGCAAAAAGACAATGAAAAAGTAAAACCTGTGTGTACAGAGGAATTTATTGAACCCACCACATAGGAACCAGCTGCCAGTTGGATGCACACTCTTCGGGACATGACTGTAGGATAGCGGAGTGGCTTACAGATGGCTACATACAGGTCCACTGCCATAGCAGCCAGGAGGTAACAGTCATTGGTGGCAAATGCTGCATAAACCCACAACTGCACTACACATCCCATGAATGATATTGATTTATTTTCTGATATGAAGATTTGCAACATCTTGGGAGTGATTGCAGAAATATAGCATATATCAACAAAAGCCAAATGTTGTAGGAAAAAGTACATGGGTGTTTGAAGTCTGGCATCTGCTTTGATGAGGAGGATCATTCCAATATTATCCATCATGCAGATTACATAGATCAGTAGAAATACGATGAAGAGGACATGGCGAAACCTGTGTTGGGCACCAAATCCCAGAAGAAAGAATCCTGTCACTTCAGTGCTGTTTCCTTGTGTCATGACTGTCAATGTCTAGGAATGTTCAAGGAAAGAAGGGAGATCTTTGTAGCTTCTCAAATTTAAAATATTCTTATACATATCCTTCAATGTTTTTGACTTGAATTTTCATGGCAAACATTCAAAAAGTGTTTATTGCTTTTTAGATTTTTTTTTTGTATTTACTTGATTTGAGATTATTGAGTAAGCACTTATAGTTTAGCCATGGATCCATTTTTATAATTAAGACTGTTTCCATAGAAGAAGAGTGACTTCTAATGTACATGTTTCTAAGAAACAAACGTGTCCATGCACCGTACCAAGTTAAGTAGGTAACCATATTTGTATATATTAATATGGATATAGGGTAATTTCTTTTTTACAACAACTTATAATTTTTCTCAGCTATTCACCACTTGAAACTTGGTCCAAGCTCTTGATAATAGTAACCTCAGTTTTAGAAAAATTTTCCATGAGTTATCTTTAAGGTTCATATGTATTTCAAGGCTGCTTTCAAGAGTGTCTTTCTTTGTTTTACTATTCTTAGCACATTGAGATGACACTGTTCATAAGCCAGATAGATTTCACATATGTATATATATCTATTTACATATACATATATGCATTTACATATAAATACATATACCCATATATATATACTGTTGAGTAATAGTCTTAAATGTCTCATTGTATTGCTTTATTCTTTGGTTATAATTCAGCTGCAAGAAAGTCGTCTTACAACAAATTCTTTGCTACTTCTTGTAATGTTACTTCTGTACCTGTCATGTCTGTAATTCACATGAATTCATCTATGATTTTTCACATACAGTAAATCCTGAACACTTCTTCTCCAGTGTCTTAGTTCTTAAACACTGTTCTGTGTTGCTATCATCACTCATTGGGGAGCAGTGAGTCATGGGCTCTTGTCATGGCACAGATTGTGTCTTTTGTTACAAGCAGAGAACTTCACCAAACTTCTCATCACACTGCAGTAATGTATGGCCAGGAAACCAAGCTCTGCTCAAAAGAACATGGGAAAAGTGATGTATGTTATTTCAAGGCTAAATCATGCTCCCCAGCCTATCAGAAGCAATTCCAATAAGACTTTCAATTCCCTTTCTTCCTCAGTTGCTAGGTGAATAGTGCACTAGGGAAACTTTGGAAGCCCTATTTTAGATTTATGAGGTGATTTATAGGATGCCCAGCAAAATTTGAACTTTGGATTTACTACAAATACATTTTTTGCCTGTAAGTGTATCTCCACTATTGCATGGGACATGCCTATAGTAAAAAAATTACTCATTGTTCTTCTGAAATTTAAATTGAACTAGGCATCTTGCATTTATAATTAATTACCAAGTTGCTGTGCCTCTGTCCTTCAGGCTGGGATATTGAGTCACCACAGACAGAATACCCCTGCCAGCAATCTCTTCCTCCACTGGATTTTTTTTTTTAACAGTATGATTTTACTGCTATTATTTTAAACTAGAAAACTTGTAGGTTTGCAGAAAAGTCATATAAAACATCCAGCTTTCCCATAAATTCTTCTGTTGTTTAAACTTCGCATTAGTGTGGCACCATTGTTGCAATTGTAGGTGAAATTGTAGACGAAAAGGATACTAAAATATTAATGTTAACTAGGGTCTGTAGCTTAGATTAGGTGCATTTTGTCCAACTTGTACTACCCTATTATTAACACCTATTAACAGTGTTGTACATTAGTTATAATTCATGAAGGAACACTCTTATAAAGGTACCATTAATCATTGTCCAGTGTTCATAGTGTTATACAATACTTTAGTTTGCTAAAGCTGTTGAAGTGTGTGTGTACCAGAAATGGAATGGCTTTTATAAGGGGGATTTATTAAGTTACAAGTTTACAGTTCTAAGGCCTTAAAAACATTCGAACTAAGGCATCCAAGGAAAGATACCTTGACTCAAGATAGGCCAGTGGCCTTTGGAACACCTTTGTCAGCTGGGAAGGCATGCAGCTGGTGTCTGCTGGTTCTTGGTACCAGTTTTGTTGTTTCCAGCTTCTGATTCCAGCAGCTTCCTCTATAAACTTCTGTGGGTACTGACATATCTGGCCTGGGGCAAATTCTGGAGTTCAATTTTTAGCTTCTTTCCAGGTTCGGGCTTGCTTAGCATCTCGAGGAAAGGTACATGGTGACATCTGTTGGGTGCTGGCTCCTGTCTAGCCTCTCGTCAGTTCTCCCAGCTCCTGGGGCATCTGCATTTCCAAACATCTGTGCCCCAACATCTATGCTTCTTTTGTCAGAACTCCAAGCATCTCCAAATACCTGTATCACTCTGAGTTTTCCCCAAAATGTTTCCACTCTTAAAGGGCTCCAGTAAACTAATTAAGGCCTACCTTAAATGTGTGGGTCACATCTCCATCAAATCAAACATTTGGGTGTTTCATATCTCCATGGAAACAATCTATTCAAAGTTTTCAGCCTAATCTGTGCCAAAAATATTGGATTAAGAAAAGAACATGGCTTTAATGGGCTTATAACATTTTAAACTGGAGCATACAGTCCCATGTTTTATCTTCTAATTTTTCTTTGGGTAACTTACATGATCCCAAACTTCCCCTTCTACCCCACTCACAGACATAATTCAAAGCTGTTAATTACACTGACAATAATGTGCTACCATCACCACTGTCCATTTCCAAACATTCAAAAATCAAGCTAAACATAAATTCTGCACCAATCAAACATCACCTCCCTAGTCTTTACACCCTTCCTATCATCTGGTAACCTATATTCTAGATTCTAACTCTATGAGTTTGCTTATTATACTTAGTTCATATCAGTGAAATCATACAGTATTTGTCCTTTAACGTCCTCAAGCTACATCCACGTTGTCACATCTGTTGGGACTCATTCCTTTTTGCACCTGAAGAATATTCTGTCATATATATATACCACATTTTAATTATCCATTCATTAGTGGATATACTTGAGCTACTTCCATCTTTGAGCAATTGAATAAGTCTGCTAAAAAATATGGTATGCTTCAGAATTTGTTTGTCATTCTTGTACAGAGGTCATGCTGACCATATCTGTATATTCCAATTTTGCCTAAGTGAACCCCTTCCATTGGATTCTATGTGATTGGGAATGACTATTGTGATAAATCAGTGAGATTTGGGGATTATTCATTAAAACAGTTAGTTTTGTTTTAACAAAATTATTGCAATTATGTTTTGAATGTTCTTAAATTACATTGAGGCTCCTGTAACAAAAAATTTGTAATATTTAGGTCAAAACCATGCTCTGTGAGTTGTGAGTCTTTTGTATGCTTTATTTTATTTTATTTTATTTTGGCATGGGCAGGCACCAGAATTCGAACCTGGGTCTCCGGCATGGCAGGTGAGAACTCTGCCACTGAGCCACTGTGGCCTGCCCTGTTGTATGTTTTAGAATGCATAATTAGTCAAAAAAAGAAGGAAAGAAAAAAGAAAGGACCATAATTAGTCAAAAAAAGAAGGAAAGAAAAAAGAAAGGACCATAATTGATGTATTTCAGTGTTATTTCTTGTACTTTTACCTTTATTGGTTAACATTGTAATATTTGTGAATTTGTGTAGTTATGAAATTTAGCATTTAAAGGAGATCTGTAAACCAATGAGTACCACTGGCAAAAATGGCATTACCAAATTGCAGTGGTATTTTTTGGGGGGGTACAACTGGAAAATATTATGATCAATACTCTTGTCCCATTCAAAGTACGTGGATATGAAATGATTAATTCAAGCAACAATGCTTTTACCCAAATAGTGTTTGAGAATTATGATTAGTTTGATTAATTGTTGTTTTTAGAATCTGGATTCTTTTCTTGAGTATAAATCAGTGGTGCAATTATTTCATCTTTCAGAGGTATTCAAACAAATGTAAATACAAAATCCACAGAATTGCTTTTGAATATTACTTCAACCTCTGCCACGCTCTAAGTAATGTAAAAGATAGTGAAAAAAGAAGAACTGTACAAAACACCTGGAAATGCTGTATAAAAATATAGCAAGGATGACTGTAAGGTAATATCATAATTCATAGGCTGATTGGGAAATTGCTTATTAGCTGCAAAGTGAAAAAGAATCTGCAAACTGGAATGAAATTTCTGGAATGAGGCTGGACTGCTGAGGAAATTATTCCAACACAGGAATTTAAACTTTGGTTTAAAATGCTAAGTGGGGGACGTGGATGATGTCTTGCATACACAGAGTGCATGGATTCAAATAAAGTACAGACCCTTGAAGGTTTAAAATTTTAGTGAAGAATATTTTAGAAATGATGGAAGCAACAATGAAGCACATGTGCATACCCACCCCACAGATCCCTTTTAAATGGCCACGTTATTAAACATAGTGCCCCCCCAGAAAAATGCTCAAACCAACAAATATGTTGCAATAATGGGATAGTAACATGGAAAATACACAGCATACACAACATAATGAAGTCAGTTTTAATTATATGAAGCCACATATCCTTTGCAAGATGGTAGAAAAACAAGGGTTTTAAACATTTTCACTGTTAAAAGGTGCTTATTTGGTTCAAAAGAAAATTGAGCATCTGATATGCTGAAAAAATGTTTAAAGACAATTAAGTCTGCTATCATGAGTGGGTTGCATTCAGATTCCTAAAGATATAGCCAATTTTTAGGTTGCTTTTTGGTGATTAAAGTCAGAGTTAATAGTGTCCAATTGGAGATACAAACCAGATACTGTTTGGTCTAATTTAAGGAGATATCTCAACTGGTTTAAGGATCTAGAATCATTTTTATGACTAAGTGGCATTTAATTTAACTCCAGACGTATGTCTGTGATTTTACCAGTTGGAGACCATAATGGCAGGGAAGACATCTCCAAGTAGAAGAAGAAACTTGAGCAAAATCATGGTGATGTTGTCCCACAAGTTAAAGAGGAGAGGCAAAGGTGACCCACAATTTTATACAATTAGGGTGGTAATGCTTTCATTAGTTTCTACATTAAACTACAGATGATTTTTATTATACCCCTTTCAGAAATATTCTTTTTTTTTTTTTTGGATGCATGGTCTGGGGATTGAACCAGGGTTCCCTGCATGGAAGGCGAGCATTCTACTACTGAGCCACCCGTGCACCCTTAGAAATAGTCTTAACTAAAGCATCATTGATTCTAGACCTGGTCTCTCTTTACTCTAAACTGTTAGGTGGTTATTAAAACAAATTATTTCATTAAAGCCTTTTTAATGTGCATCACAAATATTTGAGCCATGGCTATACGTTTTGAATCTGAAGTGTTCTTAACTCACCCCATTTGCAGTTTCCTACTTCATTTCCACTTCTGATTTTCTGTAGATGAAATGCTGCATAAACCCAAAGATAAACTGCCTGATGAATTTCTTCAACACCCGTTCTTATATTTTCATCTGCTTAGAATAAAATGTGTGTCTACTTAGAAAAAAAAAGCAATAGTGCCGCATTTTCAAAGTTATATTCATTTTAGTATATTCCATTCTACAACTGCTGCAGGAAGGTGGATCCCAGGGTGTTATTTTTGCATCTCTTAGCAGCAAATGTTTTATTTTGAGGGTTGTATACTAAGGCTTATTCCCCAGAAAATTTCAGACTCTTGAGGTTGACTTGAGTGCATAGAATTGAGATTCCCAGTAGAGACCTTTTAAAAAAAGATTCAAGTTTTTTTCATTTGCGAATCTCAGTTGTTTTCATCTGTGAGCTTAGGGACCATCTCTGTGGATTCTGAAGCCATGGCTTGAAATCCTGGATCTTCTACTTCCTCTTAACTTCAGTTTCCTCATTTGTAAAATAGACCCAGTGACACCACATATGAATGCCTTTCTGTGCTATAAAGGCAAGGAAGGAATGTGTACGCATGTACAGTTTGAACTTTTGGAGCTTTGCAAATCAGAAGGATTATCATTGTTAGGATTATCCACATCTGATGCCCCCCTTTTGCTGGTGCAGCTGTTGTCCTTTTCACATACTTCAAATATTTCCAAAGGGTAACACATCCAAGACCTCAAGTGAAGCTGTGTCCCCATTAACAATGAAGAAATATATACACATGCTTCTAACTTGGTTTAATCCACACCTCAACTATGTTAATGCCCTGGGAGTCATTAGCAGGAATAAATTCACAGACATTACCCTGTAGATCTTAATCATCTGATCAGAGAGCTCTTTGAGTATCCTGTTTTACCTCAGTTGCCAAGTGACTCCATCAATTTGAATCTCTTCTCTCCCATGGAATAGTGGCCCTGGCAAGGAGCCTGACTGAAAACCAAAAGCTCATCTTAAATTCATGGCTTACTTTCTCTTCAGTCAGAGTTAGTGAGCTCCTGTCTTTATCGTGAAGAGTGATATGGCTGTGTTCCCTGACCTTCTTTCCAGGGGGATGGAACTGTTGGTAGCACTCTATGAAAAAGGAATTTATAGCATGGAATCTCAGAGTCATTATGTCTAGGTTCAAATTCTGGCTCTATTGCTTATTAAATGAGTGAACACTTGCCAGTTATTGGACCTTTTGTGGCCTTCAGAAATTAGGTTTCATGGGCTTAAGGATTGAATCACTCATTTGTTCATTTAATTAATCTTTATTAAATTACTTACTACATTTGAATTTGTTCCCTGAATAACCATTTTGCAGTTTTGAGGCTATTAGATACTCCAGAAAAAGCCATGTTCTATAATTCTCATTACATATTGCTGGATGGGATATCTTTTTGATTTTTTCCATGGAGATATGATCCACCCTATTGTGGGTGGTAACTTTTGACTAGATGGCATAAGGGAAAGATACATTTGTAGAGTCTCTTCTGTTCAGCTGATATTGCCATTGCGTACAACTGATGCTGCCATTGCGTGACCTTGGTAAGTAACAGTTGAAATGTGCACTGTAGCTGGGAGGACTGCTCTCCTCTCAGAAGAAGGTGTACTTTCATAAAGGTATCTAGGTCCCAGGAAGCTCTTCTTGGTCCCTAGACAGTTTGCAGAGGACCAAACTGAGCCTGGTCATGTAAGCTAATCAGAATTCAGCCACTATTGTGTAAAGATATCATAAAAACTACATGCAAGCAATAGAAGAATAGAAGAAGAAGGAGAGAGGAGAATCTTATTAAAAAGAGAGAGAATCTCATCAGAATCTTATCTGGGCAGAATGCTTTGCTGTAGATTTTTTACTAAGGAGACTCTGAATTCTGTTTCTAAGTTTGCTGTGGATTTTTACTGATGAAAATTAGTAAAAATATTTTGCTGCTTTTGAGACTTTCCAGCACTTCTCCTCAGGTGTTGGTGCCATCCTATCTGGTGATGCAACTATACCTTATTTTTGAAAGTTCTTTTAATTACTTTCCTAATAAAATCTGTTTTTATATCACTGAAGTCTGTGTTGTCCATGAATATGAACCAATATATTAAGTGGCCACAATTATTATATTGTCTTTTGTGCTACAGATGGTTTCCGTGGAGAAGTCTCACCACCTATTTAAGGTGGGATTGATTAATAGGGAACCATTCTGGAAAAAACTTCAGAGCCACCACAGTCACCAGAACCAACAGAGCCCAGGCAGCCAGAAACCTTTGGGGATGAAGAAGGAAAACACCCCTGGGGGAGCCTCCCTGAAACTAGAGGCCAGGAGAGAAAGTTAGATGTTGCCATGTGTACTCCCAGCTGAGAGAGAAACCCTGAACTTCATTGGCCTTTCTCAAGAGAAGGTAACTTCTTGTTGATGCCTTAGACTGGACATTTTCATGGTCTTAGAACTGTAAACTTGCAACTTAATAAATTCCCTTTTTAAAAGCCATTTTGATTCAGGTTTATTGCATTCCAGCAGATTGCAAACTAAAACATCTATGATGTACCAGACATTGTTCTAGTTGCACTTTGAATGACCGAATCTTGACTGTACTAGAATGCAATCCAGGCTGAACCTGAATGCAGTAATCAGAGTTGGTCAAGGCATATCGCATCAGACATCCCACCATGTTTTACTACTTACTGTTCATAGTCAGCTTTCCACAATCCTAAGCATGCCTAAATGGGAATTAAATTTCAGTTTAAAACTAATGAGCACTTTGGTTTTTCTTCCCTAGGAACATTTGCTACACTTGTTAAGCTTCTACATGTAGTGTTACTTGAATGCCTCTCTAAGGCCCAGTTAATCTTATTTCTCTTTCATATGCTCCCTACTCATCATTCTTAGTCATTGTCTTAGATTATTCTAAGTTTAAAACTTCAGTTTAGGTTTACAGCAGTAATCTCCTGAATGACCTTTTCACAAGTCTTGCCATTGTAGTACAATGCATATCTTGTATTGTGTCTTCCTGGGCTAATTTCCATTAATGACTTCCATGTCTTTAAGATAAAGTTCAGACTCCTTGGCTCAGCACACAAGGTCCTTCACAATTTGCCCACTGCTGTCTGCCCTTGCTTTACCAAAGGTAACTCTGCCACTCTTTAAGGGCATGCTGTTTCCTGGAAAGTCAACTAATCACTCTGCCTCCTGTCTCCATCCACTTCCCTCCATTTTCATTTCTACTGGTTAATTCATCCTCATACTTTCCCTCTTGTCTCAGAGAAATGTCCATCTGTTTATTCTCCACAGCTCTTGTGGCAGAGCTCTTCTCTCTTTTTTCTCATCATCAATGCAGCTGTGAATGAATCTATGTTTTTTTCCTATGTCTTAGTTATTGCTGTGAATCACTATTTACTCTCCATGGGAAGTTCTTTGAAGGCAAGCATACTCATTTGTTTTGTTGAGTGGTGTGCCTAGGATCGTGTTTGATATCAGGAAGCATTCAATTCTTTATGAAATGAGTGAAAAAAATGTGAATGAAAGGGCAGGAACTCTGATAGGGAAATTTATCCCTTCTAATTCTTGACAATAACAAATGACATCACAAAAGCAACACTAATAATTTTAGTACTGTTTATTGTGTGCTTGACATTTTGAGGTCCTATCACACAGACTGCTTTGTTTATCCTAAACAGCCATCCTCTAGGTAGGTACTGTTATTATCCTAATTTTACAGATAAGGGAACTGAGGCTCAGAGAGCCAAAGTGACTTGGCTATAGCCATACTGATAGTATAGGAGGAAGGTGGGATTGAAATAAGTGAGTTTAAATTCAGATATAAGCTCTTGGTCACCAGGCTGAGCCAGAACAAAAGACTTATAAGAGCCAAAATGAAAAAATCTTCAGTCATCTGGAGGAAAAGCATAAATTCAGTAATGCAACAGTGTTCTATGATGGTGAAAACATCATTATTGAGTCCATTCTGTGTGCCAGACCCTGTACTATGCACTGGGAACCCACAGAAAACAGCAAGCAAAAGGTATGACTCTCATGGATATTTTCATTCTAGTGTGTTCTGCAGAGAAGTCTATAGAAAAAACAACCCATCAATGTGCAAAATAGTTTATGACAGTCATAAGTGCTATATAGGTAGTAAAATAATGTGGAGTGATGGTGCCTGAGAAAAGGCAAAACCTTGGTCAGGCAAGACCTCTCTATATAGATGGCATTTGGTCTGAAATATGAACGATGAGAAGCATCCAGCCATGCAAAGATCACCGGGAACATCAAAATGACTGAAGAAAGAGAGGGTGCAGAATCTTTAAGGTGGAAACTGAATTGAGCTTGGCTTGTTTGTGTGTTGCAAGGATGAGAAAGCAGGCTGGAGGGACTGGAGGACATCTTCCATGTTAGGTCAGAGACCCAGCAAAGTTATTATCACTGGGGGTTTGGATTTCTTTGTGAGGACTTTGGACTTTGTATGAAGAGGATAGGGAACCATTTTAGGTTGAGTAATAGAGGTGGCAGGGTCTGTCTTAGGTTACTCATGCTGCTATTTGGAGTCTAGATTATAAAAGCAAGCTTGGAATTTGGAATATCATTCAAAAGGCACAACCTCAAATCCAGGAGAGAGGTAATGGGGCTTGGATTAGGGAAGCATAAGGAAAAAGGAGATAACTGTAGTTGATTGCACACACTTGAGAGAGTATAATTTACAGGAGTTTCTTCTCTGTTGAAGTAGTGAAGTGGAGGATGGAAATGATGTTTGACTCCTAGATTCATGTCCTATTATGAATGGTGATACCATTTTATTGTTATGGTAAAGACAGAATAAGGTATACAATAAATTAGAGTGCAGAAAAAGTAAAAAAAAAAAATCAATACCAAAAAAATGAACCTCTGTGTTTGAAAAATAAAAAGAAATAGAGAAAGCTTTGTAGGGGATTTTTTCAAAGATGAAAATGACTAAAAGCTAGAAATGGGATTCCCCAGTGTCCTGACAAGACAACTACTGGATTCCTTTGGTTCTTTTAAGAACTTCTCTTTGTAGCTGAGTCATGGTATAAAGGTGTGTAAAACAGGTCTGTGGATCACCCCTCAGAAGCATAGGATGGGTGGAAAACCAGAAGGACAGCTGGAAATACAAACACACACAAAGCAATGGGAGCTCCCACTCCAGCTGGCCCCTCAACGACTGAAATGACCAGGGGATGGTATGAGGGGATGCTGGTAAGCTGGGATCTGCCAGCCCTAGTCAGCCCCTTGGGGACATGAGCACCAAGGTGCCCCATATCCAGTCCTGCAATTTTGAGAAAGCAGGTCAGGCTGGTCTCCAAGCATTTCCTTTCTGACAGTGTATATTGTGTTACTGAGGCAGCATAATTATGAACATTGGTCATTTTCAAATGCAATATCTATTTGTTCATTGCCATTCTTCCTGCAACAAAGAATGTGAGGCTCATCTGAACACTTGGCTCCAAATCATTTCGGACAGCCTTATTGTGACAGCTGATACTATACTTTGGCCTCAATTCCTAGAGCATGTGTTTTGAAGAGAGGGCATTTCTTAAGTGAATAATATTTCCATGAATGTTTCAGTAGCTCCATGATCAAAGAAAGGTGAGATTTTTATTGATACAATTTTCCTGGTATTCATGTCTCCGGGTTTTTAATGACCAAGAGATTTGGGACAACAGTCTCTGTTTCTTTGCCTTTTATAGAGACTAGAGGCAGCCCCCGTTCCTTGACTCATGGCCCCTGTCTACCTCCTTCAAGGCAGCAATGATGCACTACTCTGACCATTCTTCTGTAATCAGATCACCCTCCAACTCTGATCACAACTGGGAAAAGTTTTTTAATATTCAAAAGGTTTTATTTAAAATGTCAGTTTTAAACCACTTTATGCCTAAGTAATTGTTTAACTATTTTTAATTTTTTATATTCACAGGATATATATTTATGCATCCTTGTACTTTTTAAAAAGTATTCATTTTAATTGATATACATTATATATTCCCATACCATGTAATTATCCAAAATGTACAATCAGTGATTCAGAATATTATCATGTAGCTGTGCATTTAACATCACAATTGCCTTTTCTTTTTCTTTTTTTTTTTTGTAAAAAATAACAAATATACAATAAAATCATTGAATTCCAAAGCACATAGTGACAGTTGTAGAACAGATTTCAGAGTTTGGTATGGGTTACAATTCCATAATTTTAGGTTTTTACTTCTAGCTGCTCTAAAGTACTGGAGACTAAAAGAAATATCAATATAGTGATTCAGCAATCCTACTCATTTGTTAAACCCTACCTTCTCTGTGTAACTCCACCATCACCTTTGCTCTTTCTCTCACTCTTTAGAGATATTTGGGTGTCATGGTCAGGTTCATGTGTCAGCTTGGCCAAGTAGTGGTGCCTGTTTATGTGGTTGGGCAGGTGCTGGCATGTCTGTTGTGATGAGGACATTTCATAGAATAAGATTATGATCACTTTGGCTGCATCCACAGCTGATTCAATTCTGATTCCATTTATAATCAGCCTTGGGGAGTGTCTTCTGCAGTGAATAATGCTTAATCTAATCACTGGAAGCCTTTTAAGGAGGATTCAGAAGAGACAGGCTCTTCTCCTGCTTCGGCCAGTGAGCCTTTCCTATGGAGTTCGTCCAGACCCTCTATCAGAATCGTCAGCTTCACAGCCTGCCTTACAGATTTTGGATACTACCTCCCCATGGTCACGTGAGACACTTTTATAAATTCTATATTTACAAATATTTCCTGTTGATTCTGTTTCTCTAGAGAACCCCAATTAATACATTGGGCTACGCTCATTCTAACTTTTCATGTTGGAAGGGGTTGTTGATAATGTGAGATGGGGAATAGGGCTAGTTGATGTTCTGAAGAGGCTGGCCCCTCTGCATTTCAGGATTTATTTGGTCCATCACCCCATCTGGAGGTTGTAGGCTTCTGGAAAGTTACCCTAGTGCATGGAACCTTTGTCGATCTTATGTAATGATCTAGTTGTTCTTTAGGATTGGCAGGAATGGTTTTGGTTGGGGGTTGGCAAGTTATGACAGGTAGTAATGTCTAACTGAAGCTTGCATAAGCGTGACCTCCAGAGTAGCCTCTCGACTCTATTTGAATTCTCTCAGCCACTGACACCTTATTTATTACACTTCTTTTCCCCTTTTGGTCAGCATGGCAATTTTGATTCCATGGTGCCAGGGCTCATCCGTGGGAGTCATCTCTCATACTGCGAGGGAGACTTTCACTGCTGGATGTCATGCCCCACGTAAGGGGGGAGGGCAATGATTTCACTTGCAGAATTGGGCTCAGAGAGAGAGAGGCCACATCTTAGCAACAAAAGAGGTCCTCCAGAAGTAACTCTTAGGCACACCTAAGAGTTGTAGGCCAAGCTTTTCCACTACATTCATATGCTTCACAAGAGCAAGCCTCAAGACCAAGGCCTTGGCCTATTGATTTGAGTGCCCCTAATATTTGACACAGTATCAGGGCGTTCCCCATTGGTAAAGTTTAATAGTTTCATATTTTTTCTCCTATCCCTCAAAGGGCTTTGCTAATACTTTTTGTTTATCTGCTTAATGTACTCTCGGATGTATCCAGAAATTACATTAAATTATACAAGATTTAAGTCCCTCGTTCTTATTCTGGGCTCCTTGTGTTTGGATTATTTAAATAATCTATCCTGACAGGTTGAGTTAGATTATGTGCTACTGAAAATTTATGTTCAGGGCAAAATGAACCTTTCTTCCTTTGGTCTCAAAATGTAAATGAAATTCTAAAATATAGGCAAGGTCTTCCTTACCCCTGCATTCTAAATTACCTTAATCCTGACTGATTGGCTTCATTCTCATTTCTAAATACCAGATTATACACATATAAAACAGCTTCTCAAAATCCAGAAATAACAATTACCACTCAGGACTAAATGTGACTGCTATAAGAGCTTATATTCTAGGCCACTGTTTTCTTATATGTATTTTCTAAATGAGACCATACAGTACGTGCTCTTTTGTTTCTCACTGATTTTGCCTTACCAAATGTACCACAGTCCAATATTTCATGCCTGACAACTTCATTCCACAGCATAGTATTGACCATATGTATACACCATCATTTGCCAATCTACTTCTCAGCTGGTGCATCCTTCTGCCACCTCCATTCATTGGGCATCATGTATAATACCCAAAGTCAACAGTCCATTAGTGCTTTCAATTTTAGGTAATTTCATTATTTCCAAAAGATAACCAAAAAACACCGTTACCAAATAAGAAATCTAAGCCTTCTCTTAATTCTTGTCCCTTCCCCCATTATTTGCCCTTGCTATTGCTGTGATACTGTTGATATTTTCCTGTTAAACATGGCCCATAGTATGCAATAGCTTATTTCTGCCTATACCCTAAACTTATACATTTTTTTATAAGATTCATACCATTACAGTAGTTTATGCTAGAACTCATTTATATTTGTAGTGTTAATCAGTGGGACACATGGGTCTATACAACCCCTTTCCCTCATGTTCACCTTCAATATGATGATATTACTTATAGATCCACTAATGAATTACCTTTACTTCTATCAATTCCCTTACATTTGAGTTCAACCTCATTAGTTAATCAATCAACCTTCTCTAGCTTCTCTGTAACTCCAAGTCCCTTATATTCTGTATCATAAGCCTCTGATTTTAACTTTACCCTGGTCATAAAAGTGGAGTCATAAAGTACCTATCGTTTTATATCTGGCTTATTTCATTCAGCATTATGTCCTCAAGGCTCATCCATCTTGTCATGCGGTTCACGATGTCATTTTGTCTTACTGCTGCATAATATTCCATCATATGTATATATCCCATTTCGTTAATCCACTCATCTGTTGATGGGCACTTGGATTGTTCCATCTCATCATGATTTGTTAATAATGCTGCTATGAACATGAAAAACCTCTTTTAAGGAATATTCTGATTAAGCAAGACCTATTTGGAAATCCAGGATAATCTCTCCACCCCAAGGTCCTTAACTTTATCACATCTGCAAAGTTACTTTTTCTATGTTAGGTAACACTGTCTCAGGGTCAGGTGATGAGGATGTGGACATCACAGAAGGGCCTTTATTATGCCTATTGCAGATGCACACCCATGAGTGAGTGGATGGGGGCTACAGGAAAATATTCCAGGTTACAAGATAATAAAATTTATTTACTAAAATGTTAGTAGCACTTTATACTAATAACATCAATGCATAATGGGTCTTACTAATGCAAATTCTTTTAATATTGTCAGAATTCTTATCTTTTGCCAATAATGAGGTATGAATTGAAATTTTACTATCATTTTAATTTAGAATTCCTTGATAATAGTAATGTTGAGCCACACTCAAATATTTTTAGCTGTATGATTTACTCTTCTTCAGAATATATGCTCTGTTTTCTTTCTTTGTTGATTGTGTGTGTTTTATTTAGTGTTGACACAAATCCTATATTAGTTACATGTATTTCAAACATATTTTAATAAATAGAAATTCTTAATTTAGCATGCTTGAACTTAGCAGTTTTTATCCTTAGAGTTTAAACTTCTCTTATATGGAGATGTGAACTGAGAATTTAAAAGTTCTTTTTACTATTGCTCTCCCCACTACATGGGACATGACATCCAGAGGTGAAAGTCTCCATGGCAGCATGGGAGATGACTCCCAGGGATGAGCCTGGCCCTGGCACCATGGAATCAACAATGCCATCCTGACCAAAAGGGGGAAAT
The DNA here is from genome assembly GCF_023851605.1 of Tamandua tetradactyla. NCBI lineage: Eukaryota > Metazoa > Chordata > Mammalia > Pilosa > Myrmecophagidae > Tamandua > Tamandua tetradactyla. Next base: position 20,581,053 of record NC_135335.1, on the reverse strand, counting down.
TAAATATAACAAATAAGGTATCAGTGGCTGAGAGAGTTCAAATAGAGTCAAGAGTTTACTCTGGAGGTCACTCTTATGCAAGTTTCAGATAGACATTTCTACCTATCAGAACTTGCCAAACCCCAACCAAAACCATTCCTGTGAATCTTAAAGAACAACTAGGTCATTATAAAAGTTTGAACAAATGTTCCATGCACTAGGGTAACTTTTCAGAGACCTACAACCTCTAGATGGGTCCCTGGACCAGATAAGTCCTGAAATAAAGAATGGCCAGGCAGAAACGGGGTAAGATAATGGGTAATTGGAGCTGAAGGGATACAGACTGTGCAGCAGGACTAGATACAAAAACTCTAAAGTGGACAACACAATAACACCTAATTGTAAAGTAATCATGTTAAAACACTGAATGAAGCTGCATCTGAGCTATAGGTTTTTTGTTGTTGTTGTTTGTTTTTTGTTTGTTTTTGTCTGTCTGGTTGTTTTTTTTGTTTTTTTTTTTTACTATTATTATTACTTTTATTTTTTTCTCTATATTAACATTCTATATCTTTTTCTGTTGTGTTGCTAGTTCTTCTAAGCCGATGCAAATGTACTAAGAAACGATGATCATGCATCTATGTGATGATGTTAAGAATTACTGATTGCATATGTAGAATGGTATGATTTCTAAATGTTGGGTTAATTTCTTTTTTTTTCTTTTTTTCCGTTAATTAATAAAAAAGTAATAAAAATAAAATAAAATAAAATAAAAATTGCTTGTAAAAAAAAAAAAAAAAAAAAAAAAAAGAATGGCCAGGCCTTCTAGAACATCAACTAGTTCCATCCCTCTATTCCATATTATCGACAGCTCCTTCCAACATGAAAAGTTAGAATGGGTATAGCACAAATACCTCTAAAATTGGGAGAAAGGTCAAAATTGATGGTGGAGTTATACAGAGAAGGAAGGATTTAACGAATGAGTATGATTGCTGAATCATTATATTGCTATTTCTTTTAGTCTGCAATACCTTAGAGCAACTACAATAAAAACCTAAAATTGTGGAATTGTAACCCATACCAAATTCTGAAATCTGTTCTACAACTAATTGTTGCAATGTACTTTGAAATTTATTGTTTTTTTGTGTATATGTTATTTTTCAGAAAAAAGAAAACAGAAGTAGGAGTAAAACAGAGAAGATGGGATCTAACAAATGAGAATGACTGCTGAATCATTGTATTGATATTTATTTTGGTCTCCAGTGTTTGGAGGAGCTAGAAGAAAAAACAAAAAGTCATGTAACCCATACAAAACTTTTAAATCTGTTTTACAACTACTTATTAAAATTTACTTGGAGGGCCGCGGTGGCTCAGCGGGCAAGAGTGCTTGCCTGCCATGCCGGAGGACCCTGGTTCGATTCCCGGCCCCAGCCCATGTAAAAAACAAACAAACAAACAAAAAATAATAAAATAAAAAAATGCTTTGTAAAAAAAAAAAAATTTACTTGGAAATTTATTGCTTTATTATATGCATGCTATATTTCACAATTAAGGAAACAATTTTTTTAAAAAGTTTGTTTCAAACATCTAAATTTCTAATTCATTTGGCTTGCTATAGAAAATGCTTGGCAGCCCCTGTTCTAGAACTGCAGAAGTCTTCAGGAAATGTTCTATCTGGGCTTGTCAAAGACTCAGAGTGGGGTTTTTCTATCACAGATACCTCTCACACCATGAATGTGAGATGCCTTAAAGCCAAGGTAGGAGCTGCCCTCTTCCTAAAGCTTGGACAATTTTGGAGCCGTCTTTTGTTCTGGTCCTCTTCTTTCAAGTCACCCAAAAAATGGGTTGGAGCAGCATCCTCAAATGTGCTATATGCTACCTCTAAAACCCAGTGAAGCCTACCCAGCTTTATGCCTCTTTCCTAGTGCAGGAGTTTTCAATATATCTAATTAGACATAGAATATCTAATATCCAAACTATCCTTAGGGACTTTCTCTTTTAGTAGTTTCATGTCTGATACAGTAGATCCAGCCAGTGGCTTCACAAACTCTTGCAGTATCAGAATCTCTTGGGAAGCTTTTAAAAGTTCCCCATTTTAGATGCCCTGAATCCAAATACCTAGGAACTGCTGTAAGAGATCTGTCCTTTTAAAAAGTCCCCAGGTGTTATTGAAACCGCCAGTACAGTTTGATGTTTGGGTAATATGGACACTGTCCACGTGATTGTCTCTTCTGTGTATTATTTACTAATATTCTACTATGGGTGAGACTCAGTATTAAGTGCAATGGAGCAACAAAATTTTGAGACCTGGGTCTACTCAAGAGAATATCTACTTCAAACCTCTTTAAACCCCATTACCATTAATATTGAGACTATTGTAGATCTGTTGCTTATTTCCCTACTGTTTCCTATATTCTGGAACCTTTCTGGGTCACCCAGAGTAGAAAGTGACCAGATATTTGATATGGTGTTTGTATATGTTGAAGTTGAATTCTGGGAAAGGGAACCACACAAGATATTTCAAGCAGAAAGAGATTTAATAAAGAGAATTTTCCATTAAAAATATTTGTGGGGGGTGGGCCATGGTGGCTCAGCAGGTAAGAGTGCTTGCCTGCTATGCCCGAGGACCCAGGTTCGATTCCCAGTGCCTGCCCATGTAAATAAAAATATATATATATATATTTGTGGGTTATGGAGGAAGAGATCACAGGAACACATCTAGAATACTGGGATTCACAGGTCAGGTAGTTGCCTCTCATTTTCTTAAATCCATGAGTAGACCCTGTAATCCCCAGTCCAGTAATGGCAACCACATCTAACCACTGATATCTCTACTACTTTGCTGGCCAGAGAGAATACATTCTTTGGATCACTTCTACCTTCCAAATCTACCATGAGTAAGCCTGATTAATATGATAGGTGTAAACACATCTGGTAAATGTAGTTCTGAGCTTTCCAACTTCTCCAATTAGAATAAAGATGGTCTGCTGGTTTGAAAGGATTTATGTACCCTAGAAGAGCCATACTTTAATCTTAATCCCATTTTATAAAGGCAGTGTTTCTTCTAATCCTTATTCAGTACTGTATGTTTGAAACTATAATCAGGTCATCTCCCTGGAGATGTAATTCGATGAAGAGTGGTTGTTAAACTGAATTAAGTGGAGATATGTCTCCATCCATTTGAGTGGGTCTTGATTAGTTTACCAGAATCCTATAAAAGAGGAAACATTTTGGAGAATATGAGAGATTTCTGAGAGAGCAGAGAATGGCACAGGCACGAGAAGCAGAGAGTCTACCAGCCAGGACCTTTGGAGAGATAAAGCCAGAAAACACCTCCTGGGGAGCTTCATGAAACAGGAAGCCAGGAGAGAAAGCTACCAAATAATGCTGTGTTCACCATATGCCTTTCCAGAGGAGAGAGAAACCTTGACCCTGTTTGCCATGTGCCTTCTCACTTGAGAACTTGAACTTCATTGGCCTTCTTGAACCAAAGCATCTTTCCCTGGATGCCTTAGATTGGATATTTCTATAGACTTGTTTCAATTGGGACATTTTCTCAGCCTTCAAACTGTAAATTTCCCTTTTTAAAAGCCATTCTGTTTCTGGTATATTGCATTCCAGCAGCTAGCAAACTAGAACAGGTGGATTAAAAGTTGAAAGGGACTATTGAGAGTATCTCCCCCAAAGACTACAGAATGATTTCAGTGCTTATTACTTTTTAAGAGAGTTTCCTCTTGATGCTTGAAATTTGGGCTTCTGCTGCATGGATATGTTCTCAGTCTTCTTTCTGCCTTGCAATCCAGCTACCTTTCGAGCTGCTGGCTGTGATTCTAGACTGTGAATGAGTGCTGCATCTTAATCCCTCTTTCATTGGGAAGTAGTATTTTGGGGGACAGGAACTCAAACGTTTCTTTAGTCTCTTGTTAGACATAGTGTCTATTTCAATTATAGATCTTCAGTGGCCTTATAAGATGCCCTGTGTAAATGTCTGCAAATGTGATTAAATAAATGAAGGAATGAAGAAATGATTCAATCATGCTTCATGTTTTCCTTCCTTCCTCAGGACTCGAATAGCTAAAAGTATAACATCAAATAATGTGCAATATTCAACTTCAGACCATTCCTACTATACGGTGGTAAAAAGGAATATATGAATATATTTCTCTTGAATATATGAGAAATTTGCTAATTAACCTCAAGCCAGAACCTATCAGAACCTGATTCCACCTTCACATAAACCATAGAGATGTTGTTGCTTTTGTTTATTTGTTGGAGAATCTGTTTCTTCTTAGGGTTTTCTTTATGTTATTAGTGAATGCAAAGTACTATGTGACTTTCTATTTTGTGCTCCATTCCCATTTTGGCATTGGATATTCACACTCTTACATGTAGAAAAGTTTTTCTTAAGTGGAATGCAATTTCCTACAGGGACTTTGGCCATCTTCATTCAACTTTTCTAATGAACCTCCAGCAGATCCTGGAGGCTGTGGGATTGGAAGATAGTTCACCCCATCTTGAACTTGAAGGTCCTTCCCCTCAAAAATAAAGAGTCTTTTAGGTGGCGAGTCTATATCAACCTCAGCTTATTTTTTCTCTTCTCTTAGAATTTATGTGTAATGTCATCTTGAAAAAATGTATCTTTTTTCTTTCCCAATTCTCCTTGTGTGTTACTTATAAGTACATTTTTCTTTGTCAGTTCATTAGCCCAGCTGATGTTACTTTGATGAGAAATTATTCCATCAACTAGTTGGCATAGCATCTGTAATTTTACATGGGTCTTTCTATTGCCTACCATCAATCTCTTTGTCAAGGTTTTTCTGTCAGCACTTTTTCTTCCTGATTTAGTGGACTCAGCCTCCATTGGAATTCCCACTGAGCTTCTGCAGTTTAAACCTCTGAACTAGAAGGATTGTTATGTAGCTCATAAGTGGGTGACTACTATTCTAGTTTGCTAGCTGCCGGAATGCAGCACACCAGAGACGGATTGGCTTTTAATAAAAAGGGATTTATTTGTTAGTTCTTCAGAAGAAAGGAAGCTAATTTTCCACTGAGGTTCTTTCTTATGTGGGAAGACACAGGATGATGTCCACTGGCCTTCTCTCCAGGCCTCTGTGTTCCCACAACTTTCCCCAGGGTGATTCATTTCTGCATCTCCAAAGGCCTGGTCTGAGCTGTGAGTGCTGAGATGAGGTATGCTGAGCTGCTTGGGTTGTGCTACGTTGAACTCTCTCATTTAAGCACCAGCCAACTAAGTCAAACCTCATTCACTGCAGCAGACTCGCCTCCTAGCTGACTTCAGATATAATGAGTAATAGGTGAGGTTCACATACCATTGGCTCATGTCCACAGCAACAAAAGCAGGTGCCTTCACCTGGCCAAGCTGACAACTGAATCTAACTACCACAACCACCTTTTAGGATTTTAGATCCATCTACAGTCTAGATTCTCTATCTCTAGTAGAGGAAGAAATAGAAAATTGTTGTACCACTTACCTTTCCCTAAGCATGAAAGAGATAGATTGAGGTTAAAGAGCATAACTAATGAGAGAAATAATAATTTTCAAGAATTAGGAAATGTTAAAATGATTATATTATGTAGAAAATAGTCTCAGTTATAAAATTTTTTTAAAGTAATAAATTTATTTTACATTTAGGCTTGTGCAAAATTGGAAGAGAAGTTAAAAATGCTTCATCGTAGATGATTAAAGGAATTTGTAATTTATGGAAAATAATGAAGGTTTTATACTCTCTGTACTGGTTAGAAAGGAGGTATGCCCCCTAGAAAAGCCATGTTTTAATCAAAATCCCATTTCATAAAGTAGAATAATCCCTATTCAATACTGTATGTTTGAAACTGTAATCAGATCATCTCCCTTGATGATGTGATTTGGTAAGAGTGGCTGTTGAACTGGATTAGGTGACGACATGTCTCCATCCATATTGGTGGGTATGATTGGTTTACTGGAGTCCTCTAAAAGAGGAAACATTTTGGAGAATGGAAGATTCAGAAAGAGCAGAGAATGCTGCAGCACCACGAAGCAGAGAGTCCATCAGTCGTGCTTTGGAGATGAAGAAGGAAAATGCCTCCCGGAGAGCTTCATGAAACAGGAAGCCAGGAGAAGAAGCTAGCAGATGAAACCATGTTTGCCATGTGCTCTTCCAGATGAGAGAGAAACTCTGAACTTCATTGGTCTTCTTGAACCAAGGTATCTTTCCCTGGATGCCTTCTATAGGACATTTCTATAGACTTGTTCAATTGGGACATTTTCTTGACCTTAGAACTGTAAACTAGCAACTTATTAATTTTCACTTTTTAAAAGCCATTCCATTTCTGGTATATTGCATTCTGGCAGCCAGAAAACTAGAACACTCACCATATCATAATTTTTAATATTTCTTATATACAAACAGAATATATTTGAAATTATCTGAAAAATTAAATGCTTTGTGAAATTTCTATCTATGCTTTATAAAATTAGATAATCTTGATAAATCTTTTCTTCACAAGTAGTGTCAGGTGTTTCTCAACTATATCCTGGAGAAAATTAGTTCTGGGAGATGTTTACTTTATTTCCCCTATTCTAAGATCTTTTCTTTTCAAAGAAGTGTATTAGTCAGGGTTCTCTAGAGAAGCAGGACCAACAGTATATATCTGTAAATATGAGACTTACAAAGGTGTCTCATGTAACTGTGGGAATGGAAGAATCCAAAATCGTTGGGGCAGGCTGTGAAGCTGACAGTTCTGATGAAGGGTCTGGATGAACTCCACAGGAGAGGTTTGCTGGTTGAAGAAACAGTGAAAGAGTTTCTCTCTGTGCTTTAAAAATCTCTCAATAGATTGGATTATCTCCTTGGTGGGAGGCATGCCTTATTTGTTTGTAGACTTAATCAACCACAGATGCAGTCAACTGATTGATGATTTAATACACCAGCCTTCTGGTTTACCAACCAGGCATGAAACATCCTTGCATCAATGGTCAGGCTAGTGCTTGCATGACCAGGCAACTGGGCATAATTACCTGGCCATGTTGACACCAAAACCTAATGATCACAAGAAGTAATGCTGATCTAAAAGGAGAACATATTCTAATTTTAGAAATGTTAAATTATATTAATTCATGTCTATTGGATGCTTTGACTTGCTGAATTTTAATAATTTAGATCCAATTTAGAAGTACCATTTCCCTATCATTTTTAAGGCATCTCTTGCCTCCTTATTTCTCAAGCTATAGATCAGAGGGTTCAACATGAGAATCACAATACCATAAAATATGAGAGGCAACTTTCATGTTGCTCTGGGAATTATTAGAACAAAGCTGTTAGTACCTGTAAGAGAGGGTTCCATGGAAAATGGTGACTGCTATCAGGAGGAACACATGTAGAAAGCTTTTTTCTTCCCTGAAATAGAAGGAATCTAAAGATGGCAACCAGGATGTATATATAGGAGAAGATACCAACAGTTAGTGAATGACAAGTTAATCTCACAAACACAACAGCTAGCATCATGTTGATGTCAGTGTTGAAATACAAAAGGGCAAAAATTGTGGGACCATCACACAAAAAAGTGAATGATTGTGTGGGACTTGCAAAAGGACAGTGAAAATATAAAACCTATGGGTACAGAGAAATTTACTAAGCCACCACATATGAAACAGCTACTAATCAGATGCATACTATATGGGACATGACTATAGGATAGCAGAGTGGTTTACAGATGGCTACATAACAGTCTACTTCCATAGCAGTCGGGTGATAACAGTCATTCATTGCAAATATTGCATAAACCCATGATTGCTTTATACATCCCACGAATGATCTTGATTTATGTTCTGATATAACAGCTTGGGAGTAAAAGCCAAGGTATAACAGATATCAACAAATGCCAAATGTTGTAGGAAAAAGGACATGAGTATTTGAAATCTGGAATCTGCTTTGTTGACTAGGTTCATTCTAATGTTACCCATCATGCAGGTCACATAGATGAGTAGAAATACGACAAAGAGGACATGCGAAACCTGTGTTGGTCACCAAATCCCAGAAGAAAGAATTCAGTCACTTCAGTGTCAATTTCTTTGTCATGGCTGCCAATGCCTGGGAATGTCCCAGAAAAGAAGGGCAATCTTTGTAACTTCTCAAAATTAAAATATTCTTAAAAGTTTCATGTCAGTTTTTTGACTTGGATTTTCATGGCAAACATTCACATTAAGGTTTAATGCTTTCCAGATTATTTTTTATGTTCTTGATTTAATATCACTGAATAAGCATTTACTGTTTAGCCATGGATTCTTTTCAAAATTAAGAATATTTTCATAGAAGACTGAATTCTAATATGCGTGGTTTTAAGAAAGACAGATGAACACATATTTTCCAACATTTAAAACAGATATCCATACTTGCATTAATTAATAGGCAAATATGATTACGTACCATTTAAACAACCTGTAATTTTTATCAGCTATTTACTACCTTAATTCTGGTCCAAGCTGTTGACATTAGTAGCTTTAGTTAGAAAGGAATTTTTCCCTGCGATATTTTTATGGTTCACATGTGTTTGAAGGTTATCCTCAGCTAACATATACCGATTCTTATAGGACGTTAAAAAATAGATGAGGTTCATTTCCCAGAGCCTGCCCACGCAAAATAATAATAATAATAATAATAATAATAATAATAATAATAATAATAATAAAGTTCTAAATAAGAGAACCAAAATTTTAAAGCCTTGACAGTGAAACACTGCAGGATATCTTTATGACAGCTATCAAAAAAAATTTCTTAAAAAGACAAAAGCAGGGTGGGCCATGGTGGCTCAGCAGGCAAGAATGCTTGCCTGCCATGCCAAAGAACCTGGGTTCGATTCCCGGTGCCTGCCCATGTAAAAAATAAATAAATAAATAAATAAATAAATAAATAAATAAATAAAAGACAAAACACACAAATCATAAAACACTGGAAATTCAAATACATTAAAATTTAAAATTTTAATATTATAAAGAGAAATGAGTGAATATTGACCGGACCAACATATTTGCAATATGTATGAATGCCAGAGGATGAGTTTCTAGTATATAAAAGGGATTTTTGCAAATCAGCCTAATAAAAAATGCACAAGAGACATAAATAGGAAATTCATAGAAAGAAATTCTAAATTGCAAAAGGAGTATGAAAAGGTATGCCACTCACCAGTAGTCAGTTAATTGTATGTTAATACTTCAATACAATTTTGCACTCATCAATCTGAAAGGAGAAATTTTGTTGAGAATGTGGAGCCACAGGAACTCATATTTTCTGATGGGAATGTAAATGTGCACAATCATATTGGGGACAATTTTGGAAATATTCAGTAAAATTAAAGATATACCTCCCTATGGTCTACTTATTGCATTATAGTATGTATTCTAGAGACATTCTTGATGACACAAACTGACACACATACACTAGCATGCAAACACGTACACAAGTGTCTGTATATGTATGCATATATGTGTATATGTAAGCATATATAAATATAGATATACACACACAGGAATAACTAGCATCATTATTAGTCACAGAAAAAATACAAACTGTTAAATAAGTCAAACAATCAATGAACTCATGCTACAAAATCCACATGGATAAATCTCTCAAACAATGTTGACTGGAAAAAGGCAAGTTGCAGAAATTATGTGATGACTACACGAGTGGTTTTTAATACATCTTCAATATTGTATAATAAAAGAAGTTGCTCATAGAGAGAACACTGTTCCAAAACATCAGTAGAGGGCTCTTTTACTCTGATGCCAATAATGCCAGGCAGAGTTGTACCTGCCTAGGTGAGATAGTCAGTTTTGGATAATATACCTTGACTGGTGTGAAGTGTAGGATTCTAAGCTCGTTGCTGATATGGGCTTCTCTGCTTCTTTCAAAAGTCTTGAGAAATAAGCATAGTGGGATACTCTGTTGGGCTGAGGAGCAATTTTCTTCCTTAAGTAAATATGCTGGAAAATAGGTGAACTACAGTCTTTTCAAGGAACTTTCCATCCAGAGGTTAAAGCACTTATCAGAGAAGGTTAGAATAATCAGGGGTCTACTTATTTTAGAATCTTGATAGGGTGATGGTATTTACCGTATCATCAATTTGACTTGAATCATTCTGAATTCAAATAAAATGATGTGACATCATGGGGACACTTCTCAAGAGCTAAGGAAGTTTGCACAACACACAAATACACAGAATCTGTATATTCAGGGTGGTTTGACTCAGTATGAAATTCTCTATTTCGTCTATGATGATCATGTTTGCTAACACAGTGACTACTATGAAGACAATGGCCAAGTACCCGAGTGATTTTTCTTTTTTCCACATGGGCAGGCACTGGGAACCGAACCCAGGTCTCCAGCATGGAAGGTGAGAACTCTGCCTGCTGAGCCACCGTGGCACACCGAACCCAAGAGTTTTAAACCTGATTAGCCAATACTGAGTTCCAGGGTTTCTGGAGCTTCATTTACATTCAGCATTGTGCAGTGGAAAAGAAACAGGAAGACCTGGGTTTGAAATCTGTTCCCATCACTCCTTAGAAACTTTTTCCTTAGACAAAGTTGTAAATACCTTCAGCATCAGTTTGTTCCTCTGTAAAATGGGAATCACAGACCTTACTTAAAAGGTAATCACGTTCCGTGCTTTGAAATTTATTGCTTTTTTGTATATATGCTATTTTTCACATACACACACACAAATACATGGGGAGAAATGGACTTGGGACCCCATATCTCCTAGAGTCACATCTAGTGTACCCCTTACATTCTAAATTTGGGTTGAGATCTAAAGAATCCTTTATGCTCTTTCAAAATATGAAATGAATTACACTTATTTTAAAGCTAAAATATATCTAAACATTATGCAAAAAATGTTACTTTACTAGCAAGCAAAGTCAGACCCATAATGGTTAAGGGAATGTGAGGACTAAGTCCATATGTCAACTTAACTAGATTATGGTATCCAATTGTTTGTTCAAGCAAGCACTGGTCTGATACTGTGACAATATTGCATGAATTTAAATCATCAGTAAGTTATTGTATCTATAGCTGATTACATCTACTATCGACTTGGAAATTGCCTTCATCAATGAGAGAAGATTCATCCAATCAGTAAAAGACCCAAAAGAAGAAATGATGATTTCAACAATCAGATGGGAGATTTTCCATCCCAACTTCAGCCCACCAGTTTCTCCTGGGGAATATACCAAAAACTTTTGTCAGGCTTGCAACCTGCCCTGTGGAAATTGGGCTTGCCTAATCCCACAGTTGTGTGAGTCAATTTTTATTTTTAAAAATCTCAAAATATTTAAAAAAGTAATCATGTTCATTGCAGCACTTTATAATAGTACAAGTTGGGAAATAGTGTTAAATAAATCAGTAGATTAGTATTATAGATCAATATGCAGTTTAAAAATAATGAGATTGATCTGTACTCATGGAAAGCTGTTCAGATGATATGTGATGTTTTTGATGCTTTATGGACCCTATAAATTTATGTTCTTAAAATTAATCCATTCCTGTAGGTGTGGACTCATTATAAGCAGAATCTTCGGTGAGTAGGCTCTTAAGTTAAGATGTGACCCAGCTCATTCAGGGTAGTTCTTAATCCTCTTACTGGAGACCTTTATAAGAGGATGAAATCAGAGAGAAACATACAGAAGCTAAAAGAATGAGACACAAAAGCTGACAAAGCCACAAAAATAGAGGTGAAGCCACTGAAGCCAGATGTTGTAAGCAATTACATCTGGAAGAGAAGGGAGAGGCTGGCAGACACCACCATGTCCAGAGATTGCCTTGATGATGCCTTTATTTGGACATTTTCATGGCCTTAGAACTGTAAACTTGTAAACTAATAAATTTCCATGGTTAAAAGGCATCCCAGGGCAGTGTGACAGTGGGTCAGTGGCAGAATTCTTGCCTGCCATGCCGGAGACCTGGGTTTGATTTCCAGTGCCTGACCATGTTAAAAAAAAAGATGCATCCCATTACTGGTATTTTGGCAGTTTTCGCGAGCTATAACATCATACATCAAATGAGAAAAGCGAAGTGCAGAATAATATCTAGTGCTTAACCTTCTTAAAAATTAAACTTTCTTGGGTGCACGGGTGGTTCAGAGGTTAGAATGACCGCATCCATGTGGGACACCCAGGTTTGATTTCTGGACTGTGCACCCGACCCCCCACTCCCTCCCCCAAAAAACATAAATAAACTTTCTCATGCTCTTACTCATACTGTTATTCTCTTTATTTATCCGTGAAAAAAAGGTCAGGAAGAATACATATTAAACATTTTATTGGTTATCCTTTGACATCGGATTGGGGAGAAAGAGAAATTTTTAGACATAAACTTCTGCACTTTTTTTCTTAACAATGTTTTAGTTGTTTTAAAAGAGAAGAGGAAGAGAAAAAAGTGAAGCCTGTTTTGCACTGATGCAAAGTTCAAATGATCTGATTTATGTAAACTCCCCAGCACAGGGCTAGGGACAGAATGGGTGCTCAACAAATAGCCATAATGACAGAGGCAAAGAATACATTCTGAGCATATACTATTCATTCACTCATTCATTCATTCATTCACTAATCCATTCATTCAATGATTCATTCATTCAATGATTCAATTACTTATTCATCCATATCCTTTTCCAGGAATGCTGAGCCCAACTCAGTTTTCTTACTCCATTTCCATTATGTTGCCAGCAATGAAATGATTCTTCCTGATTTGGGGAAAAACGTGCTGGAATTTTGGCTCTGACCCTTTCATTTTGCCCCTTCCCACACACACTGTAGGTGCACAGCAACTGTGAAAAATGACTTTGCTTTACTTACACTGGAGATGCCCCCTAAAGCCTCTTCCCTGTTTCTTTCCCTTCAGGGAGTTTATAGTTGGAGCCTATGAGATCAGTGCTTTCTCCCTTGAGAATCTGAGTTTCCTGGGCTGACAGGGAATTGGAAAAAACAAGGCTCATTGTTATTTTCTGCTGAAGAAAAGTAAAGCGTTCCAGAGGGGACACAATTCATTTTCCTGTAACTGCCCTTAGGGACTTGCCTTTTTAATTTTTTTTTAATTTTTAGAGTTTCCCTGTTATAAAACAAGTGCTTTCTTTCTTGTTATTAATGAGATGGAATATGATTTTTATATGTCTGGGAACCTGTGTTTAGGTCTAGATAATAACCCCTATCACCATAAGCAGCAAAAAAAAAAAATGTGGTTTTCTGAAAAGAATAAATATAAGAAATGCAAGTCGTCTTCTCTGGGAAGAATATGGGGGAATTTAAGAGTATAATAGACTCTAGCATGACATATAGAGTGCTTTCTATTTGAACATATTTTATATTATCAGTTTAACCATTGTTCATTTTTTAAGGCAACATTTCCTCTTTATCCTTTCTTTATTTCCAAAGTTTATAGTATAAATATTTGTTTTTCCTTCAAATCAGCCCTAGGTAAAGATACCCTTTTTTTCTAGGAGTGCTTCACAACATCAGCATATTTTAAGCAGCAATCTATAGAGAGAGAGGCTTTGGATATAAAGCTGCTAGAGTTAAATCTTTAATTAGCCCAGGGAGAAAGCTAGACTTTTATTAAAACATATTTTTATTGAGAAATCTTCACACACCTGCAGTCCATATATGGTATACATCAATGGCTCACTCCTGAAAAAGAAACAAAGAGAAAAAAGAAAAAACTCATACATACCATGCCCCTTACCCCTCCCTTTCATTGACCACCAGTGTTTCAATCTACTCAATTTTTACCCTTTATCCCCCCTTTTATTAATTTGTTTTTATCCATATTCTTTTTTGTTTTTACTCATCTGGATAGAAGGAGCATCAGACACAAGCTTTTCACAATCACAAGTGTTGAAGACAACTATACATCATTATATAAACATCTTCAAGAATCAAGGCTATTGCAACACAGCTCAACAGTTTCAGGTACTTCCCTCCAGCCACTCCAACATACTATAAACTAAAAAGAAATATTAACACAATCCGTACGAATAACCTCCAGGATAACCTCTTGATTCTGTTTGAGATTTCTTAGCCACCGAAATTTTATTTTGTCTCATTTCTCTCTTCCCCCTTTTGGTCAAGAAAACTTTCTCAATCCCATGATGCCAGCTCCTGGCTTATCCGGGGATTGAAAGTTAGACTTTTTGATTAACAAGCATACACATGAAAGAGTATATTGTTAGCAGACTGATGACTTAACATGCACTGTTAATTACTGCATGGCAGGTGTCCTAGAAATGTATTCAACTAATAGTAATAAGAAATCCAACTTACATGGGCATATGAAAAGAGGGACTTATTTTTATTTCATAGCAGTAGATGTTGAAGCCAAGACCAGCACTTGTGATAATGCTTCGTCTTTCCCATATGCTGGTTGCTTCATAGTTTAACATGTTTATTATAGCTCTGGACAGCGCATCCCCTTTCAAGGCAGGAAGAATCAGCAAAGAGGGCAAGGAAACAACCACATATACGATCTTTGATCAGGAAAATAAAACCTTTCTTCAGGTTTTTAGCAGATTTCTTCTTACATCTCATTGGCTAGAACTGTGTTATACGGTGTACCAGAAATCTCTGAATCTTGTACCACTTCTTCTCACCCATTTGGTTGCAGTTCATTGGTGGCAGACAGCTCTGTATGTGCAAGTAGTGGTCCAGATCCTGTGGTAACTCTCTTCTTTTCTGCCTCAGGACTCCCTGTATAATAGAAGAAAAGTCTTTTAGTTTTGTCAAAATCCAGATTTTGGTCAATCAAATGGGTATGAATTGGAATCTCATTTTCATATTAATTGGCATTTCTTTGATGATAGATATTTTGAGCATTCTTCATGTATTTATTAGCTATATGTGTTTTTCCTTCTTCAAAATGTCTGCATCATTTCTGTTGTATATTTTTTATTGTGCTTTTTATCTATTGTTCTGAATCTATATTAGTTAAAAGCACTTCAGGTATCTTTTCTTTTCCATTTTGCAAGATTTATTCACACATTATGCAATTCAACCTAAGTGTATAGACATGCCTTTGCCACCATAACCTATCTGAAGACATTTTCCTTTTCTTCCACAAAGAATCCATACCCCTTCCCCATGTCCCCAGCCTGTTGACATTGAGTTTTTTAACGCCTTTTCTGCATTCAGTGGAAGCATGTTACAATGTTACTATTGACTATAGACCTTAGTTTGTGTGATTGCACTTTTCCCCAATATAGTATCTATTTTCAGCACCATGTAATGTTGACATTTATTTGTTTTCCCCCTTGAAAAACACTTTTTATTTGTAATTTAATCACCATCATTGTCCATTCTAGGCATTCTTAAATTATACCACCCTGGGAATATTTTGATTAGATTATCTCCATGGAGATGTGGCGCACCCAACTGTGGGTATTAACTTTGGATTAGATGGAGATGGAACTCCACCCGTTCAAGGTGGGTCTTGATTAGTTTACTGGAATCCTTTAAAAGAGGAAGCATTTTGGAAAGAGTCAGAGCTGACAGAAATGATAGAAATGACAGAGCCAACAAAAACTCCAGAGCAGACAGAGCCTACAAAAATGATAGAAGCCACTGTGCCTACAGAAACTTCACAGCAGATCTGACACAGATGCAGAGATGCAGAGAACTGACCCCACTAACTCTCCCAGCATTTCCAGAAGTTACAGTTCTATGGGTGGAGGAAAGAGCCTGGCATAGGGAGCCAATCAACCTAAGAGAAATCATGCTGCTCATGCATCAGACTGTGTTACAAGAGAAGGATCCCTAAATTTGGAATCCACGAACTTACATAGGCTTGTTGGGACCCTGATCATCGTCTCTGGAGAGAAAATGTTATATTTACTTTGTAATGTGTACAGATCATCCCCAGAAAGAAGAAGGATAAGTCTTCGTCTTTATCTATGGAGACAGTAATCTCTAAACTTAACTAGTTTGGTATATTTCATTATACATACACTCTTAGGGTGACTATAAATGCCTTTCTAAGAGGAGTTGTACTGTGCAGAAATGTGAGTTAGTCAAAGAGAATCCATGGACCAAATAACATGTCTTTAACATTCAAAAGGGCCAAAGTGAAACACATGGACAAAAGAAATACAATCATAATAGTAAATATTAATTTACATATTCCAGTCCGTGACAGCTCAAATGAACAAAAAATTAAAAATTAAGTTATAGGAGAGCTAATTTGACTCAATGAGTCAAATTCATGTTAAGAAACTTTATATTATTAAAGCCCACCTATCAAACATACCTGAACTCAAAAATTTAGGTCCATTTTGTTTACTGCAGTAAGATTAAAACTTTCTCCTGGGAAGCTATGGCCATGTCGAGGGAGTTTTAGTTTCCTAGGATTCTCAGGAAAGTACCATGAAATGCATCAGGTTATAAAACAGGATTTTATTTGTTCAAAGATTTGAGAAAAAGAAAGTCTAAGTCAAAGTGTCATCAAGGCATGCTTTCTCCCCAAAGATCAGCATTCTGGGACTGCCTGCCAGCAATCCTTGGCTCCTACTACCCATATAGTAGTCTCTTGGAAGATCTCACTTTTTTAATTATTTGACCTAATCCAACTCACCCAGTGTGCACAATCTTTCTTCCTGTGGAGTTCTTTGTCAAAAACAGTCAGAAGCAACTGTTTAATCTCACAGATACCTTAGGCCAAAGACAAGACTTAAAGCAAACAACAAACTAACCATAATGCTTAAAAGGAAAAGCTGGGGAATAAAATGTCCTTCCAGGCTTTGGAAACCTCTGATATATTCCTGAGAATCTAGTTGCCCACGAGAGCATGTAGGGCTGTGCAGACAGTCAGGGCTGCACGTGCTCAGAAAAGACCTTATAAGGACCCAAAGACAACACTTCTGGCTCTATTGGGAGCCAGGATAGGCTGGAAGTGAATGCTAAAAACGAGTTGTAGATTGCCTTGCTGAGGGCTGAAAGCATGCCCAATACTCATCCTCAGCAAAGAATGGGAAGAGACATATTGCTTCCAGGCATTTAAATAAATCTCTATCCGTCCATACATTAACTGACCATCAAGCTAACCAAGCACAAACCTTGGTAGCCACAAATGAAAAAGAATACCTTCTTTGCATAATTAGTTCACAAAAGCAACTAAACAAAATAGCAACAACAAAAAACCTTGGAGAGAGGCATAATCTAATTTCAGGAGATGACACACATTTCATAAAATATTCCATTATCTGCAAAAAAACATGAGATATGCAAAGCAAGAAAAATAAGGTTCATACACAGGCAAAAAAATAAAACCCAGAAACTATCCCTGTGAAGCCCAGACATTGGACTTACTAGACAAAGATTTGAAGTCAGATATTAAAATCATTAATGGTCAGTGAAATATAAATTAGAACTCAATGAAGGGCAGGCCAGGGTGGCTCAGCAGGCAGTGTTCTCCCGCCTGCCATGCCAGAGACCCGGGTTCGATTCCTGGTACCTGCCCATGCAAAAAAAAAAAAAACAAACTCAATAAAATATGATCATGTGTCCATTTGAATGACTGCAATTAAAAACTCTGACTATACCAAGTTTAGGTGAAGAAGTGGAGCAACTGATGCTCTCATACATTTCTATTGATAATGAAAATTGTACAATAAGTTTGGATAGCAATTTTGCAGTATTTCATAATGTTACCATATAACCCAGCAATTCCACTCCTCTTTATTCACCCAAAGGAAGAAAAAGCATGTGCCCACACAGAGACTTGTGCAAAAGTATTCCTAGACACTAGACACATAATAGTCAAATATGGAAACAATAAAAATGTTCATTAGCTCGTATACAGATAAACAAATTGTAGGATAATCATTCAGTGGAACACTATTCAGCAATAAAAATCAATGAACAGCTAATATATGCAACAGCACAGCTGAATCCAAAAGCAAATCAATGGTTACCTTTGGAAAGGGTTAATGACAGGAAAAGGGTACAGGAATTTTTTTGGGTATTTAAAATATTTTATATTTTTACTCTAGTGTTGATAACCTAGGAGTATATAGTTTCCATAACTCAACAAGCTATAACTTGAAATGAATACCATTTATTTTATATAAGTTATGCTTCCTTAAAAATACTTTTTAAAGTATCATTATTTGAATATGACATGATTCCTTCCTACAAAACCCAAGGAATAAACTGTTGCAGGTAATAGGAGAACACAGTATGATGCTATATTAAAAAAACTAATAATTTACCTAATCAATAGCAATATTTAGAAACAAATTAAGATAGAATATAACCAAATTTCCATTGAGAAAGACCAACAAAAAGAACTAGGAATAAATTTATCAAGACATATGCAAGATTTTATGAAGAAATCTGTAAAAGAGCTGATGAGCAAATCAAATCATGACTTACTCATTGTCAATTGCTCTTGCTTTATATATGAATTTTCTGTAACTCCTCCAATAAATAAACAAATGGAATGATTTCCTGGGCTATGGAAAATAACAGGTAAACTAGTTCTACATGTCATATGAGAAAAGTTGACAAGCATATCAGAACAATTTAGAGGGTAAAAGGAATAGTAGGAGAGAAATAACTGTCAGTTATTAAAATATTATAAAGCTATAGTAGTTAAAATTGTGTGGCATTGGAACACAAAGAGACAGGAAGATCAATGCAACAGATGTGAAAGTTTCAAGACTAGGCCACAAAACAAAAAAGAACTTGTAATGTGATAACTGTGGCATTGCAAAGTCATAGATCATAGATGTATTATGCAATAAATAGTATTAAAATATTGACTAGCATTCAGGAGGAATTAAAATCAGAAACTTATCTCACACACTAATGCAAAAATAAATTATAAGCTTAAAAATTATAATGATAAATAAAGGAAAAATTATAACGATAAAAATAAAGGATTTTTTTTAAAAACCTTTGAGTGAAGAACATCTTCATAAATAAGACCCAAAGCACAAAATCAGTTACAGAAAAATCCACTTTTTAAAACATGACAAAAAAAAATGAGCAAGTAAAATTATTTCTCTTAAGAAATAAATAATTGCATCTCTTACATGGAAGGATACTCCCTCAAGATATCTGTTTAAAAACAAACAAATTATTTTTTAACAGCACAACATTCATAGTTCACACACAAAAGATTTAATAATGGTTTAAGGATTTGTGAAAAGATGTCAATCTGGTTTGTACATGAAGAAAAGCAAATACAATTACAATTCACTGTTTTTCATGTATGATATTGACAAAGTTTAATAAAAGTTTATTACCATTTTGTGGTAGTTTGAAGTTAAATGGATCCCAGAAGACCATGTTCTTAAGGCTAACGGATGCCTATGGGTGTAGACCTATTGTCGGTGGGAACTTGAAGTAGGTTTTTTCCCTTGAGAATGCTCCAGGTGGGTCTTAATCTTCTTACTGTATTCCTTTATAAAAGGATGAAATTCAGAACAAGACAGAGAGAAAAAGACACAGAGGCTAAGAAAGCTAGTTGAAGAATGGAGTAGTCAAAAGCTTCTCTCTACAGGAGAGAAAGGAGAGACGAGCAGATGTCACCATGTGCTCTGCCATGTGACAAAAGGAGTCCAAGCTCTGGTAACCATCTTTGGTGAGAAAGTATCATCTACAGATGCCCTGATTTTGGCATTTTCATGGCTTCAAAAATGTAAGCTTGTAAGTTAATAAATGCCCTTTGTAAAAACCAACTCTGTTCTGGTATTTTACACTTCAGCAGTCCTGAAGGCTAAGACATATTTTGGTAGCAATGAGTGGGATGTTGAGATTGCACATACCAAAAATGCTTTATAAATAGGTAAGAGGAAGATTTTGGAAGAACGTCAGGTACTTTGATAGGAAAGGCCTAGATTGCCTTGAAGAGAGTGTCTGTAAAAATATGGACATTGAAGGTCCCTCTGAGGACTTACACAGATATGATGAATGTGTCCTTGCAAGCTGGAGAAATGGTGTTTTGGTTTGCTAAAGCTGCTGGAATGCAGTGTACAAGAAATGGATTGTCTTTTTAAAGGGAATTTATTAAGTTGCAAATTTACAGTTCTAAGACCTTAAAAATGTCCATACTAAAGCATCCAGATAAAGATACATTGACTCAAGAAAGGCCAATGGGTTTGAAATATTTCCATCAGCTGGGATGCTTCTGGTTGGTGTCTGCTGGTCTGTGCCAGTTTGAAACTATTATGTACCCCCAAAAAAGCCATGTCCTTTAATCTTCATTCAATATTGCTGGGTGGAATATTTCTGATTGTTTCCACGGAGATGTAACTTCCCAATTGTGGATGGTAACTTTTGATTAGGTGGTTTCCATGGAGATGTATCTCCACCCATTCAAAGTGGGGTAGCTTACTGGAGCCCTTTAAGAGAGAACCATTTTGGAAAAAGCTTTAGACCACCAGAGCCAACAGAGCCCACACAGCCAGACACCACTGGAGATGAAGAAAGAAAACACCCCCAGAGGAGCCACTGAAGAAGCCTGGAGAGAAAGCTAGCAGACATTGCCAGATGCCTTTCCAGCTAAAAGAGAAACCCGAAATATTATTGGTCTTCTTGAACCAAGGTATCTTTCCCTGGATACCTTAATTTAGACATTTTGTAGCCTTGCTTTAATTTGGACATTTTCACAGCCTTAGAACTGTAAACTTGCAACTTAATAAACTCCCCTTTTTAAAAGCCATTCCATTTCTGGTATATTGCATTCCGACAGCTTACAAACTAGAACATGGTTCTTTGGCTTCTGGTTTCAAACAGCTTCCCTAGGGGTGTTTTCTTTCAGAGATAAGCTGAGAATTAACACTTGGGTACAAGGAAACAATAAATTAATGGTTTGGAAAATTCTGAGCTTCCAGAAAGTGAGTCCCTAGAGAATAATTCCCCATGTGAGGATTTAAGTGGGCATGGAGCAAGTCAGTCATTTGATGCAAATCGGGATTAGAAATGCAGTTACCCAGGAAAGATCTGTGGAAGATTGTACTCTGATGGTCATGACCCCTGTGTACTGCATAAGAAATAGACAAGTTTTTTTGCAAGATGTGTACAAACAGAACACTGCCAGCCCACACACAAGACAAAAGGGAACAGAATGAGGAAAAGTGACTCCAAAGGGAGATCATGGACTCTGAGGTCTGGAGAGAATGCATTTTCTCTGCCTGAGACAGAGATCCACTCTTCTATATGGAAAGGGTGAGTATGCCATGGGAGCTTGCAGAAGACGGGAAAGTGATACCACCCCAGTGTTCAGAGACAATGGGGCACATTCCCCAGAGATTGGAGAGAGTCTGGCCACCACCCCACTGTTCTGAGGGGGTTGAGCCTGTGCCCTGGAGATTGGGGAGAGTCCAGAGCCCACCCCCATGCTGGAAGAGGGTGACACATGGATTCTAACTATCACCCCCATGTTTCATGAGGGCGAACCCCAGAATTCAGGCCTTACCTCCATGTTTGATGAGGGTGGACCCATAGGATGGCTGCTGTACAAGGCTTTGAATCTTGGGTCTGCCACTCTATCAAGCCCTGAGGACAAAGCATCATTCTCCATGACTCTCAGAACTTAATCTCTAATGGAGTATGCCCTGCAGGCTTTGGGAATGCTGACCTCTGTTTTCCTGCCAATTTCTCCCTGTAACAATGGGAATGTTCACTCTGTGACCATTCCTCCTCCATAGATTGGAAGCTGATAACTCGTGATGCAAATAATGTGCTTTGCATCTGGAAAGAGCATGTCTCTTTAGAGTCCAGAGGGTGGATTGTGGTAGTGTGAACCTGAATGGATCTTAGATGATCATGATCTTAAACTTAACCCACTCCTGTGGGTGTAAACCTATTGCCGGTAGTTATTTCCTTTGAGGCATGCCACAGGTGAGTCCTAATCATCTTACAGCAGTCTTCAGAGAATTCAGAGAAAGACGGACAGAAAAAGACGTAGAAGCTGAGAAAGAAAGCCACAGATGAGCAGCCAGAAGCTGAGAGCAAACAAACCCAGGAAAGAAGGAAGGGATCACCCGTGTGCCTTCCCATGTGACACAGAGTCCAAGATTGCCGGTAACTGGTCTTCAGGGAGAAAGCATCACCTGCTGATGCCTTGGTGTGGACATTCTCAGGGCCTCAGAACTGTCAGCTTGTAAGTTAATGAATTCTCATTGTAACAGCCACCCCAGTTCTGATATATTGGATTTTGGCAGCCCGGCAGACTAAAGCAATTGTGTTGAGGAGAATTTAAAGAAACATGCACTCCAGATTTTCAAGAAGGGATGTCAATTGAGAGAGTATCTCTCTGGAGGGCTTTTGGGCTGTATCTATCAGAATTTACAGTGTTTATACCCTTTGACTCAGAGAATCCATTCATAAATATATTAATCCTAGAGATATATTCACACTTACATACAAGAATATTTGTCGTAATGCTGTTTATATTACCAAAAGATCAGAAAAAATCAAAATGTCCACATTTGGGGAGAGGTCTGATAAAATAAGTTAAGGAATACAGCTTTTCAATAATTTTTAATGCAAGCAATGAAGTCAGTAATGCTTCTCATCCCACACTAATGTAGAAAGATTGCACAGAAATATTACATGGAAATGCAAGCTGCATAACACTGTGATAATAACCATTCATTTGTGTGGGAGAGAAAAAAAAACATAAATATGAATATGTTTGTAAATGCAACAGTGGTTGTAACCGTGGTGACCTCCAGGGAGAGAAACAGGAAATTCGGAATTAAGGGAGTAATGGGCTATTTGGTTGTTACTGTATGCACTTATATTTTTTACTTTTTAAATCATCTGGTTGGGTTATTATTCACACATACATGAACAGGGAAGCAGAAATAAGAAAGGGAGAGAAGGAGAGAAGGAGAAGGATATTGGTAGACAACAGAACAATTCTCAAAGAGAAAACAAGTTCCTCATGGCACTAATGCTAAAATAAAATCTCTTCCCTCTGGACACTGTAACTTTTCTTTACCAGAATGTAACAAAACAACCATATTTTTCAGATTCTATCTCAGCCCCTCCTGGGAACCTCAATTATCAAGGGAGCACGCACTCATCCTTTAGGTCCCAGCTATAAACTCCCCTATCTGGAGGACAACCAGAGAAAAACATTGATGGGCAATCTGCCTGCACCAGTTGTAGGAAGAGAGGCTGGAAGCGTCTCCAGTGTAAGTAACACATAATAAATTCCATTGATGGAAATCGTTACATATTGTTGCAATTGTGTACAGGAAGTAGCAGAGCAAAAAAACGTCACAGCCAATGTTCCAGCATAAGACAAGGAAGAATCATTTCTTTTCTGGTGATGTATTAGAAAGGGAGTAACAGAACTGAGTTGGGCTGAGTATTTCTCAGAAAGGATATGAGTGGAAAAATAATTCAATTATTGAATGAATGAATCAATCATTCAATGATATGCCCATAATGTGTTCCCCTCCCCTACTTTCTGCATTTGACCTGTGTTGGGATATTTACACAAATCGACTTGTTCAAGCCACACGTCACTGCAAAGAAGGTTTTACCTTTTTCTCTTCCTCTTCCTTTAGAAGAACAATTAAAGTCCTTGTAAAACAAAAAGTCCAGAAGTCCAGAAGTTTAAAATTTTCTTTCTCATGCCCAAGGATAAATATTAAGAGTTTGTATGCATTCTTCAAGATATTTACCCATGAATAAGGCAAAAGGGAGAATGTGGGAAAGTTGTATTTTTAAAAGGGTCACACAGTATGATTTCTTCTGCCCCTTGGAATACCTTTCCATTAGACTATAGATTGATCTCATTCATTTGGGACTGTGTATTCTATAATATGAATCTACTGTGATATCTTTAACACTATTTCCAAACTTGTGCTATTCTAAACAGTGCAGTAATGAACTTGGATTGCCTTTTAAGATCTGTGATCCTATTTTACAGAGAAGGAACAGATGCTGACGGGAGTTACATCCTTTTATTTATCGAGTGGTGGGACCAGAATTCAAGCCTAGACCTACCTGTTTCCTTTCTAATTACACAATGCTGAATGCAAATGAAGCTCCAGAAGCCCTGGGACTCAGTACAGGTTAAGGATGTTCAAAGCACACAGGTATTATATCATTTTCTTAGCATTCATTGGATTAACAAACTCTTCATCATAGATGAAACAAAGAATTTAATAATGAGCCATCTCACCATTAACATGCAAATTAATGGGAGGGGTGATCCCTTGTAGTAGATTCCTTAGCTCTTTAAAAGTGCCATTGTAATATCATATCTCTTTCTTTGAATTCAGAGTGATTGAAGTTTAATTGGTGTGTTAGACATAATTACCCTACTGAGATTAAAATTCACATGCACCCAGAACCTTTTTTACCATCCTCTGATAAGTGCTTTTACCCACTAGAAGGAATTTATTTTATAACAAGCTTACTTGCAGAAGTGACTTGCACAAAGTTATTCTACTAACCATCACTAAGTGTTGAATTGAATGTTTCTTGTTCTGTTACTACACAGTTATCCCACTGTGCTTAGTTACTAAGATATGTGAAAGAACCAGAGAAGTGCCTGTCAACAACAGGCTTACTTTGCTACATTCCCTGACAGTAAAGACACATTTTAATCTCATCATATACAGAAGTACAGCTCTTCTTGGTGTTACTGACATCATAGGGAGCAATTTCCAGATGTGTTGGAGATGTCTTTTTCTTCTTCTATTAGTAATATCTTATTTTTATCGGTAATATCTTAATTATAAAATTTAGATCTATAAAATCAGATAGAAAAAAATAATGTGACAACCATTCAAGTAACTACCACATAACTTCGGAGACAAATAATGGCCAGTTTTTTAATCCCTGTATCCCTTTGATCCCTCCACCAAATGCGTCCCATTTATCCCACACAAAATTGAACACAAATCTAAATTGCATGTGTATAAAGTCCATATATATACAAGGGCTAAATGAAGAATTTTTTATGGTTTAATCTTTACTTAAATATATTATATCATATGTATGCCTCAGCAACATCGACTTTACACACAATACCATTTATATATATATATTTTCAAGACAACGCTGCTATGAGCACCCTTGTGTGTTTATTCCTATTTATGTGAGAAGAAGGTTTTTTTAGAATATATACTTTTTATGGGATTGCTTGGTTATAGAGAGGTGTATCTTTAACTTTACTAAATACTCCAAATTGGCCTCCAACATACTTGTAATCACTTACATTCCCCACAGCTTTGTAATCTTTCCAAAATTTGATCTTTGAGACTGATGGGTGTGAAATGGTAGATCAACACAATATTAACTTACATTCATCTGATTCCAGTGCATGAATGTTTCCATTGATTATTTAGTTTTTCTTTTCCATCAAAACTCTGTGTATACATTGGATGCTCATCCCTTAATATTTGCATGTATTGTGAATATCCTTTTCCAACAAGTAACTGGTCTTTTCTCTTTCATTCGGTTATTAGAGTGTTCCTTTTACTTTTAACACAGTTGAATTTTCATGGTTAATGATGCGTGCTTTTGACTCTTGTTTAAAATTTTTCTGCATATATAAGCCATAAAGCTTTCTGCTATGTTTACTCTCAAGCTTTAAAATTTTGATTCTCTTATTTAAATGTTTAATCCATTTAGAATTACTTTTTGTATAATGCAAAGCTGCAATCCAATTATTTTATGTATGTACAGGCATTTATAGACAACAATTTACTGGGATATTATTACATTGACTTACAAAACTGACAGTCATATTTCAAAACTCTTCACACATGTGAATTTGTACATGATTTCTTTTTCTCAATCATATCTATCTATTTGCCTATTCACTCAACATACTACCCTGCTTTTTTTTTTTTTTTTTTTTTCTTTTTTGGTATGAGGGGCAGGCTCTGGGATTCAAACCCAGGTCTTTGGCATGGCAGGTGAGAATACTGCCACTGAGCCACTGTTGCACCACCCTATCCTGTCTTTTTTATTATGGCTTTATTATCTGCTGTTATATTTTTTAGAGCAAGTCCCCATCTTGTTTCCTTTAAAATTGTCTTCACTAGTCTTCCTGTTTCACTTCCACACAAATGACAAATGATGAAAGAGTGCCATGAAATAAGGATCACCCCAAATTCAGCCTTTGCACTTGAGGCTCAAAATAACAGCATTCTCCTGTGTTATTTTTTTTTAATTGATACCAATTAAACTGCAGTCTTTATTTAGATTTCAAAAAAAAGTACATGGGAAAGGTGATCAGGAAAAACTGTCAGAGACAACTCATTAGAGGGTCAGGAATTTTAAAAAATAGGTTGGACAAAGATAAATAATCTTAGTTATCAGGTAAAATTTGAGAGCTGGGTGTAAACTACCACCCTGCACCCCCATGAAGCCAAACAAGTGATGTAAGAGCACTCGGCCCTGGGCAAGACGGCAGGCAGGGATGGGAGGGCTCTTCCTAACGGGGGTGACCACTCTCACCCGCTGGCTGGGCTCTCTGGGTAGGAGCAGCAGAACAGGGCAGGCCCAATTTTTTTATTTTTTGAAACCAATTAATGGCTATAAGTTGACAGGTTTTGAGGTCATTATATTATTTGACCTTTTTGCATGTTTAAAATTCTTCTCTAACATTTTTTAAAAGACCAAAATATAGAGTGGTTCAGGTGAATGCTTAAGCAGAAAGTAAAATACTTCATACAAAGAAATCATATTTTACAAGCATTTTAAGTTTGTTCCAAACATTCAGACTTAGAAAAAAACAGCATCAGTGTTATTATACCATGAGTTAAATTTAAGAAAAATCTTTGTCTTCTGACTGTATTTTATTTCCCAGTGTTATAAAATGGTCTATATGACAATATAACTCAGTATGAAAATATACTGACATACAAGAGCTGATGTAAAAAATAATCAAGTATCCAGGCATCACAAGATTGGGGTAACTAAAGAATTAAACTGGCAGACTCCAAAAGAGAACCCAGTCCAAAAAGAGACAAGAGATGCCTGATTTAACAAAATTGCTGCCCAAGAAGTCCATCACATGTACACAGGAAATTGTATGTGTGGTAACTAAGTCACAGCCTGAAAACTATTCCTTTAGGGTCATTTCCTAATCTTTTATGTCTAGAGTTTGCCCTCACTTAGTAACTTAAGATTCCTTTAAAATAACAGTTCATAATTAAAATAATTCAGCAAGCAGGAAGCATTTTATATGCAAGGTAAACCAGAGCATAATGTATTCAGATAATTTTGCTCTTTTTTAAAGTGAGAAATATTAAATTGGTCAAGGATTGACAGAGAAGATGATAAATGTACATTAATTGTGAAAAAATATCCTCATATACTCTAAATGTTTGTTTTTCTACCCTCAGTATTTTTCTTTAATTCACTCATTCATGTATTTAATAGAGCCAGGCACATCTTAGCTATACTATTCAGGGAACCTACAGTCCATAAGAAAATAGAAATAAAGCAAAAAAAAGTAAAAATAATCATACAAATAATTAGAGCTATGAAAACTGATAAAAAGATGGAAGAGCAATAGCTATGGCAGGTATTACAGAGGCAAGTAGCTCCATTGGGTTGTCAGTAAATATTCCCTTGGAAGGGACTTTCAATTGCAGCTAGAACGAAAGGTCGGAGTTGACAAGATGGAGAAAAAGGATTGGAGACAATCCAAAGCAGAGAAAAGTACATGCTGGAAAGGCCAAAAATAAAGGAAAGCAAGGAAAAAGAGGAACCCATGATGGCTGGTGCATTGCCTAAAAAAAGGGAAAGATGTAAGATGAGAATAGGGAGCAATGTAGGAGCAAGATCGTATTGCAAGACCATGGATGTGTCAAGATTTTCAGATCAAACCATTTGTGTTTAGGTATATTAGCATATAATGGTTGAAATATATATGACATAAAAAAAAGTAAACTTATAAAGACATGTTTTACGTGTTCTCTGATATATTTATGAAATGCCCATTAGCATGCACCCTGACAGTGTACCCACTTGTCCATAACAATTTTCCCAAACTGTAGATGAAATTATCGAAGTGGGCAGCGAGAAAGAACAAGCCTTAACCATCTACAATTTCACTCTTAAAATCCAAGTCAACTATGTCACAGAAAATACTTGCTGGTCCCTCTATGCAACCTAAGTTTATACCATTTACAATTCTGGAATTAAAATATCACAATGATCTTAGTGTACTCTGCTCTTCTTTCTTTGAAACGCTTTAGCTGATGTTTACTTCTCACTAATCATGGAACAAGAAAATGGCACTCGAGTGACTGGTTTCATTCTCCTGGGATTTGCTGGCCAACACGAGTTTTGGCATATCCTCTTCATAGCATTTCTAATAATCTATATGGTCACCCTCGCTGGAAACATTGGAATGATCCTACTCATCAAGATTGATTCTTGCCTGCACACTCCTATGTACTTTTTCCTCCAGCATTTGGCTTTTGTTGATCTTTGTTATGCCTCTGCCATCACTCCCAAGATGCTGCAGAACTTCGTGAGCACAGAAAAATCCATCTCATTCATAGGATGTTTTGCACAATTTCTAGTCTTTGGTACTTTTGGAACCAGTGACGCCTACATCCTGGCTGCCATGGCAGTGGACCGTTACATGGCCATCTGTAACCCACTGCACTATCCAATAGTCATGTCCTGGAAATTCTGCATTCAGCTGTTAGTTGGTGCATACTTCATGGGTTTCCTAAATAGCTCTGTGAACGCAAGTTTTACTTTCTCATTGACCTTTTGCAAATCCAAGGCAATTAATCACTTTTTCTGTGACGAACCCCCAATTCTGGCCCTTTCATGCTCCAACATCGACATCAACGTCCTCCTATTGACAGTCTTTGTGGGATTTAATGTGATGTCCACGGTGTTGGTTGTCTTCTTCTCCTACATATACATCCTGGCCGCCATTCTGAAGATATCTTCTACTGCAGGAAGGAGAAAAGCCTTCTCCACCTGTGCTTCTCACCTGACAGCTGTCATCATTTTCTATGGGACACTTTCTTATATGTACTTACATCATGGTACCAGTGGGTCTCAAGAGCAAGAAAAGGCAGCATCTGTGTTTTATGGCATTATGATTCCTACCTGAAATCCCCTGATCTACAGCCTTAGGAACCAAGATGTGAGGGAGGCTCTAAACAGGATAGGAAAGAAGTGTTTCTAGTTTCAACTTTCATTTCTAACTTTCTGTGCAGGTAACCCAGACCAACAGTTCTCACTTAATACTGAACTTTAGAAGATGTGGTAAAAACTTCTGAGATACAAAGTGCTCCTTAATTATATCAACAGCATCAAAAGAGAGTGAAAATCATTTCATATGAGTAAATAAGGTTAAAATACAAGTGTTTCTGAAGAGGACCCATTTAAAACATTTTGAAGCTTACTACTGTACAGTTTTAATGAGCCCTTTTCTCAAATTACTGTCATTAAAAAAATGAAAATAGAAGTGCACAATCAATTTTCTATGAGAACTTCCATAAGCTAGAATAAAAAACCTCAAGAGTACATAAATCTTTCTTGGCCTTTCTTGTATTGTATAGCTTGTCACTATTGTATAGCTAAGCTCACTAAATATTGCAAGGAGAATTTTTGAAAGAGCAATTTCTAGGAGAAAATGTGCAGAAAAGAAGAATAGAGAAAAGACGAATGTATTCTCCTAGATACTGCAAGATAAGGAGCCAATATCCCTCCTTTGCCTATGGATTTGTGTCAAATGGAAATTGTATTGATAAATATGACTTGAATCAATCACCTGTAACTCTTTGCAGGTGTACACTTTAGGAAGACTAGATCCAATGCACAGCTGAAAGCCATAGAGCAGAATTATGTGCCCAGAATTGATGGCAAATAACCCCTCGATATCCAAGAATGGGGAGAGTTGTTGGACTCTAGGTTTCTCTCTTGAAGTCAAACCTGGGCTCAGACCTTGGTGTCCTCATCAAATGGAGAAAAATTCAAAACACCCACCCATCCTGTAGACAGGTAGTGTACAAAAAGGTTATCTTCTCCCAGTCTCATTCCCTAAGCCATGAGAAGAATTGAGTGCAGAGTTGAAAGATGGGCCTTCACTAACTCTCCCAGCATTTCCAGAAGTTACAGTCCTATGGGTGGAGGAAAGAGCCTGGCATAGGGAGCCAATCAACCAAAGAGAAATCATGCTGCTCATGCATCAGACTGTGTTACAAGAGAAGGATCCCTAAATTTGGAATCCACGAACTTACATAGGCTTGTTGGGACCCTGATCATCGTCTCTGGAGAGAAAATGTTATATTTACTTTGTAATGTGTACAGATCATCCCCAGAAAGAAGAAGGATAAGTCTTCGTCTTTATCTATGGAGACAGTAATCTCTAAACTTTACTAGTTTGGTATATTTCATTATATATACACTCTTAGGGTGACTATAAATGCCTTTCTAAGAGGAGTTGTATTGTGCAGAAATGTGAGTTATTCAAAGAGAATCCATGGACCAAATAACATGTTTTTAACATTCAAAAGGGCCGAAGTGAAACACATGGACAAAAGAAACACAATCATAATAGTAAATACTAATTTACATATTCCAGTCCGTGACAGCTCAAATGAACAAAAAATTAAAAATTAAGTTATAGGAGAGCTAATTTGACTCAATGAGTCAAATTCATGCAAAGAAATTTTATATTATTAAAGCCCACCTATCAAACATAACTGAACTAAAAAATTTAGGTCCATTTTGTTTACTGCAGTAAGATTAAAACTTTCTCCTGGGAAGCTATGGCCATGTCGAGGGAGTTTTAGTTTCCTAGGATTCTCAGGAAAGTACCATGAAATGCATCGGGTTATAAAACAGGATTTTATTTGTTCAAAGATTTGAGAAAAAGAAATTCTAAGTCAAAGTGTCATCAAGGCATGCTTTCTCCCCAAAGATCAGCATTCTGGGACTGCCTGCCAGCAATCCTTGGCTCCTGTCTCACATGGCAGGACATAAGGCAGCATCCCTGGTCTCCCTCTTCTATTCCCCATTCTCTCGATCTCCAGCCTCTTGAGTCCTGTTTCTTTGTCTGTCTGTGTCTGAATTTCATTCTGCTTATAAAGGACTCCGGTAATAGGATTAAAACGCTATCTGATGGGATTGGGCCATACCTTAACTGAGGTAACTGAAGTAGTTTCATCAAAAGGTGCTACTTCCAATAAGTTCAACCGAGAGGAATGGATGACTTCTAAAAGCATGTATTTCTAGGGTATATAGAACTTCAAACTACCACAAGTGGAATGCCGAAACTAAAACATTCTATAAGGAAACATAAGGGGGGATTCTCAATAACCATGGGGTCACGGATATTTTTTATATGGGAAACAAAAACACGAGCTGCAAAAGAAAAAATTGACAATGGATACGTCAGCAAGATTCGCAATTAATCCTCTTCTAAAGACACCGTTACAAAAATAAAAGGTAAGCCATAGATTGGGAGAAAATATTTCAGTGCATATATTTGACAAAGGTCTAATATTCGAAATATATGAAAAACTCTTGAAACTGAAAATAAGAAGGCAAATAAACCAATCGTAAGTTCGGCAAGTGATGGCAGGAAATGATTGAATAAGGTCACCAAAGATTCTCTTTTCCGTAAAAATAAGAACACTAGCAAAAATTATCAAAATTGCCTTTTTCAGAACTCCTGAAATTAACCAATGTCTTGAGCTCTCCTAGAGAATATTTGTTCAAGAAAAAAGCCTAATTCCATTAAGAACCATGAACTTTGTAGCATTTTAATGTGTCTTATTCCCATCCCCCACTCCCCAGCTCCTCAGCGGCATTAAAATCGACAGTGGATAGATAATCATGGTAATCATGAAAAGCAGCAGCCTGGCAGGCAATGTGCGGGTCCAAAGAGGCTTGGAGCACCTTCAAAGCCCCATTTCCAAAGAATTACCATATAGTAGTCCCTTGGAAGATCTCACTTTTTTTATTATTTGACCTGATCCAACTCACCCGGTGTGCACAATCTTTCTTCCTGTGGAGTTCTTTGTCAAAAACAATCAGAAGCAACTGTTTAATCTCACGTAGCTACCTGAGGCCAAAGACAAGACTTAAAGCAAACAACAAACTAACCATAATGCTTAAAAGGAAAAGCTGGGGAGTAAAATGTCCTTCCAGGCTTTGGAAACCTCTGATATATTCCTGAGAATCTAGTTGCCCATGAGAGCATGTACGGCTGTGCAGACAGCCAGGGCTGCACGTGCTCAGAAAACACCTGATAAAGACCCAAAGACACACTTCTGGCTCTATTGGGAGCCAGGATCAGGCTGGAAGTGAAAGCTAAAAACGAGTTGTAGACTGCCTGGCTGAGGGCTGGAAGCCCAACACTCACCCTCTGCAAAGACTGGGAAGACATATTATTCCCAGGTACTTAAATAAATCTCTGTCCATATATTAACTGACCATCAAGCTAACCAAGCAGAAACCTTGGTAGCCACAAATGAAAAATAATACATGCTTTGCGGAATTAAGTAAAAAAACTCACTAAGCAAAAAACAAACCACAACTACTATGTATAGCAACAACAACCAATGCTAGAGAGGATAATCTTATTTTAGGAGATGACACATATTTGATAAATATTCAAAAAAGGATGAGGCATGCAAGGAAACAAAAATAAAGGTCCATACGCAGTAAAACGAAAGATAGTAACCGTCCCTGTGAAACTCAGACATTGGACTTACTAGACAAATGTTTAAAGTTGGTATTGAAATTATTAATGGTCATTTGCCTGCCATGCAGGAGACCCGGGTTCGATTCCTGGACTATGCACGTCCCAAAGCAAACAAATAAACAAAAACAAAAACAAAAATTCAGCAATTTGTACTGCCATAATAGGATACACACATGGAAAAAGAATGAAATATGACCCCACCTTAGAGCATACAAAAAAGAAAGAAAGAAAATTATTAATGGTCAGTTAAATATAAATTAATATGAAATATGGGCCACATGCCCATTAAAATGACTATAATTAAAAAGTCTGCTATACATAGTTTTGGTGAAAACATGAAACAGCTGGTACTCTCATACATTTCTACTGGGAATGCAAAATTGTACAAAGACTTTGGATAGTAATTTGACAATATTTTATAACATTATAATATGACCCATCAATTCCACTCTTGCTTATTTATCCAAAAGAAGTAAAAACATATGCCCACAAAAGACTTGTACAAAAGCATTTATAGCAGCTTTATTCATAACAACCAAACATGGAAACAATCAAAATTTATCAGCTGGTATATGTATAAACAAATTGTAGTATAATCATTCAATGGAATACTATTCAGCAATAAAAATCAATGAACGGTTAATACATGCAGCAACACAGCCAAATCTTAAAGCACATCAGAGATTACTTGTGGAAAGGGTTAATGACAGGAAAAGGGCACAAGGAACTTTTTCAGGTAATGAAGAAATTTTATATTTTTGCTTTGGTGTTTGGTGGATATGGTTTATGTAAATTATGCTTCCTTAGAGATTTTTTTAAAGTAATTTATTTGAAGATGACATGATTCCTTCCTAGAAAACCCAAAGAATAAACTGTAATAGGAGAACTCAGTAAGAGGCTAGAATAAGAAACAAATAATTTACCTAATCAATAGCAATATTTAAAAAACATTAAAGTAGAATGATAGAATATGATTAATTACCTTTGGGAAAGATGAACAAAAAGAACTAGGAATAAATTTATCCCAAACTATGCAAGATCTTATGAAGAAATCTATAAACACCTGATGAGAAAATCAAATCATGACTTATTCATTGTCTATTCCTCATAGATTAATATATCAATTTTCTATAACTTCTCCAATAAAAAAACAAATGAAATGGTTTGGTGGGATATGGGAAATCACAGATAAACTGGTTCTCCAATTTCATATGAGAAACGTTAACAAGCATGTCAAGAAAAAAAGGAATAGCAGAAGGATAATAAGTCTGTCAGCTAATATAATATATAATTAAAATTGTGTGATACTGGAATGTAAACAGATGGCAAAGTCAAAGCAACAGATATGAAAGTCTAGGAATAGGCCCAAAAACACAAAAGAATTTATTTTGTGATGATGGTCACATTGCAAAGTCATGGGTCATAAATACATTAGTCAATAAATGGCATTGAAATACCGGCTAGTTTTAGGGAGGAGTTAAAATTGGAAACTTATCTCAAACTAATGCAAAAATAAATTGGAAATGGTTTTAAAAATTAAGCTTAAAAATGATAACTTCACAAAAATAAAAGAAAAAATGGTGATTTTTGAAAATCCATTGAGCGAATAAGGTTTTTCTAAATGAGACCCAAACCACAGAATCGATTTGTTACAGAAAAAATTCATTTTAAAAACATGGCAAAAAAAAAAACAAAGTAAAAAAATTTCTGTTAAGAAATAAGTATATGCATCTCTTACATGGAAGGATACCCTCTCAAGATATCTGTTTTAAAACAAATCACTCTTTAAGAGGACAGCATATAAACAGACAATTCACAGAAAAAGATTGCTAATGGTTTTTGGATATATGAAAAGACACTAGTTCATAGACAAAAAAGAGCAAATAAAACTACAATTGACTATTTTTCATGTATGATATTGGCAAAGTTTAATAAAAGTTTATTATAATTTTGTGGTAGTTTGAAGATAAATGGATCCCAGAAGACCATATTCTTAAGGCTAATAGATGCCTGTGGGTGTAGACCTACTGTGGGGCGGGGGGGCATTTTGATAGGTTATATTTCCATTGAGGCATGCTCCACGTGAGTCTTTATCCTTCTACTGGAGTCCTTTGTAAAAGGATGAAATTCAGAGAAAGAGACAAAGAA
Organism: Tamandua tetradactyla; assembly: GCF_023851605.1. Lineage (NCBI taxonomy): Eukaryota > Metazoa > Chordata > Mammalia > Pilosa > Myrmecophagidae > Tamandua > Tamandua tetradactyla. Next base: position 20,546,236 of record NC_135335.1, on the reverse strand, counting down.
GCTTAGAAAGAAAGCCACAGACAGAGTATCCAGAAGCTGTCAGAGCACCAGAAGTTTGTTTCTGCAGAAGAGAAGGGAGAGACCAACAGACACCACCATGTGCCTTTCCACGGACAGAGGCCAAGATCTAGCCAGTCTTCGAGGAGAAAGCATCTCTTGTTGAGGGCTTGATTTAGACATTTTCATGGCCTCAAATTTTTAAACTTGTAAGTTAGTAAATCCCCATGGTAAAAGCCAACTCAATTCTCCAACTGCATTTTGACAGCCTTATAGACTAAAATAGGTTTTGATACCAGAAGAATGGGGGTGTTAAAACTGTAAATACCAAAAAATGCTGGAATGACTTTATAAATGGGTATGGAAAACCTTCTGGAAGCTTCATGAGGTACCTGATAGAAAAGATTTAGATTGCTTTGAAGACACTTTGGTAGAAATATGGACGATATAGGTACTTCTGAGGAGGACGTAGAGTGAAGTGATGAATGTGTCACTGGAGGAATGGTGATCCTTGTTTGAAAGAGGAAGAAAATTTGGCAAGAACGAGTCCTGTCAGATGGAAGGTAGAATTTTCAAGTGATGAGCTTGGATATTTAGCTGAGGAAATTTCCAAACTGAATGTAGAAAGGGCAGGCTAGCTTCTCCTTGCAGCTGATAGCAATATGTGAGAGGAAATGAATAAGCTGAGAAATGAGCTCTTTGGTTCAGTGAAATCAGAAACTGAAGGTTTGGAAAATTCTGGGCTTCCAGAAACTGAGTCCACAGAGAAGAGGGACTTCACATCCATAGGGATGTGAAGATACAAGTGAGCATGGAATCAGTCAGGCATTTCAGTGCAAGTCAGGATTAGAAATGCAATTGTCCAGAAGGATCTGTGGAAGTTCTGATGGTGGGACCCCTGTGCACTGCGTACAAAAACAAGTTTTTTTTTTTTGCAAAATCAGTACGAACAGAATCACTGCTAGCTCAGACAAAAAGGGACAGAAAAGGGACAAATTGAAAAATGACTTCAAGGCAGGTCAGTGGACACTGTGGCCTGGAGGGAACACATCTTCTTGGGCCAAGGGGATAGATGCTACCCTTGTATGTGAAAAGGGTGAGTACCTCATAGAGCTTGCAGAGGATGGGAGAGTGTTACCACGCCAGTCTTCAGAGAGGGTGGGGCACATTCCCCAGGGGTTAGGGAGAGTCTGGTCATGACCCCACTTTTCTGCCGGCATTAAGCCTGTGCCTGGAGATTGCAGAGAGCCTGGCAGCCACCCGCCATGTTGGAGGAGGTTGGGGTCTGGAATCCAGCTGCCACCCCAATGCTTCATGAAGACGACCACTGGAATTTGGCCCTTGCCTTAATGCCTGAAGAGGGTGGAGCCAAAAGCATGGCTGCTGCACCATGCCATAAAGGCGTTGTGTCTGCCACTCTCCCAGGGCCCACGGATAGAACATCATTCTCCATATGACTCTCGGACCTTGATCTCTAATGGAGTAGAATGCATTTGCAGACTTTATACCCATTTTCCTTCCAATTTCTCACTATGGCAATGGGAATATTTACTCTGCAACTGTCCCTCCTTTGTATATTGGAAGCAGATAACTTCTAAACTCCACAGGTCCACAGCCAGGAAGGAATTTTGCCACACTTGTAACTGATTTCCATGACACTGTATGCTTACTATTCTTACTGAAATGATTTAAGACTCTGGAAATAGTCTGATGGGACTAACGCATTTTGCATATGGAAGGAACATGTCATTTGGGAGTCCATATGGTGGCGTTTGGTAGTTTGAAGCTGAAGGAACCTCAGAAGATCATGATCTTAAACTTAATCCTTTTCCCGTGGGTGTAAACCTATTGCTGGTATTTATTTCAGTTGAGGCATGCTGTGGGTGGGTGTTAATCCTCTTACAGGAGTCTGAAGAGTGAAGCAGGATAAAATACGACAACTGTAAGTCCCTGGTTTCCATTTCAGCTCTGAAAGAGTTAACAGACAACTGCAAGTACCTTGTTTCTTATCTAGCTCCGAAGGAACTAATTCAGAGCTGCAAACTTTCTAAGACAAAAAAATTTCCCTAAAGCCTCAAACCTCCCAAAACCATTTAAACCTCCCCAAACCATTTAAACCTCCCCAAACCTTAAAAGCTTATAAAATTCTGGGCCCAACCAAACTTTTAGTTAACAATAGGAAGCATAGGGTCATAAAGATTGTTAACAATTTGCCCAAAGGCAGATTTCAGGTATATGACAACAAACCATGAATTCCACTCGCTATCATCTCCTAGAACAAAGAAAAAAACCTAGTATTTAAAGATTACTATGGAAACCTGACACTGGTAAAACTTTCTTATAAACAGGCAGGCCCACTTCACTCAGTGCATGTCTATTGGGCACACCCACACTAACCTCTCTTATGTGTACTCTCTCTTCTTAATAAACTTCTCCTTTTAATAAACTTTGCTGCTTATTCCTACTGGCCCTCTTATCTCTAAATTCTTTGTTTTGAGACTATCATACCTGGAATGGGCTCAGCTGGCACCATTGCCAGCAGGGTACTGCTTACAAAAGGATGAAATTCAGAGAAAGACAGACAGAAAAAGACATAGAAGCTGAGAAAGAAAGCCACAGATGAACGACCAGAAGCTGAGAGCAAAGAAACCCGGGAAAGAAGAGAGAGACCAGCCATGTGCCTTCCCATGTGACAGAGAGTCCAAGATTGCTGGTAGCTGGTCTTCAAGGAGAAAGCATCACCTGCTGATGCCTTGATGTGGACATTTTCAGGGCCTCAGAATTGTTAGCTTGTAAGTTAGTGAATTCTCATTGTAACAGCCACCCCAGTTCTGGTATATTGGATTTCGACAGCCTAGCAGACTAAAGCAATTATATTGAGGAGAATTTGTAGAAATGTGCACTCCAGATTTGCTAGAGGTGATGTAAATGGAGAAAGCCTCTCTCTGGAAGTCAGTTGAGCTGTATCTATCAGAATTTTGCAGTGCTTATAACCTATGAATCAGAGAACCCGCTCATAAGTATTTAACCCTAGTGTATATTCACACTTATGTAAAAACTATTTATCATAATGTTGTTTATGTTAACAAAAGATCAGAAACAATCAAAATGTCCATCATATGGGGAGAAGGGAGTGTGATTTATTAAATTAAAGGATACTGTTTTTCAATAATTTGCAATGCAAATAATAAAATTAACGATGCTTCTTGCCCTATATGAATGTAGACAGATTGCACAGAAATATTAAGTGGAAATGCAAGCTGCATAACAATATGAATGATAAGCTGTCATCTGTGTGGGGGAGGAAGAAAGAACATAAATATGAATATATTTGCAAATGCAACAGCGGGTTGTAACAGTGGTGACCTCCAGGAAGATAAACAGGGAATTTGGAACTAAGGGATAGAGGAGAGGGGTGACTTGGCTTTTACTATATGCACGTGTATTTTTAAATTTTTATTAAGTGGATATATTATTCACATACACACACAAAGGAAGGCAGGAATAACAAAAGAAAGAGGAGCAGGAAGGAGGGAGGCTGTGTGGGGAGGAAAGGGGGAAGGAGTGTGGGAGGGAAGGAGAGAGGGAGAAAGAAATTGGTAGATATACGAAAAACTGTCAGAAAAGAAAGCAAGAAATTCCTAATGGCAATAATGCAAAAATAAAATCTGTTCCCTCTGGACACCGTTAACTTTTCTTTACCAGAATGTAACTAATGAGCCCTGTTTTCCCAATTTCATCTCAGCCCCCGAGAACCTCAGATTATCAAGGGAGTGAGCACGTATCCTTTAGGTCCCAGCTATTAACTCCCCTCTCTGGAGGACCCCCAGAGAAAAAGCTTGATGGGCAATCTGCCTGCACCAATTATAGGGAGACTGGAAGCATCTCCAATGTAAGGAAAACATAGCAAATTCCACTTTTAAAAATCATTGCACACCCTTGTGGTGTGTATGGGAAGTAGCAGAGTGAAATGGTCAGAGCCAATGTTCCAGCATGTTTCAACCCAAGACCAAATAGCATCATTTATTTCATCACTGGTGACATACTGGAAAGGGAGTAAAGGAATTGAGTTGGGCTAAGTGTTCCCAAGAAGGGATATGAATGGAAAAAATAGTTGAATGATTAAATGAATCTATGAGTCAGCCAATGATATGCCCAAAATATAATCCCATCCATTCCATGTGTGAGCTATATATATATATATATATATATACTGCTATAGTTACATAAATCAGTGCAATTTGGCCACACATCACTGCAAAGCAGGCTTTACCTTTTCCTCTTGCTTTTAAGAAGAATTAAAGTCATTGTAAAATGAAAAAGTACAGAGGTTATAAGTTTAAAATCTTCTCTCTCATGCCCAAGGATAAACATAAAGAGTTGGTATGTATCCATCCTGATATTTAACCATCAATTTAAAAAGAGAATAAAGGCAAAAAGTAAAGTGGGGAGAAATTTTACTTTTAAAAGGGTCACACACTATGCATTCTTAGGCACCTTGCATTTCTCATTTGATAATATGACATGGAATACCTTTCCATAAGACTATAGATTGATCTCATTCATTTGGGACTATGCATTGATCTATAATATGAATCTACTTTGATTTACTTATGCTATTTTAAAATTTGTGTTATTCTAAACAGTGCTGCAATGAACATGATTACCTTTTATTATCTGCCTATTTTTGCAGAGAAAGAAGTGATGCTAACAGAATTTACATCCTTTAATCTATCGAGTGGTGGGACAAGAATTCAAACCCAGGTCTGCCTATTTCCTTTCTAACTGCACAATGCTGAATGTAAATAAAGCTCCAGAAGCCCTGGGACTCAGTACAGGTTAAAAATGTCCAAAGCACAGGACATTTTCTTAGCAGTCATCGAGTTAGCATACTCCTCATCATAGATAAAGGAAAGAATTTAATAAGCTGCCCCACTATTAATATGCAAATTAACAGAGGGGTGTTCCCTTGTAGTAGTTTCCTGAGCTCTTTAAAAGTGCCCTTGTAAGGTCATATCAGTATCTGAACTGAGAAGGATCGAAGTGAAATTGATGTGGTAAAGCTTGTTACCCTACTAGGCTAAAATTTATGTGGCCCCAGAACCTTTTCTACCCTCCTCTGATAAGCCCTTGAAAGAGCTGTTGTTCATTTTGTTATAGCAAATTTATCTAAGGAAGCAACTGGCTCAACTTTATTCCCCTTAGCCATCATTAAGTGCTGAATTGATGGAAATTTGTTTCTTCTTCCATTACAACACAGCTATCCCACTGTACTTAATTCTTAAGATAAGTGAAAGAACCAGAGAAGCCCCTATGAATAGCAGGCTTAGTTTGCTAGAGTCCCTGCCAGTAAAGGAACATTTTAATCTAATCATATGTGAAGTACAGCTCTTCTTGGCATTACTGGCATCAAAAGGAGCAATTTACTGATATATTGGAGATGTATTATTCCTCCTCTATTTTATTCTATCTATTTATAGCTCTAATATTTTAGGTCTATAAAAATCAGAGGAGGAGTAAAATGTTGCAACAACCAGTCAAGTTCTTATAACTTGAGAGACAGATAACGGCCAGTATTTTTAATCCCTTTGTGTATCCTTCACCACTTGCATTGCCATTTATCCAGCACAAAACTGACAGCTAATATAATTGTATATATGTAAAGGACTTATATATAGGCTAAATAAAGAATTGTTTTTCATGTTTTAATTTTTAGGTAAATGTCAAACATATTCATCAGCAACTTGCCATTTTCACACAGCATATTTATGAGAGATTTATCCATGATGATATATGTAGCTCCATTGCACTGATTTTTCCCCTAATTAACTGAATTATAATTCATTTAGTTATCTGCTAATCTTTATTTAAGTGTCTTGCAGGGATGGGGAGGATTTCGCATGACAAACAATGCTGCTACGAACATTCTTGCATGTATATTCTTTATATGTGTGCAAGAATTTTTTTAGAATATATCCTTATAATGGTATTGCTTGATTATAGAGAAGCATATCTTTAATTTTACTAAATGCTTCCAAATTTGCCTCCAACATAATTGTGCCCATTTACCTTCTCAACAAGAATGCATGAGTTCCTGTGACTCCACATTTTTGCCAAAACTTGGTCTTTCAAACTGATATGAGATGGTGTATGTCATGGTCAGGTTCATGTGTCAACTTGGCCAAGTGGTGGTACCTGTTTGTCTGGTTGGCCAAGTGCTGGCTAGTCTTTTGCTATGAGGACATTTCATAGAATTAGATCATGATCATGTCAGCTGCATCCACAGCTGATTCCATTTGTAATCAGCCAAGAGGAGTGTCTTCTGCAATGAGTGATGCTTAATCCAATCACTGGAAGCCTTTTAAGGAGGATTCAGAAGAGACAGGTTCTCTTCCTGCTTTGGCTGGTGAGCCTCTCCTGTGGAGTTCATCCAGACCCTCCATCAGAGTCGTTGTCTTCACAGCCTGCCCTGCGGATTTTGGATCTGCATTCCCACGGTCACATGAGACACTTTTATAAATTTTATATTTGCGAGTGTTCCCTTTTGATTCTGTTTCTCTAGAGAACCCTAACTAATACAGTGTATCAATGCAATATTAATTTATAATCATCTTATTACTAAATGTGCTTATGTTCCTATTAACTATTTAGTTTTTCTTTTCTGTCAATGTCTAGTTTGCGTCTTTGCCTATTTTTTCTGAAGGCTTGTTTTATAGAAAATCCTTATATATAGTGGATACTCTTCCTTTGTTTATATGTATTGCAAATATCCTTAAGTAGCTACCACTGGTCTTTTCTTTATTAGGTTTTTAGATTGTTCATTTTACTTTTAATGGAGTTGAATTTTCATCATTAATGATGTGTGTTTTTGTGCCTTGTTTTAAAAATTTCTGCATTTCTTTTTTATTTTTATTTAAGAAAACAAACAATACACTGATAACCACCAAAAATGGATATTTTAGTTAGCTTCACTATTGGCATATTTAATTAAAGTATCCATATGATCATTGAAAAACCTGTACTTGCACAATAAATTTCATAAACCCATTTAAAATTAAGGCAATAAGAAAAAATCTACAAATTGAGAGAGCAGTGTTCTTAAATTCTAAGTATTAAACACTAACTTAAATACCATTTGGACATCTATCAAAACTGAATGTTTTCAAAATATCAATTAGAAAGTTGTCAGAAATATCTACATTGCTATAGTAATGACCTATGTTACTATACATTTTCCTGATTTCAGGAAAATATGAAGACATAAATATCACTACAATTAACATATGAAAATCTTTACCACCTAAAATTAATATCTGAGTTAGCTTATCCATAGGCATATTTAAATGAAATAACTAAATAATCATTATATAGCCTGTTTGTACAATATGTTTCATAGACTGATTCAAAATGAAACCAAGGGGGTTTTCCTGGAAGATGGCTGAATAGGGTAGCTCGAGTTCAGCCTTGCTCCATGGAAAAGTTAGAGAAGGGACAGGAGGGTGACTGAGATGGCAATTCAAGAGTGCAGCTGACCTGGGAGAGCCTTCTGCACCACACAAGTTGGCCCTGGTTGCAGAGGCTGAAGAACTGAAAAGCAGAAAGCTGAAGCCTGGCACAGAGGTACGGAGCCCATGGGAGTGCATGGACAGGGAGACGGGGACTAGGAAGTAAGCCAGGTCACATTCTTTAAATGCCCTTTCCTCGCCAGCTCAGCCCTGTGACCTACAACTCACCGCACACCCCATGCACTGAAACCTGTCACCTACTCCCATTCTCCATGCTCCAGGTGCCCCTGCCCCCCCCCCAGCCCCCAGCACATGTACCCACCCCCAGCGCAGCCCAGCCTAGCTCTCCTGCATCCCTCTAGAGCACTACCTGCCCCTCCCTGTTCCCTGCAGGCTGCTGGCAGCACATAAAGGCTGTGGGCACCAACCTCCATACCAGGCTAGTTGCACAGCCTCACCCTGTCCTCCTGAGCTCTGCACACCAGTTTATAACACTCCTAGACCTACACATGCACACAGGCCCTCAATCATATCCTTCAACTCTGGGAACTACAGTTTACAGTGCTCCTAGTCCTTCACATGCACAGGGACCTCAGTCATGCTTCCCAGCTCTGAAAAAGCACTGACCTGCATAGCTAGGTCATATCTGCCCCCAACACATGAAGGCATAACATCACTCTACACATGCACACAAAGGGCCCCGCATCCTAGACCAGTACACACCAGGTTTATGTCCTCCAGACTGGTGCAACCATACAGCTACATCCTCCCTGGTCATTGGGCACCCACGTTCACAAGTATCAGTGTAGCATCCTGAACCTGTGCCTATACCTGCCCTGCAATGAATCACTGCACTGTTGTGCCCCACCCCATACCCTGCTCCCTGCTGCAAACCATCCCACAAAGACAAGGCCTAGACTACTGAAAGAAATCAACTCCCAAAGTAAATCAATCAAGATATTTATATGCAATGAAAACAACAGAAGATCACTGAGCATATCAAAATGCAGACAGACCCCCGATGAATCCCAGAATGATTTGATCAGTGACTGGAAAAGTATTTGCAAGCCCCCTTTGGGGAATGGTGAGAGTGGGGAGAAATTCAACTTCCCCAAGTTGAATTCTTGATATTCTCACAACCAGTGTGGACAACCAAAGCTATAGGCTGAGCCCCCAGTCTTGGGGTTTGTTCACATGAAACTTAACCACACAAAGGATAGGTCAAGTCTACTTAAAATTTAGGCCTAAGAGTCACCCCCAAGAGAGCCTCTTTTGTTGCTCAGATGTGGCCTTTCTCTGCAGCCAATATGATGAGCAGTCTTACCACCCTCCCCCTCTCTGCATGGGACATGACTCCCAGGGGTGTGGACCTTCCTGGCAACGTGGGACAGAGATCCTGGAATGAGCTGAGACTCAGCATCAAAGGACTGAGAAAAACCCTAGAATGAGCTGAGAATTAACATCAAGAGACTGGGAGAACCTTCGTGACCAAAAGGGGGAAGAGTAAAATGAGACAAAGTGTCAATGGCTGAGAGATTCCAAACAGAGTCGAGAGGTTATCCTGGAGGTTATTCTTACGCATTAAGTAGATATCACCTTGTTGTTCAAGATGTAGTGGAGAGGCTGGAGGGAATTGCCTGAAAATGTAGTGCTGTGTTCCAGTAGCCATGTTTCTTGATGATGATTGAACAATGATATAGCTTTCACAAAGAGACTCTGTGAATGTGAAAACCTTATGTCTGATGCTCCTTTTAGCTACTATATCAACAGAAGAGTAGAACATATGGAATAAAAATAAATAATAGAGGGAACAAATGTTAAAATAAATTCAGTTTGAAATAGTGGTAAATGAAAGTGAGGGGTAAGGGATATGGTACGTATAGTTTTTTTTTTTCTCTATTATCATTTTATTTCTTTTTCTGTTGTCTTTTTATTTCTTTTTCTAAATCGATGCAAATGTACTCAGAAATGATGAATATGCAACTATGTGATGATATTAAGAATTAATGATTATATATGTAGAATGGAATGATATTTAAATGTTTTGTTAATTTTTTTTAACTTTTGATCATTCCATTCTGCATACATAATCAGTAATTTACAATATCATCACATAGTCACATATTCATCATCATGATCATTTCTTGGAACATTTGCATCTATTCAGAAAAAGAAATAAAAAGAAAACAGGAAAAAATTCATATATACCATACCCCTTTTCCCCTTCACTGACTAGTATGATTTTTAATAATTTTTCATCAGTTATAACAAAAATAACTATTAAAAAAGTGCAATAAAGAAAGCACTATCATCAATTGTAACAAATGTGCCACACCAATGCAGAGTGTTGGTGGCAGGGTAGTAAGTGGGGATCCTGTGTTTTATGGATGATTATTCTATAAACCCACAACTTCTCTAATTAAAAAGACAAAAACAATAAAATACAACTTTGCTGCTGAGCAACTTTGCTGCTAGTTGAATTTCCCTGAGGTTTTATGATCTCTAATGGATGGGAACTACTAAATAAAAAAAAAAGTCACTGGTAGAATGGAGAGTTATTGGTAATCCCCTCCAACAAGCAGCATGAGGTAAGCTATGTAAGACTGCAGAGCCTGACTGTCAGTTTAACACATATTTACTGAGCACCCTGCCATATGTAAGGTGCTATGATGGAGCCGAGCCCACGGTACTTGGCTGCTATGCTTTGAAGAGAGTAGTATATAGTTTACTAAGTGACAGGTGGCAGGAAAATCTTAGTTGCAACACGTAACTTGAAAGTAATTCACCTCATTACAGTTTAAAAATGTAGCACTTTGGGTTTCAGATTATTCCACTTCTTCCTTAGTTCAGATCTGGTGCTTTCAGAAGCAAAGATACAGTCGATGGATTCGTAAGACAGATCCCACATCTGAGACTGGTTCAAATTAAATGTTTCAGCTGCTAGCTGGTACTCTTGAGAAAGGTGTGTTGCAAAAACACCCTTATCATCAGTACAGATCACAGAAGGATGAGCAATGCTGTGCCAGAATCCAAAATGATGCTGGTCATAAGATGGAACTGTCTGACTTTTGACGTTTGAGGTCAAACAGAATTCTAGTGGTATCTTGTGATGTCTCACAAAGTTCACCAGATCGGGGGATCCTCCCTCGGAGGAGTTAAGAAATGTCCCATGCCCAGTTCTGTCAGGAAGCAGATCCAGTAGTATTTGTGTTTCTTTTTTTTGGTTTGGAATCTCTGCAAGATGCAATGCTAACTTCAGACCAGCTCTTTTAGCTTCTAAAAAAGGTTCCAAGAAGTCTTTTGCTTGTCCTACAGCTGGGTCTCCACTAAGGTCAAGGCCAAGAACTGTATCCTCAGTAGAAAGGAAGAACTCTTCAGCAAGTTTAATAGTCTCCTTGGCTACTGATGGACCACCTCTCCTGTCAATTGCTACCAAATACCTAACATCAATGTCTAAGTTTTCTTGTTTGGACTGTTTTATACCCTCGAGTATGGATTCCACATAAGTCTTTTTAGTCATTCCTGTAGTATTTTCTCCTCTAGGTGTGCTCCTTAGTTCCAGGTACTTGACACCATCATCTGCAAATTCTTTAATAACATCTTTTGTAACCATTAGAATATCTTCAGTGCTAGCAGTGAGCTGATGAATAATCTGAAATACCTGGAAATATTCTTCTAAAGTTCTCTTTTTTCCTTTGTCAATCACAGTCATCTGATTGTGGATTTTAAGATCTGGCTTCTTGGCTATTAATTTCTTCATGGTATTAGAACTAATAGATCCATTCAAGCAGGCATGAAGTTCCACTTTTGGCAATTCCAAGTAAAAGTTGGTCTCCCGTGGTTGTTGCTGTTCATCTGCCTCCATCATGATTTTAGAAGAGAAAAAGGTCCTTCTTCAGTATGAACTGTGATTGTAGTCAGTAAGATCTGTGGTCCTGAATTTCTTCAGATCACTCTACTTCTTCACATTTTATTGAGGTTAGCTATGTATGTCACTCTCGGCTCAGCTTTACTTTTCTGTTCTTCACCTCTCCCTCTCCACTGATTTCCCTCAGGGTGCCAACAGGCATAGACAGTATCTGCTTTTACCTTGTGCACGGAAGGGGAGGAAGTGACAGAGGAGAGGTGATTTTTCCGTACAGAGGTTGGCGACGCGGGTACTATCCAAATCAAAGCGCAGCTAGCAGCCAAGCTGGACTGCCGTTCCTGAGTCTCTCCAGACCATGGGCCCTCGAAGCCACGAGTGTCAGGCAGGAGCAGTTCAGAGCACCAATGACAACAGCGCCCTCAGCAAGAGTTCTCTGGCCGCGCGCGGGTACGTGCAAGATGCCTTTGCCATGCTGCTGGTCCTGGGGACCGCACGTCGCGCCTGTTAATTTCTTTTAATTAATAAAAAAAAAAGTTAAAAAAAATGCAGACAGATATAACCCTGCCTAATGGCCAAATGAAAACACCAGAGGAGACACAGATGTTGGAACAACTAATCAAAGATGTTCACATAACTCTGCTTAATAAAATAAATGAGATGGTAAATAACATAAAGGGGATCAAGAAGACAGTAAAAGAGCATAAAGAAGAATTTGAAAGAAGAAGTAGAAAAACAGCAGATATCACAGAGATTAAAGACTCTGTTGACCAAATGAAAAAACATTTGGCACACAACAGCGGATCTGAAAAGACAGAAGAAAGACTAAATGATATAGAGGACAGGATAACTGACTGTGAACACTTAAAAAGCAAATGGTAAAAAAAAAAATATATGGAAATATTTTAATTGGATCTCAGGGAAATGAGAGACAAAACAAAGTGCACAAATATAAGAATCTTTGGTGTCCCAGAAGGAGAAAAGAGCAGTAAAGGGCTAGGAAGAATAGTTGAGGATATAATGGGGGAGAACTTCCCAACCCTTCTAAAGGACATGAATATACAAGTCAAAGAAATCCACTGAACTCCAAACAGAATAAATCCAAATGGGACTTCCCTGAGACACATAATAATCAGTCTGTCAAATGTTGAAGAGAAGCAGAAAATTCTGAAAGTGGCAAGAGAAAAATAATCTACTAGATACAGGGGAAATCAAATGAGACTGAGTTCAGACTACTCAAATAGCATCATGGAGACAAGAAGGCAGTGGTATGATATATTTAAGATCCTGAAAGAGAAAGACTTCCAGTCAAGAATTCTGCACACAGCCAAACTGTCCTTCAAAACTGAGGGAGAGATTAAAGTTTTCACAGACAAACAAGTCCTGAAAGAATTTGTCAACAATGGACCAGCTCTACAAGAAATACAAAAGAGAGTTCTGCTGGATGACAGGAGAGGAAGGTCTGTAGCAGGGTACAGAATTAAAGAGTACCAGTAAGGGTATCTTAAAGAATAAAAAGAGAAAGAAGGAAAAGAATACGTAAATCTGACAGATAAGTTGGTGGATTCAAGAAACACATTTTCAATAATAACTTTGAATGCTAATGGACTGAACTTACCAATTAAAAGATACAGATTGGCAGAATGGATTAAGAACTATAATCCAGCTATATGCTGCTTACAAAAGACTCATCTTAGACACAAGGATACAAATAGATTGAAAGTGAAAGGACAGAAAAAGATTTTCCATGCAAGTTGTAACCAAAAGAAAGCAGGAGTGGCTATACTAAGATCAGACAAAAGAGACTTTAAACATAAAGACATCACAAGAGACAAAGAAGGACACTATATATTAATTAAAGAGTCAATTCACTAAGAAGGTATAACAATCATAAATGTTTAGGCTCCCAATCAAGGACCCCTATCTTACACGCTACATAAAAACTAACTCTAAGTGGATCAAACCCTAAATATACGAATTAGCACCATAAAGCTTCTAGAAGAAAATGTAGGGAAACATCTTCAAGACCTAGTAATAGGAGGTAGCTTCCTAAACTTTATACCCAAAGCACAAGCAATAAAGAAAAAAATAGATAAATGGAACGCCTCAAAATCAAATGCTTCTGCACCTCAAAAGACTTTGTCAAAAAGGTGAAGAGGTAGCCAACTCAATGGGAGAAAATATTTGGGAATCACATATTGGACTAAGGTTTGATTTCCTGTATACACAAAGAAATCATACAACTCAGCAACAAAAGAACAAACAACCCAACTATAAAATGGGCTAAAAATATGAATAGACATTTTTCTGAAGAACAAATATAGATGACTCAAAAGCATATGAAGAGATGCTCATTTTCACTGGCTATAAGGGAAATGCACATAAGACTACAGTGAGATACCACCTCACACCTGTAAGAATGACTGCTATTAAACAAATAGAAAACAATAAATGTTGGTGAGGTTTTGGAGAAAATGAAATACTTCTGTACTTCTGGTGGGAATGTATAATGGTGCAGCCACTATGGAAGACTGTTTGGCAGTTCCTTAGGAAACTAAATATCAAATTGCCTTATGACCCAGCAATAGCACTACTTGGTATATACCCAGAAGAACTGAAAGCAACGACACAAACAGACATTTGCACACTGATATTCTAGCAGCATTATTCACAATCACCAAAATATGGAAACAAATGTCCATCAACAGACGAATGGATCAACAAAATTTGGTATATACATACAATGGAATATTATGCAGCAGTAAGAAGAAATGAAATCCTGAAGCACATGACAAGATGGATGAGCCTTGAGGACATAGTGCTGAATGAAATAAGCCAGACACAAAAGGATAGAAACTGTTTGATTCCACTTTTATGACCAACATAAAGGTATAATTGGAGGTTTATAATACAGAATATAGTGGATTTAGAGACACACAGAAGCTAGAGATGGGTGAACAGTTAACTAATTAGGTTGAACTCCAATGTAAGGGAATAGATAGGAGTGAAGATTCTTCTCTAGTGGGTCTATAATTAATATTGCCATATTGAAGATGAACAAGATTGAAAGCGGTTGTATAGATCTACGTGTCCCACTAGATATATAAATTAATACTAAGAAACGAATATAAATTAGTTCTTGTAAGAATTACTTCAAATATATTATTCAAGTACAAAGAGGGTTTAAGTCCAGGATACAGGGGGAAAATGCTATTGCATGCTATGGGCTATGTTCAAAAGGAAAACATCAGCACTACCACAGCAAGAGCAGAGGTAAATAATAGAGGGAGGGACAAGAGTTAAGAGGAAGTTTAGATTTCCCATTTGGCAAGAGTGTGTTTATTGGTTTTCTTTCTCTTGGGAACAATGAAATTGTCTAAAATTGAGAGTGTTGATGATGCCTGATGAATGCAGGTGGCTGAAGGATGCACTCACTGAGCAATAGATTGATGAATGATGGTATATATATATATATGAATGAAGGTTGTGATGCTACAAAAAGTAATAAAGTCATGAGTGACTTCATGCATGCAATGATGTGAGTGAACATGTGGGACAGTTGGTGAGGCAAAATAAGCCAGAAACAAAAGAATATAATGGTACGGTCTCTTTTAGAAAATGCTTACCATTCACACTCTTTGAAACCAAAGGAAGAAAGGTTTATTTGGCTTGGAACTGAAATTTTCTGTAGCACAAAATCTAACTCAACCTATCTGTATAGCTCATTTGACCAATTGAAACACAGGGAGCACAGAATAACAAAGAGGTCCTTTAATCCTGTATAGGTCAATGTAATGCCTGGATACATCCTAGCATATATTAAGCATATATAATAAAAAAGTATTGGCAAAAAAAAAACAACAAAAAACGTATTGGCAAAGTCCCTTGAGAGATGGGAGAAAGAATATGGAAGCATTAAACCTTACCATCAGGGAATCCCCTGATGCTAGGTCAAGCTTTAGGGACACCCAAATCAATAGGCCATGTCCTTGACCCTTAGGCTTACTCTTATGAAGCTTATGTAGGTAGTGGAGACACTTAGGCTACATATAGGTATGCTTAAGAGTTACTTCTGGAGGACCTCTTTTGTTGTTCAGGTGTGGTCTCACTCTCTCCAAGCCCAACTCTGCAAGTGAAATCATTGCCTTCCCCCACTACGTGGGACATGACATCCAGGGATAATGCCCATGAGATCAGTGATTCCATCCTGACTAAAAGGGGGGAAAGAAGTGTAATTAATAAAGTATCAGTGGCAGAGAGAGTTCAAATAATTTCAGCCCTATGTGCTTGAAACTCAAAATATCATTTTCCTGTGTTTTTAATTGTTTTCTGAAAATGTATACATGTACATAATTTAGAATCCATATAATTCACAAGACAGCAATTCTCTCCACCCCAACACTAATGCCTATTTCCTTTTTTTTAAGGGCATCTGCACTAAAGTCTTTCAGTTGAAAGAATCTTTTAGCTCATTCTTAGGGTTTTATATCCAGATCTCCAAATAACATTTGCTTTTTTACTCATTTCTCTATTTTCACCATTATCTACTGACTTCCCATTATGGATATGAAGATTTAGTTTTGACTTCCCCGACTTCCTCCCCCAGCACATACACACAATTTCACACCTACCCTCATTATGCCCGAATATAGATATGTTGTAGTTTTGCTAAGGATCATTAGTCAACATTTTCTAAATACCTTTAAAAGCTAGTCAGAGTCAGGAGGAAATATGGCTTTACCTAACCATGGCAACTTTTCATTTTCGTCTTAGTTAATCGCTTCATCTAGGTTTTTGCTTTGCTTAGTTTTTCATTTTTTTATAATTTAATTCAACTCCAAACTCTCTGCTGGCTGTCTAAATCTTCTTCACTCAGGAGAAGAGATTATTTGTGAACTCCAGAGATGGTCCTTCTCCCTGGATAGCTTCTGCTTTCTCCAAGTGGACATTTTCTCTTTCTTTATCAACTTCAGATATCAGATAAGCCTGAATGTCTCTTCCTACTGATGAGTGAAGAAAGCTTTGTACTCTTGGGTGAGATACTGGCCATGTGTTCACCAGAAGTTGCTACACAGAAGGATTTCAACCAATCTCCACTATTCTAATATCCCCTTAAACCCTCTTCCAGTATACCAATCGATATCCATTCCTGAGCCTTTGGAGGATGCTACAATATAAGTCAAGTGGTTCTCCACTTTTCCCCTGTCTCAGGTTTTTGTTTGACGTTCTTGGATCTTATTCAGTTATTTCTCATCAACCTGCTTTCCAGGTTGAAAACCTGGACTATACTGTATTCTCACATTTTATGCCTTGTTAAAAATTTATTTTTGTGGATTTCAAGATATAGCAAAGTAGCACATGTTTAACTGCATCTCTGTCTTTACAAAGAAATTTTATTGTTTTTTAAGTTTTTGTAGGCACCTCATATGTACAAGGTTTTTATATATTTATAAAAAAATATGTATTAAATTATTTATAATATATTCATCTCATGTCTCCTCACAAACATTAATGCCAGCTGCAGGACAAGAATGAATGTTGAACTTCTTTTTAAGCTGTTTATGTGTTTTAGTTTTCTTATCTTATAGTATGTCCATCATAACCTTTGGATTAGAGCAGTGGATTTAAGTTAAAAATAAATGCACCTCTTTAAAGAAAAGAGAATATTGTGCATTCATTGTGAAAAATATCCCTATGTAACTTTTTTTCTGCACTTACAATTTTTTCTTCATTCACTCCTTCATTCATGCATTTAATTAACTGCTATTCACAGAGCCACGCGCATCCTTAGCTGCTCTATTCGTGGAAACTACAGTCCATGAGAAAATAGAAATCAAGCAAAGAATTCAAAAAATCATATAAATAATTAGAGGAAGGAAAATGGAGGCAATGAAGAAAGAACTGTGGCATGTTTACAGAGGCACATAGTCTTAATCTGAGGGTCAGTAAGTGTTCCCTAAGAAGGGACTTTCAAACTGAGGCTAGAACAAAAGTCAGAGTTAACAAGGTATAGAAAATGAATTTGGAGACAATCCAAGGCAATGAGAATATGCTGGAAAATCTAGAAATAGAGGAAAGCCATAAAAGACAGCCCGTGAGGGCTGGTGCAATGCTAACAAGGAAGGGAGAGATGTAAGATGAAGATATAAAGATAGGGAGTTATGTAGGAGCAAGATCATATAGATAGTCAGATAAAGTAATTTGTGTTTGGGTATATTGGGATATAATAACTGAAATATATAGTAAATAAAAAAGAAAGCAAAATTAAATAAAATCACAGTTTTACATGTTCTTTAATTGAAATATTTATCCAGTGACCATCAGTGTGCACCCTGAGAACATAGCTATTTTTCCAAACTAGATGAAATTACCTAAGTGGAAGAGCAGGGAACACAAGGCTCAGCCATCTACAACTTTGCCTTTGAAATCCAAATCAACTGGGTCATTAAAAAATATTCACTGGCTACACTATGAAACCAAACATTGTACCATT
This sequence comes from Tamandua tetradactyla, assembly GCF_023851605.1. Lineage (NCBI taxonomy): Eukaryota > Metazoa > Chordata > Mammalia > Pilosa > Myrmecophagidae > Tamandua > Tamandua tetradactyla. Next base: position 20,528,376 of record NC_135335.1, on the reverse strand, counting down.
TACAATTCTGGAATTAAAGTATCTCAATGATCTTAGTGTACTCTGCTCTTCTTTCTTTGAAACTCTTTAGCTGACATTTGACTATTTCTAGCCATGGAACAAGAAAATGGCACTGCAGTGACTGGCTTCATTCTCCTGGGATTTGCTGGCCAACACAATTTTTGGCATATCCTCGTCATCACATTTCTAATAACCTATGTGGTCATACTATGGGAAACAACGGGATGGTGCTCCTCATCAGGATCGATTCTTGCCTGCACACCCCTATGTACTTTTTCCTCCAGTCTTTGGCTTTTGCTGATCTCTGTTATGCCTCTGCTATCACTCCCAAGATGCTGCAAAACTTCATGGAGACAGAAAAATCCATCTCATTCATAGAATGTGTGGTGCATTTACTAGTCTGTGGTTTTTTTGTAGCCAGTGATGACTGCATCCTGGCTGCCATGGCAGTGAACCATCACCTGGCCATCTGTAACCCCCTGCACTATCCCATAGTCATGTCCCAGAGATTCTGCATTCAACTGCTCGTTGGCTCATATTTCATGGGTTTCCTAAGTGGCTCCATGGACACAAGTCTTACTTTCTCATTGACCTTTTGCAAATCCACTGAAACTAACCACCTTTTCTGTGATTTACCCCCAATTATGGCCCTTTCGTGCTTCAACATTTATTTCAACATCCTGCTACTGACAGTCTTTGTAGGAATTAATTTGACGTCCACTGTGTTGGTTGTCATCTTCTCCTACATATTTATCGTAGCTGCCATTTTTAAGATGTCTTCTGCTGCAGGAAGTTAAAAAGCCTTCTTCATGTGTGCCTCCCACCTGACAGCTGTCACCATTTTCTATGGGACCCTTCTGGCATGTATCTGCCAAAGGTTTTCAAGAGCAGGACAAAGCAGCTTCTGTATTTTATAGAACTATGATACCCAAGATAAACCCTTGATCTACAACTTTAGAAACCAAGATGTGAGAGAAACTCTAAAAGGGATAAGAAAGAAGCGCTTCTAGTTTGAACCTCAATCTCTAATATACATGTAAAAAAAAATTTTTCTCCCACCAAATACCCATAACATTTCATTTATATCCATAAATATGATTTATCACTTCCTATCTAAATTATTTATTTACATATTACACCTCCCCTAACATCCTTAAGTCAGTTGAGATAGATTTTCTTTTTATGACTTTTTAACATCTACTATAGTGGCTTACACATGGCAGATATTCTATAAATATTAAATGAACACAGGACGAATGATGCTTGAAAGCAATAACATGTATAGCTTCCTAACTGGAACCTCCATGTTATGTAGTTGTGCATTTTACACAATGGTCTCTGAATATTAATCTGTTGGCAGTTGCATTAGAATAACCAGGGAAGGGTTTTATAAGTATGAGTAACTATTGCCCAACCCTGGAGATCTTCGTTAAGGAATACTGGATGGAGCCAATATAATACAGAATCTTCTATTAATTGCATGGACTACTGGAAGGTGGCATTTAGGAGCACAGGATTTAGAATTTATGTTTCAACCCTGCTGGTCACTAGCAGTGTCACTTTTCAAGTTAATTGAGCCCTCAAAATCTTGTTTCTCATAATAGTACCCATCTCATGAGGCTTGTTTGTTTATTTGTTTGTAATAGATAATACGACGCATGGAAATCATAGTACCTGACACTGATAAGTCCTCCATAAATGTTAATACCTCTCTCTCTTTTGTGCCTCTCACACACATGTATGTATGAACACACACACACACACACACAAAGTCAATTAAAAGTCTCCTAAGGATTGCAACATGAAAAATGTCCTCCTCTAAGAAGCTTCTCTCTACTTTGGCAGAAAACCAAGTAATGAAAGCTCTGATCCTATCTCAGCATTTGAAGTTAGAGGTGCTCAAGGGGAGCAGGTATTAATCCCATGTTTTCAGCTATAAGCTCACTCTCTCTCCATGAGAATCTGTGGATAAATCATTTTGTGATTTCCCTCATAGGGAAAAGAATCTAAAAGCAAATCTTCTGCAATTAAAATAAATCTCATTTTTTCTACTCAGCTATGCATCATTCCAGCCTATGAGGACAATAGAACCCATCGCATTAGAGCCAATATGCCAACATGATTAAATGGCCCTGACATATCAGCCTTAATGCTCTCAACTGAATATAAACAATCTTTGCATAATATCTTTGCATAATAATTTATGAAAAATTATTAGACAAGGTTACTCCATGACCAAGATGGAGAAAGACAGGAAAAATGTCACCGTGATTATGTGTGAAACAGGTCAGAGGTAAGGATCCTCGGCAACCACTAAAAATAGCTGAATATTCCATTCTTCTATTTAATATTAGTGAATACTCCTTTACCAATTTTAATCTTCCCATTTTCTAGTTATAAATTACCGAGATATTCAATCACTGAATTGATCCTGTTTTCTGGTAATATCTAATCCAGAATTGGCCTCCTTTCAAAATCCTTCTTAGAATCACGCAGCACAAGCTAAAACCTAGTAATAAAGTCTTGCAATTTCTCTCTTATCCTATACCTGTGCTCCCTCTGGTGTGCGCTCCTCCTGACTGCAGCAAATGGAAAAAAGTTAACTATGAATATGCTCCTGGTGTTTTGCTGGCTACTGGACAGTGGTTCTACGAACGTTTATTATCTCACTCAAAACTTGCTTCATTTTATTATTCATTTTTTAATTATAAAAGTAATTCATATGTGTCCAAGATTTTCTAATGAACCTCTTTTTAAAGTTTAAGAGGGAGAGTCTTCTACCTCCCCCAGTTCTACTCTTCAATTTGCTTAAGTTTATCATATATTCTTCCAGATAAACATTTCCTCACACAAACATACACAGGCATACTGGCATTTTTTTTTAATTAAAAATAGGTTCACAATGGGTCTCTGGGCCAGATAAGTCCTGAAATGCAGGGCCCAGCCTCTCCAGAACATCATCCAGCTCCATCCCCCTATCCCATATTATCAACAGATCTTTCCAACGTGAAAAGGTTAGAATGGACACAGCCCAAATATCCCTAAAGAGTGGGAGAAAGATTAAAAGTGATGGTGGAGTTGTAGAGTTGTAACCCATTTCAAATTTCTAAAATTGTGGAATTGCAACCCATACCAAACTCTGAAATCTGTTTTATAACTAATTGTTGCTATGTGCTTTGAAATTTATTGCTTTTTTTGTATATGTTAGTTTTCACAAAAAAAGAAAAGAAGTCAATTGTGATGATAAATGCACTGCTATAAGATGATGCTGTGAATCATTGATTGTACACTTTGATTACATGGATGTAAATTTATAATATATATCAATAAAAAACAAATAATTAAGAAAAGATCAAGGGAGAAGGTGGAGTTATAAAAGAGAAGATAGGATTTAACAAATGAATATGACTCCTGAGTCATTATATTAGTATTTCTTTTAGTCTCCAGTATCTTGGAGCAGCCAGGAGGAAAAACCTAAAATTGTGGAATTGTAACCCATACAAAACCCTGAAATCTGTTCTATAAATGATAATTGTGGTGTGTTTTGAAATTTATTGCTTTTTTGTATGTATGTTATTCTTCACAATTAAAAAAAAATAGGTTCACACCCTGCATATATTTATGAAAAATACTTTACTCACTTAGTAGTGTGTTATTAACAATTGCTATAAAGATGCATATATATTTAGCTCATTATTTTTAGGGATTACGTGGAAGTGCAAACAACAGATTAACTCTGACTTATTTCAACACCACCTTATCTATTTCCAATATTTTACTATGGAAAACACAATGCTGCACAGATCCTCTGTGTTTAAGGTAAAAAATTTCAATCTCATTGTATTGAATATTAACCTGAGATTTATTTCCTAAGACCAACATCCATTAAAAGGTAGATCCAAACAAATGCTAAAATAAATTTAGTTTGAAGTGCTAGTGATCAATGAAAGCGAGGGGTAAGGGTATGGTAGGTATAATCTTTTTCTTTTCTTTCCTGTGTTTGTTTTATTTCTTTTTCTATTGTCTTTTTATTTCTTTTTCTGAATTAATGCAAGTGTTCTAAGAAATTATGAATATGCAACTAAGTGATGATATTGTGAATTACTGATTATATATGTTGATGCTTATTTGGTTTCTTAATTTTTTAATTAATAAATAAATTTTTTTAAAAATCAGTAGGCATGCAAAGAAGCAGGAAATCATAACCTACAATGAGAAGAAAAATCAATTGATCAAAACTGACACTATGGATTGAATCGTGTCCACAAAAAGACATGTTCAAGTCCTAGCCCCCAGTCCAATGAATGTGATTCCACCTGTAGACAGGATCTCTGTGGATGTTGCTACTTAAGATGACGCAAAACTGGATTAGAGTGGATCCTAATGTAATATAACTGCAGCCCTTATAAGGACAGGAAATTCGGACAGTCAGTGGAAGGGGAAAGACAGTCATGTGACAGAGGCAAATATTGAATTATGCAACAGGCCAAGGAATTCCATGAATTTCTGGCCAGCCACCATCCATATCCTACATATTTCAGAGGAAGCATGACTCTGCTGACACATTGATTTAAGACTTCTAGCCTTGGAAACTGTGAAACAATACATTTCTATTGTTAGAAGCCATCCATTTCATGGTGCTTTGATATGGCAGCCCTGGCAGACCAAGACAACAACCAAGAACTGATATAGATGTTAGAATTAACAAATAGGAGCATTAAAATAATTATTATGACTATACTCCATGCTCAAAGAGGGTAAGTTGAGATGTGGAACACTAAAAAAAAATGTCATCATAGACCAAATAATTGATATTTAACCCATTCTCAAGATAAAACACACAAACATACACAGACTTGCATCCTTTCTCTGGCTTTACAAAGCACTTGAAAAGTACCTATATTATGTTTAATCACTTCTTACCTTTAATTTAAGTTGTCTGGGTGAATTGAAAATTGTTACTGACCAATTAAGATAGTTTAACAATGGTTGTGCCATTATCCCACCATGATCAAATCAAGTCTACCCATTCTTTCATGCTATCTTGGCTGCTCCCCCTAGATTCAAAACTCCTTGGGGGAAGAGATGGCATTTTACTTACCTACATTACAAACAGTCTTCAAGGAAGCACCTTAAATACAGTCTAGCTTGAAACAAGATTAATTGGCTCTTATTCTGTTATCTGGCAGTAAGTATCAACATATCAAAGAATTGAAAGAATCAGAAAAGTCAACAGTACCATACAGCTTAGTTTGCCTTGTACTTTATATACCAAAGTCATATTCTGTCATTAAAATGTTTGTAACTATAAAGGATCAGTTTTTTAATAAATGGACGCATTGTTTCATTATGTAAAGACACTTCTTTTTTTTTTTATTTTTTTTTTCACATGGGCAGGCACCGGGAATTGAACTTGGGTCCTCAGGCATGACAGGCAAGCACTCTTACCTGCTGAGCCACCGTGGCCCACCCAAGACACTTCTTAAACTGCCCTCTGACATTGTAAAGTCGATGAAAGACAGAGGCTATGAGTGCAGCCAATTTTAGAAGCTTGGAAGTTTCTGTTATATCACATGAGGATTTAAATCATCATAAAAAACATAAGGATTTCCAGCTTTGGACTTCACCAGCTCTTAGAGCTATCAAGAATACTTCTGATGTAATTTAAACTAAGTTCTTTGAGAATTTTATCATTACTTCATTTCATGTTTTACTTTTGCTTTAAGGTTAACTTTATTTCTCTATATAGACACTTGCTTCTTCAGTAGAAGTAAATAATACCTGTTCCTCCAATTCTGGGAATCTACAGTGAGTACTTTTCAATTTTTCTCTTTTCTAATAGGTGACACAAAAATCAAAATAATTGTAAAAGCATGTTATGGTGGTGGTTCAGTGGTAGAATGCTCACATTTCATGTGGGAGACCTGGGTTTTTTTCCCGGGCCATGAACCATACCTCCCCTGAAAAAGCGTATTATGGAATGAATTCCTTTATTTTTATTCCTTGCTTTGTTCCCAGAAAAATCTTAAACTCAGTTATGTACCCTCTAAACACAATTTTCAAAAATCTTATTTGAACATTTCTAACCTGTGCTGGTTTCAAAGTGTTGTGTACCCCAGAAAATCCATGTCCTTTAATCCTGATTCAATATTGTAGTGTGAAAGCTGTTTGGTTAGATTACTTCCATGGAGATGTGAAACACAATATTGTGGGTGTGGCTTTTTGATCAAATGGAGTTGTGGCTGCACCCATTCAAGGTGGGCCTGGATTAGTTTACCAGAGTGCTTTAAAAGATGAAACAGTTTGGATAGCCAGAGCTGATACAAAATCTTTGGAGATGCAGAAAGAAACTGCCCCTAGGGAAGCTGTTTGAAATCAGAAGCCAAAGGACCAACAGGTGCCAGCCAACTGCCTTCCCAGCTGACAGAGGTGTTCCAGATCCATTGATGTTTCTTGAGTCAAGCCATCTTTCCCTGGTTGCCTTAGCTTGGACATTTTTATGGCCTTAGAACTGTAAATTGGTAACTTAATAATTTCCTTTTTTAAAAGCCATTCCATTTCTGGTATACTGAATTCTGGCAGCATTTAGAAAACCAATGCACCACCCAGTTTAATAAAAGGTAGTTTTTGCAAGAGGCCAAATTTTGAAGTTATTTTAATGTTGAAAGACCCATTTGTCATGTGAACATAGCTCTCTTTTTAAGGCAAATTATTCTGCAAAACTTCATCATAGATTATCAGAATTGAGGTAGCTTCAGGTCAGGCTAGAAGCATGATCCAATGACATATAAAATAATGAAAGGTGAAGGATGTACCTCCTTGATCCTAGTGAGTTTTCACATTTTCTGGTATATATTAAGTATAAAGGGAATCAGGAAAATTAGTAGGAAAAAATGGAGACTTTGTCCAAAAAATTGAGGAGGAAACTGTAGAGAATCAAACATTGGGGATGTCGCCATCAAAATCATTTAATTAAGGAATACCCAAAGCACAACAGTATCATTCCATGGACAAATACTATAGATGTTCTTTCCTTGAAGGTTCATTATAAGCCTGGAGAGAGCCAAATTTGCCATTCTCTCTCAGTATCATGAATATAGGCTTTCTATATGCCATTTTATATAGAAAATGTATTTGTTCTTTGAACTTTGACAAAAACCTATAATCCCCATTATCAGATTATGAAAAATCTGTAATCCCCATTTTTAGATTATGAAACTCGGAGCAGTTAAATAAACTATTCAAGACCATATGACCAAGTGATGAAGCCATTCTGGTTAACTTAACAGAAATATTTTCTCTAAATTCCCTATCTATTTTTTTTTTCTTTCACACTTTCTACTGAGGTATCATTTACATAGAGGAAAATGAGCCATTCTTAGGTATATTCCTTAGCCATGCATCTGAGAGTCTGCATTCTCTTAGTAGCTGCCTCCCAATCATGGAATTTTTAACAGCTACTATGAACATGTCTCCTACCTTTTCATTGTCCTTCAGTAGGTCCAACGTCATCGATTACCTTTCCTATGATGAACCCAGTGCTTGATTTCTCTGCTCCAACATGTACATCAATGCCATGTCAATCATTGGCTTCGTGGGGTTTAACTAAGCAGTGCATTGGTTGTCATATTTGGTCATCACGTTCTCCTGCACATAGATCCTCGTTACCATCTAGAGAAGGTACCATCCAGAGGACTTGGGAAAGACTTCCCTACATGTGGTTCCCATCTAACACTGGCACCATTTTTTATAGCGTCTTCTCTTATGTGGGCTTCCAGCCTGATTCTAACAAGCCCTGGAAAAATATGAGAATGACCTACATGTTTTATAACACCATGATTCTCATGTCAAATTTCCAATCCACAACCCAAGAAACGAAGTGATACAGACACTAACCGTGATAGCGAAGTGCTTATATATTGAACCTCAATTCCTAATGCTAGGGATACAGAAAAACTAAAAACTATCCAAGCAAAAGTTTATTTCCTAAAACAAGATGCTACCTCCCTGAAGTGATTTTTCCAGCAGCCTCAAAAAACTTGCTGAAGAATTTCCTAAATCCCTAAATTACATGAAAGGTTATCAAATTTTCACAGAGATAGATGTATGTCTGATAAATAAGCCCACCTTCCCATGACTGCTCATTATAAAAAGTATGAAAAATTCGCAATCAATTGCTACAGCAACATCATTCAAAGAGGTTTGGAAAAGCTACTAGTGCAATATTAACTGTAAAGAAAATTAGGAATAGAAAAAGGGAAATTTCTGCACACTGGGAAAGTCATTAAAGTTCACAAGTGCAGTTGGAGTAGATTGGGGGAACAAATCAAAGTGAAAATATTAGACAAATTTCTATGAAGTTTGATGACTAAGAAGAACTTCTGAGAGTAATCAGCAAAAGGAAATTCTCCCCAGACCTGTGAGTACAAATCTCTCATATTATTCCAACACCCAACAGTGCCCACATGCCCTCTGCCAAGTTCTCGCAAAGATCTGAATGCAGGGGATCTGCCCTACTGAAGGCATCCATCTGGTCCTGCCTTCTAACACCAGATCTAGAAACATCCCACCCAGTCAGTGAAACAAGGAATCTGACAGCTTTTGCCAGCCAGTGAAACATCAACAAATATTCTCACATTGGATTCCAGAGAATTTGTTCTCACAAGATGCTCAGCATGAAGGAGTCCAAGGCCATCTAGTGTTAAAAGTTCTGAGTTAACCAACATCAGATTTCTTTACTGCTGGATTTTCCAAAAGTATATTATATATTTTATGTATATATATATATATATATATATATATATATAGGATCACTAAGAGAGAAAGAGTATGTAGGATTTCCCAAACTCATTTGACCACAAGACCTGATCTACTCTAATGTCACAATGCTAAAATGCACATTTCTCTTATATTTTATCATTTCTGTTGGGATTATCTTAAAATCCACATGTACATTTAATAGGAAAATGAAAATTGTCATTAAACTGATGGTGAAATTTTCAATCATCTAACTAATAAAATATGATGAAATAAATACATTATTAATAGCAGGGAGCCAGTGTCCCCCAGAATACTGCTTGAAAAAATATATATTTCTTAAAAACAAAAGCTTGCTAAATCCTTTTTTTTTTTTTTACCTGGGCAGGCACCGGGAATCAGACCGGGATCCTCTGGCATCACAGGCAAGCATTCCTGCCTGCTGAGCCACCGTGGCCCGCCCTAAATCCTTTTATAAAGGCAACTAGATTAGTAGCTTGTTGAAAGGTACTTACTATACACCATTTGAAGAATATCTCAGCTACCAAACAGAATCCACATATGCATACAATGAATCTTCTATTTAGTTATTAAAACAAATGCCTTGAAGGTTTCAACTATGAAACATGTTATTTGCCCTATTCTAATAATTGTGGATGCAAAATATTTTTATTTCTTTTAAAAGTATCTATAACTCAGGGTAACCATTTCTCCCAATATCTATTTTGATGAAATTTCTAGCTCTTGAAAAACAATTATTACTGTTGTTATTTACTAATTTTAACATCATTAGCTTTCTTCCCTGAGGAATGGAAGTAAACTCTTACAAACAACTTTCTGGAATCTCAGCTTGTGTTTACCCAAAGACTGGAATGAATTCCAGATGCAGCCCACTTCAGTGCAGAGAAGAGGAGTTCCAGGCAGAGGGCATAGTAAGGCAAATGACCCAAGATGGGAGAAATTATTCATTTGTTTGAGAAACACCAAAAAATCTGCGTGATTGGAATGGGATAAGAAAAGTGGAGAGTTGACAGCAGACCAGAGCATATGGTTTTGCAGGTCATCATAAGGACACTGGTTTTTTTGAGTGCTGTGGGGAGTTTTATACAGCTTTGAGCAGAGAAGTAGCATGATTGCTGCAGGCCACTGGCTCAACTAGCCAACTACTCCAAGACTGAAACTGGCTTCAGAAACAATTGGGTCCAGTGGTTCAAATAATAGCATCCAGTCATAGTGGCTTTTCATCTCTCAGTTCTGCCTCTCTCAGCCTCAGGCTGATCCCCCTCCTGGTATCAAATGGCTACAGCAATCCCTAGCCACACATGACAAAATCCACTGGAGAAGTCCCAGAAAATATATCCTTAGAGCTCACTAGCTCTTCTTGGATTGTGTGCCCCTGTCTGAAACAATGGCAGAGAGTAGGGAAAGAAAGTACAATCAGCACACACCCCTGAATCCAGAGATGGATCCAACCACAAAACCAAGTGGGCAAAGAGTGATTTCCCAGGGAAAATTTAGGGCACTGTTACAAGAAGGAGGGAGATTGGAAACTGGACCACAAAAGGATAGATGTCAACTTATTTGGGTAAAGAGAGACTCTCATGCACCTAATTTTAAGGTGAGGTATATTGAGTTTGGCTAAGTAGAGGTGTGGGCAAAAAGTAGTGGGAGCATGGGGGAGAGAGAGATTAATCCTGAGAGGAAGGATGTGGGAAGGTCACTCAGCATTGAGCACTAGTCTCAATTCTGCTGCTAACACAAGAGGTGCTGCTTACTCAGTTTCATCCTCTGGGGCCCTGGGCTCTAACTCTGGTGCCAGCACTGATCTGTCAGACTCAGTTCTCCCCCTGTATGTATTTACATAAGTATTTCCCACTGCACTCTGAGCACTTGTGATCTTTGTCCGGTTTATCTCTCCTGCCATAAGAGGGCATTTTATTATGAGAAAGTACCTTGCTGAAGGAGATCTCAGTTCAGATTCTGCACATGTCATGAAGGCTTACTGCTGCATGACACTAAATCTTATTACACATCTTGGAGCCACGTTAGTGACTGCCTAAATGGCATGACAATGTTCAATCGCAACAGGGATTTTTTTAATAGCTTTCTGCAATTTCTGAGATGGCCTTCAGTGATCCCTGACTCCTGGCATGCATGCCTTGTATAATCTTCCCCTGCCAACCCATGGCATGTGGATGAGACCTAGTGACTCCCTTCCAACGGCTAGAATACCACAAAGGTGATAGAATGTCACTTTCAAGATTAGATTATCAAAAAGACTCTGGCGGGTGGGCCACAGTGGCTCACTGGCCTTTACGCCTGCCAGGCTGGAGACCCGGGTTCGATTCCCGGTGCCTGCCCATGCAAAAAAAAAAAAAAAGAGATACTCTGGCTTCCATTCTCTCTCTCTCCCTCTTCCTCCTTCTCCCCCTTCCTTCATTTCTCCTTCTCTTCCTCAAGGAAGCCAGCTTCCATGTCATGAGTTGCCCAATAGAAAGACCTATATGGCAAGCAACTGATGCCTCTGGCCAACAACCTTCAAAAAACGCTTCCAACATCCATGTGAGTGAGCTCAGAGTGGCTCCTCCCTAAGAAGAGCCTTGAGATGAGACCAGAGTCTTGGAAGACACTATATGGCAGCACATGAGAGACTGATCCTGAGCCAGAGGCACTCAACTAAGCCACAGCAGGATTCTTCAAACTGTGAGATAATAAATGTTTCTTATATTAAGCCACAAAATTTGGGGGTCATTTGTTACCTGACAATTGATAACTAAGATAGTAACCAATCAAAAAAATGCTCTTCAAGATGCTTGGAGCCCAGCAGACATTGCCATAAGATGTTAAGCCAGCCAGAATCTGGAGTGAGCCAAGGGAAGCCAATGATGAAAACCAGCCCTGCAGAAGCAAAGTGAAGAATTCCCAAGGAACAGAGGCTGAAAACATCAGAGTCCAGGAGCAAGGGACCAGCAGATGCTAGCCATGTGGCTACCCAGCAGACAGAGGTGTCCAGACCCATCGGCCTTCCTTGAGTTAAGGTAACCTCTTGTTGGTGCCTTAAATTAGACACTTTCACTTCGTCAGAACTGTAGATTTGTAACTTATTAAATTCCCTTTTATAAAAGCCAAAAAAAAAATGCCTTTCAGTATCCTATATATTTGGGGAGGAACTTCTCCTTCTTGCCCAATATCTGTCCCTCTCTCTCTATAGATGACTTTTTGATCTAGGTTATTATTTAACAGCCTACTGTTTGTTGGACAACATGCTGGTCTAGAGAATTATTCTCAGAACTTGGTGATTCCAATGAAATGGGAGGTTTGGGCTCTTTTCCAAGAAATTGTACGTATCCAAATTCCAGAAAAGTTTTTCCCATTGAAAATGTTGTCCCTGGTCAATTGTGAGAAATGTATATGGATATATAAACATGATTCCATTATCAACTCAGATAAATGCGTATTTCATATTAATAAGGCTGGACTATGAGAAGAAGAATAAAGGGTATTAGCTCTAAAATGGCTGAGAAGTGAAAGCTTGTTATGAAACTAGTAGACTCAAAGAGGATCATTTGGGGATATTAGCTGACATTTTTAACATTCTTTTCACCCATTCATCACGTTCATCCACAGTTCCCAGCATGACCATCCCTGGTGCAGCTTCAGTTGCTGAAACACAGGGGCTCAGTGCTGTAGGAAGTCCCACAGTGACTCTTAATTCTTTAAAGGTCACAGCTGCTGGTGAAAGAAAAGATGCTATTGTCACTGATTGTGACTTGATTAATATTTCAATAAAATCCTGCAAGGTTTCCTTCTGTCTCTCAAAATTTCATTGGTTCTGTCTTAGATATTAGGTTGATTCACTCCAGTCTGAAAATTCCTAAATATTAATCAATGGATTTTATTCGTCAACACTAAAATATTTATTGGGTATTTGTCTTCTAAGTGCAGTAGGAGTTGGAGAGATGAAAATAGGAGCAAAATACAGACAGAAGGCTGTTTCCTCAAATTCAGAGTCCATAAGGTTGAGAAAAGGTCCAAAAATAGTTCAATTATCAAAACCTCAGAGAGCACTGGAATAGGATGCTGAAGATCTAGAGTCTCAATTCCAGCTCGACCCTGAGATAATTCATGCACTCGGGCAAATTACTTTCCTTCTCTTAGCCTCGGTTTTCTCCTCTGTACAACAGAGAGTTTGGATTATACCAGGGATGCAATATATGAGAGGCATGGTCTTCAAAGAGCAACACCCCATGGTTTACACACCTTATAAAATCTCTTCCCCTTGAGTGTAGTGAAGCCTATGTATATAATATATTATGGGATTTTCTCCTGTGATTAGGTTATATTATGAGGGAAAAGTAGAGGGGTTTCCTAATGTAATTAAGGTCCCAAGTTAATTTAGTTTGAGTTAATCAAAAGAAAGATGATCCTGGGTTGGACCTGACTTAATCAGATGAAAGACTTCAAAAGAAGGACTGAGACCTGTTGGGAAAGATTCCTCTGCAGGTCTTGAAGAACTAAGATGGCATGCTTTACAAAGGCCCTTGGGAGTCATGATTCAAGGAGCTGTGAGTGGCTTTTAGGAGCTGAGAGTGGCCCCAGCTAACAGGCAGCAAGAAAATGAGAACCTCAGTCCCACAACTGCAAAGAAATTAATTCTGCCAATAACTACATAAGCATGAAGAGGACTCAAGCTCCAGAATGCAAACACCTTGATTTCAGCCTTGTGATCCCTGAGCAGAAAACAAGACAAGCCATGGCCAGACTCCTGACCCACAGAGACCGTGAGATAATAAATGTATGTTGCTATAAGACACCAAATTTGTGGTGATTCATTACACAGTAATAGAAAATTAGCAGGAATTCTAAATGAGTTCCATCTTGCCTGCCAACTTTAATGATAGATCATTTCTTCCTGGCACACCATATTGAAAATTTTAAATCTGCATCTAGATTCATCTTCAGAAAAGTGCCATAATTGATGAAGAATATCTACCATGGATATTTATAAGTTAGGATACCTCTGAGTGCAAATACCAAGGCAAAGTCTCTGCCGTTAGCAGAGCTTATACTTTAGTGGCTCATGTAAATGTAAAGTCCCCGGTGATAAAGTTGGCTTCAGGTAATGGCTGGATCCAGGAGTTCAATTTGTCATCTCCATGTTATAGACCCTTTAGACTTTATGCTTGCATCCTCTCTTCTCCATGTCCAAATATGAAGATACTAGTTTTATCTGGTTACTGAACCAGACATTTCAGGATTTGTTCTTTACTAGTCCTGACTGGATAAACTTGGGTCACACGTCTAACACTATAAAGACGGATGATCTGATAAGTTAAGCTCAGTCAAATGCCCATCCCTGGAAGGAGGGATGTAGTCTACTCTACTCAAGGCACCTGGACTGGAATTGTAGCCAAGGTGATTTTCCAGAAGAAAACCACCAGAGGAAACAAAAAATAATAAAAATCCACCAAAGTAAAGGAGTCAGGCGTGGCTTCAAGTCTGCCACGTATTTGATCTCTGGGTGAAAGATGATCCTCGAAATCCTTCCTAAAATTTAATGATATCTATTATTCTGGTTTTAATGAATGTCATTGATTTGTAATATTAAATGAAATATGTGTTCAATTTAATTTTAAAAACTCAAGTGATGCAGAAATCTACAAAGGAGAAGACAATACTCCCCAATAACTTTCTTAACCACAGTCTATACTCCACCTGCATCTTGCAAATTATCTTGAAACACTGCCTGTTCTTCTAATGCTATAAGTCTATATGTTATGTTTATGTAGTTTCAGGGTACACAGAGACCAAGTGAAGGAGGAGAGAGACAGGGGCTTAAGTCCCCAGTACCCCAGTGGCAGAATCATAGATTGAATTATGCACTACAATTTAGACATGTTCTTGATATCAATCCACAATCCTGTTGGTATGAGTACATTGTAAATAGGACCTCTTGAACATGTTCTTTTAGTTAAGGTATAGCTCAGATGAATGAGGGTGGCTCTTAATCCAGATTACAAAAGTCCTTTCTAAGCAGAAGAAATTCTAATGTATCAGAAAAAAGCCACAAGGAGAAGGTAGAAGTCAACAGAACCTGAGAAAGGAGAGAGCATTGCCATGAAGAAAGGGATGATACAAGCCAAGGACCCTAAAAACTGATGTTAAAGACATTAAGGAGAAAGTATCACCCTATTGCTGTCTCAATTTTGGACTTCTCACCATCTCAAAACAATTAGCCAATAAATTTTCATTGCTTAAGTCAACCCCTTGTGTGGTATTTGTCATTGCAGCATGGCAAACTAAGACAAGGGAGACAAAGATCATAGGAGAACATTCCTAGGACCATGTTGCGGTCAGAAGAGCCTTCACTTTTCCACCAAATGCCCATCAGTTCCCCCTGCATCTAAGGAATCAGGGTGGCAAGAATCCCAGACCCGAGGTGATCTCCCTGGGGACCAAGTAGTATGGCAGATAGAGCATGGAAGCTCATGACAGTCAGACCTCATGGAAGCTCATGTCAATCAGACCTCATGGAAGCTCATGTCAGTCAGACCTCATGGAATCTCATGTCAGTCAGACCTCATGGAAGCTCATGACAGTCAGACCTCATGGAAGCTCATGTCAGTCAGACCTGGGTTCAGATCCTGGCCAGGCTACTAACTAATTGTGAGATCATGAGAAATTCATGGTTTTAGTTTCTTCATTGCTAAAGCAAATATCATCCAATGGGTTGGCTTAAGCAATGGGAATTTCTTTGCTGACAGTTTTGAGGCTAGGAAAAGTCCAAATCAGGGCATCGTCAAGGTGATGCAGTCTTCCTGGTAAGTGGCATTCTCAAGCTGGTTGCTGATTATCGTTGGTCCTTGGCTCCTCTGTGACAGGACAGTAAACACCATTACCTCTCTTGGCCTCTCTCTTCTCTTCCAGGTTCAATTGACTTTCAGCTTCTGGCTGATCCTTCTGTGGTTTTCTCTCCAACTGAATTTCATTCTGCTTATAAAGGGCTCCAGTAAAAGGATTAAGACCCATCCCGGTTAAGCTGGGCCACACCTCAACTGAAGTAACCTGATCAAAAGCTCCTCTTCACACCCACAGCAATGGATTAAGTTTAAGAATATGTCTTTCTGTGGGTACATAGCTCCAAACTACCAGGAGCCCCAGGGTCCTTATCTACCAAAACCTGGATAATGATCTGAACTACAAGTCGTTGTGTGGACTAAATGAGAAAACAGTACACGTGATGATGCCTAGCAGTGAAAAGAATAAATACAGATTAAGCCAGCACTGTGGCATGGAAAGTGCACTGAATTAGGAGTCAAGAGTCTTAGGCACAGTCCATTCATTTTTCATGGATTGCTATAGAGAGTTGTTAAGAGTTGGTTGGAATTTTAGCCAACTGTTTGTTAACTGTGTAAGGTACTTGAATTTTACAACTTAAGTGAACTTCAGAGTTCATATAAAAAACTTCCATGTTTTATTTCCCTCTCTGTAATGTGACAATGATAATAGTAGTTCCTAACGTGTAGTGTCGTGAGAATTAAATGGATTCAATACATGTGAAGTGCTTAGAAAGTGTCTGACACATCACTCACATTCAATAAATGTTATTATTCATGTATGTAACACATTTGTTGAGAATATATGTTCCAACACCTATGCTGTGTGCTGGGTTTGCATATCTAGTTATATAAATATGTATCTTCCATGGAAGAGCTCAGCACAGATAAATAGATTTTTTAATTGCAAAATGAGGTCATGATTTACAATAAAAGAATTAATAAATGCCATGGGAGCCCAGAAGAGGGAGCCTCTAACATAAGAAAGACTGCACAGAGAAAGGGACAATTAAATTGCACCTTATATTGATATGCCACATAAACAAGAAGGGAAAAGGGAATAGAAAAAATTAAAAACAGCTAGATCATGCCTAGTGAAAAAAAAATATTAGAAACATCATGCCTAGTGAAAAAAATAAAAGTGAGATATATAGCCAGAATTTCTTTAATATAAAGACTTGCTCACAAAACAGCAATGTATATTTAGCAACAGCATGTACAGAGAAAAAGAAGCTCATGAAGCACACTAAACAGGAATGGAGAATCAGGAATGCAAAGAATAAACAAAATTTACATGGAGAGAGAAAGCAAGACCATGCTCACCCAATGATGATAATAAAGTGGGAAGACGGAAAGAAGAAAGGAATGGAAGCATGGAATAGACTGAACATAGAATATGTAAGAATTTGCCAGCAATTTACTACAACTGAAATTCTGGAGGGGTCAGATCACTGCTGATAGAGTGAGGCATTGGGTTATTTGCTCTGAATTCTCAAAAGAAATGTTAGGGGCATGGACACTGCACAAGCATGCACACACACGCTTAAATATGTAGAGTAACAGGGGTCCACCTGGGCAGTGAGAAATGGGCTGCTTCATAACTACCTGGCTAGCCGACCTGGCTCCTTTACGCAAAATGGAAATCAGTACCCTGAACCCAAAGTCCTGTGACAGTGACCAGGGTAAGCAGAGATGTTCCTGCAGTGATTATTCATCAAGTCTCCAGAAAATACTGAATAGCCCTAAACCCCTGCCTCCTACATCAGAGTGATCTCTGCAATTGGGAAAGGCTAGTTCTTGAAAACCAGCACCCATCATCTTCAAATGGAATGTGTGCTGTATAGCTGAGAATGCTCAGGTCAGCACATGACTCTAATCTCAAATTATTTTCCCACTGGTCAAGGCAATTTGACAAAATGCTGAGTTTCTCTGCCCTAGGAACATCATGGAGAAGTTATAACATGTGTTCTAGATTCTGTAGCATGGCAGGGATGGGGTGGATGATGTCACCATGTGGCAAAAGGAGAAGAGGGCAGCAGAGGATGGAATAGTGAGAGATCACCAGGAACAAGAAATTTGAAATGCTGAAGAACAAACCAAATCAAAGTGGTTTATTTACTGGAAAGAAAGACTTAAAAATGTTTAGAGGAACTTTGCATCTGACAGCCATGTAACAGTATATAATATACAATGCTGCATGCATCCACCACTGATTGCATTTATAATCAGCTAAGGGGAGTGTTTTCTGCAATGAGTGACACTTAATCTAATTACTGGAAGGCTTTTCAGGAAGATTCAGAAGAGACAGTCACTCTTCCTGCTTCAGCCAGCCAGTCTCTCCAGGTTCATCCAGACCCTTCACTGGAGTCGCCAGGTTCACAACCTGCCCTATGGACCTTGGATCCTTACATCCCCATGGCTGCCCAGCCAACCTCTCCTGAGAGTTTTTTGAGGACCTTCATTGGAGTTGCCATCTGGTGGCCTGCCCTACAGATCTTGCACTCTGCATTCCCATGGTTATGTGAGACACTTTTATAAATTTTATATCCATGGATATCTCCTGCTGATTCTCTTTCTCTAGAGAGACCTTGCTAATACAGATGGGAAGGGGGGATCAGTAGGGGCAGACCACTGAGAACCTCGTAAGCCATGGTGGGTGTGGTAGATTGAATTATTCACCCACCTTAAAAACAAATTATTGATCTTAATCTGCATTCCTGGGGGTGGGGACCCATGTATAGATAGGAGTTTTCAAAGACTTCATTTTTAATTAAAGTGTGGCCCAACAAAACCAGGTTGCACCTTAATCTTTATTACTGGAGTCCTTTAGGAGAACAAGAAATCAGACCACAGACACTCAGAGGAGGCCACAGAGGAAGAAGTCAGAAGGCAACAGAAACTGAAAGCATAGACACAAAGAAAGATTACCATATGGCAAGAGGCAAAGATGCAAAAGCCAAGAAACCCAGGATTGTGGCAAGCTGGCACCAAAATGCTGCAGGTTCCCAGGAAAATTATAGCCTTGCTGATGCCTGAGTTTGCACTTACAGCCTGCAAACATGAATACTTATTCAAGCCAACCCACTGTGTGGTATTTGTCATGGCAGTCTGGTAAACTAAGGCAGCCAGAATCAATGAGAAGCCGACTAAGGCCAAGACCAGAACGTTCCAGACTTCAGAGAAGGTATGGGCTGCTGATACCTTGATGTGGGACTTCAAGCTTCCACACTGTGAGCCAACCTGGCTGCTTAAGTCAACCAGTTGTTGGTATTTTGTTATAGCAGCACTTGCAAACTAAGACACTCTCACGGTCTTACTCATATCACGTAATGGCAACTCCATCCTTCCCGATTGCAACACACTGGAGTCATCCTTAATTCCTGCTTTTCCTCATACAATCTGTCAGCAAATCCTTCCAGATGCATCCTCTTCTTTTGCCTTTATCTTCAAGGTATATCCAGAATTCTATCACTTTGCACTGTTTTCCCTGCTGAGATTCTGATCTTTCCCCACCTACTATTGCAATAGCTTCCTAACTGGGCTCTTTGCTTCTGTACCTGCCCCTCAGCAAGCTATTCCTCACCCAGTAGGCAGAGGATCATTTTAAAACATGTCAGGTCTTATCTCCCTGTGCTCAAAAACTTCAACGGCTTCTGGACAAAGTCTTGCCCATGCTCTCCAGGGCTCTGCAAGACTGGCCTGTCACTCCTCCTACTCAAGAACCCACCACCCTACCTCTCCCTCTACTCCAGCCAAGCTGGCCTCTTTGCTGTTTCTCTAACATGCCAGGCTTGCTCTGTCTCCAGACTTCTCCTGGTTGTATTTCCTCTTCCTAGAATTATCTTCTCCCAGTTATTAGCCTGCCTTCCATCCTAATTTTCTTCAGATCTTTATTCAAATGTTGACATCCCAGTGAGGCCTGCCCTGGACACCCTATCTAAAATTCATCCTCCCACACATATCCTATCCCCTGCATTCATTTTTTTCTTTTTCTCCTTAATAGAAGAAAAATTGTTCTGTATTTTAGCTGTGTGTTTGCTTCCTTGTTTGCTTTACGATCTGTCTCTGCCCCTATTAGACTGTGAGTTTGATGAAAAACAGGGATTTTTTTCTGTTTCTTTTATTAACATCTCTCTGGAACCTCAAGTAATGACTAGTACACATGAAAACTTAATAAATGTTTAAGTGAATGAATGAGGAAACCAAGTCTCTAGGACTTTCAGTAATTTCCCCAAATTACAAAGTTGGCAGCTGGTAAATTCCAAAGTCAGAACACAAACCTGACTCTTCTCAGCACTCCTATGCCTCCCAAATGGCAACCTACACAAGCCCAAAAGGAAAATTCTGTATCCTTTTTTGGAGAAGACAACCCAAGGTTTCCATTCTTCCTGATTCCTCAAATATCCATGATCCCACAAGAAATAATCTTTCTCAGTGTCCCTGCTGGACTTCCCACTCGTCTCTAATTTAGTTAATCCAAATAAACAGAATCAAAAAGAAACTACTCCCCTATGATTAGAGAATCAGTAAACAGCTCCCTAAAATTCAAGTTGCAATTAGCAATTCCAGAAAGCGCAGGGCTTTAGATACACTGATAAAGCCCTTAGCCCTGCTGCAAATATTAAACCCACGCAAAAAAATCATGCCTTAATCTCAGCTCATGGTGCAATTGGGAAGTAAAGGCCCAGTCATGAAAATTAAACTGAATATTACCCTCCCCTTCAGGGCCCATTTACCTAAAAATTCAGTCTTCTGCTTGACCTGAAAATTCTATATTTGAGGGAATAGAATTTACACATTTGATGAACTATGTACAAGGCACTCTCTTCTGTTGAGAGGAACATAAAAATAAAAATAAGAAAATAATAACCTTTGTTGAGCATGTATTACATGTTAAACTTGTATGAAGAACTTTACAATCAGTACATCATTTAATCCTCACATTGACATCACGTGATAGGGTAAAATGTCCTCTTTTTAACTGGGAATGTTGAGGTTTAAAAAGCCTGGTTGATCTTTATCAGAAGACTAGGACTAATAAATGCCCAAATCAGAATTTCAACCCAAGTCCTACCGACTCCAAAGCCGAGGGAGGCGGACCTTAAACCAATATGTCAGACCTCCTTCAGTTAATAAAATGACTCAGATGTGCCGCTTGCATCCAGAAACCCAAGTTCTCACCAGAAAAAGTGTAAAAGCACCTGTGCCAGTTTGAATCTCTTGTGTACCCCAGAAAAGTCAAGTTCTTTAATCCTTGTTCAATATTGCTGGGTGGAAGCTTTCTGATTGTTTCCATGGAGATGTGACCCCCTCAATTGTGGGTGGTAACTTTTGATGATTTCCATGGAGATGTCTCCACCTATTCAAGGTGGGGTTGCTTACTGGAGCCCTATAAGAGGGAAACACTTTGGAAAAAGCTTAAGAGTCACCAGAACCATCAGAGCCCACACAGCCAGAGACCTTTGGAGCAGAAATAAAACACCCCCAAGGAAGCCTTATAAAAGGAAAAGAGAAAGCTTAGCTGACATCGCCACGTGCCTTATAAGCTGAGAGAGAAAAACCTCGAACTTCATTGGCCTTTCTTGAGTGAAGAGAACCTCTTATTGGTGCCTTAACTGGAATATTTTCATGGCCTTAGAACGGTAAACTTGCAACTTAATAAATTTCCCTTTTTAAAAACCGCTGTTTCTGGTATATCACATTCTGGCAGCTTGCAAACTGAAACAGCACCTAACTCTTGTGCAAAAAAAAAAGCCAATCATTGTAATCATTGTACTGATAGATACTAGTTAAGGAGAATTCATTCTGAAAGGAATTAACAAAATAAGGTTCAAGGGAAATGAATTTGACTTGAAAAAGACAAGACCTTAAATAAACTAAAGCCGTAATCATCAGTACAACACTCTGATGTTACATTAACATCCTCGCACTCCAGAAGAGATAAATAAGTACATTCCAACAAGAATATTCACATACTTAAACCAGGCACATGCAATCTGTTTGGAATTGATAAAGGAATGCAGAAAGAGTAGCCTCTAACACACTCCTCTTCTTGGTCTGAAGTCCTCCATCTCCTTATCTAACTTCTGCCAGAAAGATGGTCGATAGGTTAACAGCCTACTTCTAAAAGCTAAAAGGCCCTCGGAAATGTACAATCTATAAATCATGCCTCACTCTGTATTGACTTGCTTCCTTGGCTTCCTCCTCAAGCAGCTAAGAGCTAGTATATGATTCACAGAGTGTTGATGGGGAGAGAAGAAAGGGGAAGAGGGAGGAAGAAATTCAGTTGGTTTGGATATAGTCTTCAGACAGATGATGCTGATTTGTCAGCAAGTGCAGGAAAGAGTGAGGCAAAAGGTAGGAACAGAAACCCAACTCAAAATGGCATAAGCAAATTTGGAATTCAGTTGAGCCATGTCTCTAGACTAAACTTCAGACTGCTTTGTGCTAAGCTTGCAGACTTTGTCCCCACAGCACCTGAGTCCAGATCTGTGCTTAAGTCCTGACACTGGAGGGTATGGGGCAGGTTTCATAACTTCTCCAGACCTCATGTCTCTTCTCTGGGTAATAGGGTGATGATAATAACCACACTTACTTCATAGACTTGTTGTGGGGACTGAGTGAGTTAAGGCATGCGAAATGCTAATACAGATGGTCTGCTGGTTTGAAAGGATTATGTGCCATAGAAAAGCCATGTTTTAATCCTGATCCATGTTGTGGAGGCAGCTGTTTCTTTTCATCTTATTCATCACAGTAGATTGGGGACTTGAATAGATCACCTCCATGGAGATGTGACACACCCAATTGTGGGTATTAACCTTTGATTAGAGGGAGATGTGACTCCACCCATCCCAGGTGGGTCTTGATTAGTTTACTAGAATTCTTCAAAAGAGGAAACATTTTGGAGAAATTTTGCCATGTTCACCATGTGCCTTCCCCATTGAGAGAGACACCCTGAACTTCCTAAGCCTTTTTTTTTTTAAAGCCAAGTTCTTTTTATTATTATTATATATATTTTTTAACATGGGCAGGCACCGGGAATCGAACCCGGGTCCTCTGGCATGGCCGGCAAGCATTCTTGCCTGCTGAGCCACCGTGGCCCGCCCCCTAAGCCTTTCTTGAATGAAGGTAACCTCTTGTTGGTGCCTTATTTTGGACATTTTTATATCCTTGCCTTAATTTGAACATATTCATGGTCTTAGAACTATAAACTTGCAATTTAATAAATTCCCCTTTTAAAAGCTATTCCACTTCTGGCATATCACATTCCAGCAGCTTGCAAACTGGAACAGAGAGATAGTAAATATTTAATACACATCTAGCATTATTGTTACAATTCAGGTGCATTCAGTCCAGGTCCTCAAGCAATGTCATCAGGAGTTTTTTTCCCTTCATCTTTCAGTTTTGCTTTCCTTGTGTTGGCAGAATTCTCAGGCTGACTTTCTTCCCATGGTGACCCCTAGGAACTCCAACCTTGCTTGCTACCAACTTAGCAGTCCCAGCAGGAAGACTGAAAGTCCTGGGAATGATTCTCACTGGCCTGGATCAATTCCCATGCCTATCCCTGAACCAATCCCTGCAGGCAGAGGGATTTGATGTTTTATACAGACCCGCCAATATGGCAGACGTGAGTGAAGTCAGTGCCACCTGAGTCATATGGACTGCAAATGCAGATGGCAGGTTTGGAAGAGGAAAATGGAGCTGCTAATGCCAGAGGGGAAGGGAATTCCACAGAGGCATAAACAACATATAATCACTATGTGCAATTTCAGCAAACTGAAGTTTATTAGCATCTCTGAAATTTCCACCATGCTCCTGATACTATACCAGTAAGAATTATTGGTTGCAAACATCAGAAACCAGGATTAATTAACTTAAACAGAGAATGAATTTCCTGGACAGTATCTGGTTACTTAAAAAGCTGAAAGGAAGGCTGAAGAATAAGGTTTGGGTAGGAACGAGCAATGCTAACCCTAACTAAAATTTTGTCAATGTTTTGCGAAGAACTTTGTCAATGTCCCGTACCAACTAGGGGACTGAAAACATGAATCTATTCACCCCTCTTTGGCAAGAATTCAGGCCCTTCTCTCTACTTTTGGGATCCCCCCAAAATATGTATGATACTTGTATGTTAAGCTAACAAAGAAGTTTGAGTATGGCTTTCTACTTAGTGACTCTGGTAGGTTGAATTATTTACCCCATGGAGAGAGAGGAGATGACATGTTCTTGATCTTTACCCCATTCTTGTGGGTGTGAGTCCATGGGAAATAGGACTTTTGAATGTTATTTTTAGTTTAGGTGTGGCCAGCTGTGCCGGTTTGAAGCTATAATGTAACCCAGAAAAGCTATGTCCTTTAATAGTTATTCAATATTGCTAGGTGAAACCTTACTGATTGTTCCTGTTTTACTCTGCCAAAGCTGCCAGAATGCAACACACCAGAGATGGATTGGCTTTTAATAAAAGGGGATCTATTTAGTTAAAAATGTATAGTTCTTCAGAGGAAAGGCAGCTAACTTTCAACTGAGGTTCTTTCTTACATGGGAAGGCACAGGGCGATCTCTGCTGGCCTTCTCTCCAGACCTCTGGGCTCCAACAACTTTTCCCGGGTGATTCCTTTCTGCAGCTTCAAAGGCCTGGGCTGAGCTGCAGGTGCTGAGATGAGGTATGCTGAGCTGCTTGGACTGTGCTACATTGAGCTCTCTCATTTAAGCTTCCAGCCAATTAAACCAAACATCATTCATTGCAGCAGGCATGCCTCCTTGCCAACTACACATGACATCAGCAACAGATGAGTTTTACATGCTGTTGGCTCATGTCCACAGCAACAAAACTGGACATCTTCACCTAGCCAAGTTAACACCTGAACCTAATTACCACAGTTCCCATGGAAATGTGACCCACCCAATTGTGGGTAGTAACATTTTATGAGATGGTTTCCGTAGAGATGCATCTCCACCTGTTCAAGGTGGGGTTGCTTACTGCAGTCCTTTAAAAAAGAACCATTTTGGAAAAAGCTTTAGCACCCACACAGCCAGAGGCCTTTGGAGATGAAGAAGGAAAATGTCCCTAGGGAAGCCTTATGAAATGAGAAGAGAAAGCTAACAGATGTCACCATGTGCCCTCTCAGTGAAAGAGAAACCTTGAACTTCATCAGCCCTGTCTTTGGAGTTAAGTATGTTTCTCTGGATGCCTCAATTTGGACATTTTCATGGCTTTAGAACTATGAACTTGCAACTTAATAAATTCCCCTTTTTAAAAGCCATCCCAGTTCTGGTATATCACATTCCAGCAACTTACATACTAGAACACCAACTGAGTCAGAATGAGTCTTAACCCTATTAAGCTGGAAGTCAGTGGAACCCAGAAAAGAAAGGAAAATACATGGCCATATGATGGAAAAGCCAAGGAACCCAAGGATTGCTGGCCAGCCAGACTGTTACTGGTCACAAGAGGAGACAAATTTTCGAGCCTCTGAAATCATGAGCCAATAATAAATTCCTTGTGTTAAACCAACCCATCACATGGCATTTGTTTTTGCAGCTAGAAAACTAAGACAATGATGGAAAAGAACTGGTCATAAACAGAACGAGGTCCTGTAGTCTTTCAGAGCCTAACAATCAAGGAGGGAAGACAGATTTTCGTAGAACTACCAATACTCAAGTGAGAATATGATTGTGTGCTAAACCAAACTCAGAAGAATGTGATTTCTTTTGACCAAAGGGGAAAAGAACAGAAGTGGCAGCTAAAGGATAGGTTTGAGTTTGACAGGACCAAATGAGCAGAAGTCAATGAGTAATGAGACTCTTTGGAGAAAGGACAGCATGAGGAAAGAAAAAAAAATCAGGCGAATAAAACAGGGAAGATATTTTAAAGTCAAAAATTTTGTTTTTTCAGCAGAAGCTCAATGCCTCGTGGATTATCTTAAAAAACAGCTGTTATCCAACAACTACTTAAGGCTTGAAATAAAAGAAAACATTCCCATGCCAACTCCGTACTCGAAATAGAAGCAGAAGAGAAATAGAAATACTGAGGCCACTATAGCAGCCAGATTTGAAGTTTTTTATGGAACAAAAGGCCCCAGGGGCTCCCCAGGAATTGACCCCTCCTCACTTCATTGTTCTGTCTCTTCAGAACACCCACTGTCTGGGTGAAGGGAGGGAGTGGAGAGCAAGCTGCCATCTGGAGCTAGAGCCAGACTCTCCAGCAACTCTGCACCCAGGCAAGCATGCTCTTCCCACTGTCAACAATAATAAAATAATACAAGTTGCAGCTAACCTTTATGGAGTATTTGACACAGATAGCACTATTCTGAGAGCTTCACATCCTTTATAACAACGCTATTAAGTAGGTGCTGCTCTAATACCCATTTTACAGATGAAAAAATTGAGGCAGAATGGGGTTAAATCATGTACCAAAGGTCACTTAGGGCATTGCTTCATTCTGCCTCTCGTACCTCACAAAAAAATAGTATCTGAAATGTCTTAAAGCGTTGTACAATTTGCAGAGGCTGGGGGAAGAGTGGGGCATGAGGGACAGGGAGGGAACAGCTAGCAGTGATTAAATGCTTACTGGCAAGGTGCTAGATTTTGTGCTGAGCACTCTACAAATTGGTTGACATCTCTGTGCCTGTTTGCTCATTTATAAAAGAGAGATAATCATGCTTCTCCAGGGAGAGAATTAAAATGAGATATTTAATAACAATGCCTAGCAAACAGTAGATGTTAAATAAAATGCTATCATTATTATTAAGGTTTTTCAAGAGAGAAATTAAGTTAAAGGGGCTGTGTGATTTACCCTCAACTACACAACTAATGAAAAAAACATAAAGAGTCTCACATCTTTACTGGAGAAGAGGGGGAAATGTGTACAATGGCAGGGAACAGTGATTGTACTTCTCTTGGCTTTCAGATGACAAATACAGAGTATGTAAAATCTGCAAGCTGTTTTAGATCAAAGAATGGCTCAAACATCATACTGGTAAGAAACCCTTTGATAAATCTAGTTAGAGTGCAAGACCTTCTCAACCACAAAAATACATAAGTATGCAATGACAGAAACTTACAACAAAGGCTCCAGGATTTTTGGCCCCACCACCCATCCATCCAGGAAGCCCTCTTGTCAAACTCCTAACCTGAATAACCCAGCTAAAACCTCACTCCCATTTATACTGATCCAGAAAGAAAAATCTTGAAGAAATTAGCACAGTTTTCTCACTTCTGTTTCCTGATTCAGTGTCTGGCAAGTGATGCAAGATGTAAATTTTTAACAAGCTTCCCAAGTGATTCTGACCCCATATTTTGAGAATCACATGTTTCTGGGACCTGTCTAAAGTCCTCCAGGTAAACAGAGATCAAGACAGGATTAGTCTGAGAAATTGCATCACCCAAGCCGTTCACAATCCAGCCTAGAGCTCTTCCCATTAAGAGCTCACTATGTGATTTATTAGAAGGAATAGATGCAATTGTAGGAACTGGCCATTCTGAACTTGCAAAGCAGCCCAGAGACTGGAAATTCTGGTAAGAGTGAGGTTGAATTCTTAAGTCTAAATTCCTTAGGCTAGAAACTCAGCAAAGAGTGGAGTGAGTAGTCTAGAGGCAGAATTCCTTCTGATCCCTGGAACCTTCGGTTCTTGCTCTTAAGACCTCCAACTGATTAGATAAGGTCCACCTCATTATTAAGGATGTTCCTCTTAATTTAAAGTCTACTGATTGTAGATGCTAATACGATCTTTGAAATACCTCCATGCAATAACTAGGACAATATTTGATCAAACAGCTAGAGATCATAACCTTGTTATGGGAATACACCAAGATGTTAATAGTTGGGGCTCAGGAAAAATGACATTGTAGCTTTTTCTTTTATCCACTTTTTTGTATTTTCCAACTTTTCTACAATAAATATGTATTTTATATAGTGAGATATCTTTAAAGTACATTTAATATGTGTATTATATTTTAGGTTCATGGACATTTAATTTCAAATATTAACCCATTTCATTTCTATTTTTCCCGGTTCCTTATTTTTTTTTTAAAAAAAAGCATTATGGGTAGGTTGGTGTTGGGGTAAATTAAATGCATGTACTTGAAAGTGAGCCAAAGCAAAGATAGGAAGGAAAAACAAGGTATTTGATTAGGAACTCTGTGAAGGATCGCAGATGTAGACCATGCAGACCTAGAATTTCTGGACCACTCCATCAACCCTTAAAGATAAAAAAAAAAAAAATTAACACTGCAACCTTGGATAACTTAACAAAGCATATGTTTTCAGATCATCAGTCCTGTTACAAGAATGTCATTAAGACGTTCAGGAAGACAGAAAACGCCTGCATCCTGGGATTGATAACAAAAGAATGATGGTCAAACTGTCCATCTGCCTAGCACTCACCAGTTTTCAAAGCCCACTTATAATAATTAGCAACTGGAAATAACCCAAATAGCCAACAATAGGGGGATGGCTAAATAAACAGTGGTCGATTAACTCAGATGGAACATTTCATAAGGAGAAACAATGGTGAGCAAACCGGGTGAGTTGATCCTGGAAATACCTATATGACCTCATGTTAAAGAAGAAAAAAGTGAAACACAAATTAGGGCCTTGGGACTTCAACACACCATTTGGGAAGGCCTCCCATTTTAGCATTTTTAGACAAGATGGAGAAATGAGGACTTTCTTGTTCAATAGAGAAAAGAGCTGACACCAAATTCTGGCTCCACTAGAAACTTGCAGAGTGACATCAGAGAGGTTAAAGTCAATCTCTTGTTAATCGGAATGACACAGTTCTCTCTTTAGCATTTTTGTAAAAGTTTGAGTTTGAAAATTAACTTACATGCTATAAGGAGAACTCCTTTCTCCGTGAGGAAACAATATGTAAAATCCCTAATTTACTTCATCTTTTTTAAAACATATTTTATTGACAAATCTTGACACACAAACAGTCCATACATGACATACAATTAATGGCTCACAATATCATCACATGGTTGTGTATTCATTGCCATGATCACTTTTAGAATATTTGCATCACTCCAGAAAAAAGAAATAAAAAGATAAAACTCATACATCCCATACCCCTAGCCCCTCCCTCTCACTGACCACTAGTATTTCCATCTACCCAATTTATTTTACCCTTTAGCCCCCATTGTTTATTCATTTTTATCCATATTTTTTTTACTTACCTGTCCATACCCTGGATAAAAGGGGCATCACACACAAGGTTTTCACAATCACACAGTCACATTGTAAAAGTTATATCTTTATACAGTCATCTTCAAGAATCAAGGTTTATGGAACACAGCTCAACAGTTTCAGGTACTTCCCTCTAGTCTGTCCAATACACCACAAACTAAAAAACAAAGGATATCTAGACAATACATAAGAATAACCTCCAGAATAACCTGTCAACTTTGTTTGAAATCTCTCAGCCACTGAAACTTTATTTTATCTCATTTCTCTCTCTCTCTTTTGGTCAAGAAGGCTTTCTCAATCCCATGATGCTGGGTCCCAGCTAATCCCAGAATTTCTGTCCCACATTGCCAGGGAGATTTACATCCCCTGGAAATCATGTCCCATGTTAGAGGGAGGGCAATGAGTTCACCTACAAGTTGGTTTAGAGAGAAAGATGTGTCTGAGCAACAACAGAGGTTCTCTGGGGTGACTCAGGCATATTTTTAAATAGGCTTAACCTATCTTTGGCAGGAATTAAGTTTCATAAAGGCAGACCTCAAGATTGAGCATTTAGCCTGTTGATTTGGTTGTCCCCATTGCTTGCAAAAATATGAGAAATTATCCAAATGGGGAAGTTGAATATTTCTTCCTTTCTCCCCAGTCCCCCAAGGGCACTTTGCAAATACTTCTTTATTCACTGCCCAAATTATTCTGGAATATATTGGGGCATCATGCTAACTTGGACAAACCAACAAAATCTCATGCCCTATTCAAAATTCCATGTACTTATGATGTTCAACTAAACTGACCATTCAAGTTAAATTGGACAATGCACTACCCAAAATATATAATTTGCACCAAATAAATATCTCTCCTTTTGGTCTCACACAGAAGTTAAAGTTTTAAACTACGGACGATATCCTACTTTACCCTGTATTCTGGTCTACCTTAGTCCTATCCAGATCAGCTTCCTTCATATCTCTAGTCGAAGTCTGATCACTTTTTCAACTTTTTAAGCAGTTTTTGTATGAAGTAGTGCTGACTTTCATAGCTCCACAGTTCTAACTCTGAGTCTCAGGTGTTACATAAATACCCGAAGTTTCTGGGAATGACCAAGTTATATAAACAGCTCAATGTCTCAAAATTTAGAAATAACAGCTACAACTCCTGAATATATGTGACTGCTATAAGAGCTTACAATCTAGGACCCTTTACAATAGGCCAGAACCTGATAACCCATGCTCTCAACTTCAGTTCATCAAGTTTGTATATTATAGTTAGTCCATATGAGTGAAGCATGATAATATTTGTCTTTTTGTTTCTAACATTGCATTCAACATACAGTCCCAAAGTTTCATTCACTTAGTTGCATGCCTCACAATGTCTCATCTTTTGAGCAATCTTTTTGGATTTGCTTCTAGCAATTTATATAATCACTAATTTTACTCTGTTCTTTCAGACTGAATCTGAAATCTGAAGGCTTCAGTCTAAAGGAAGTTTGACAGGGTGGGTGATGGTGGCACAGTGGTAGAGTTCTTAACCTGCCATGCTGGGGACCTGGGTTCAATTCCCAGTGCCTACCCATGCAAAAAAAGAAAAGAAAGTTTGACTAAATTTAAGGATTCACCATATTTGGCATTCCCAATCATTGTCGTTTTAGTCTCCATTCTCATTGACTATTAAATATTAAGTTCATTATCATCAATAATTTTCCAGTTTCCTCACAGATCTAGTAAACTATGTGTCAGATTTTGTGTTAGGAGAGTTTACACCAACAACTTTCAGTGGACATTAAATCTGAACAGAGTAAAAGCTCTTAAAACAATGCTTAACACACAACTTGTTCCCAATTAATGTTAACTAAATTTCATTTTGGATGCTAATATGCAGATTAACAGCAATGAATAATAGTCCACACAGAATGCTATTTTAAAAGTTGAATAATATTATCCTAGAAAGAGGCCCCTATTAACAAGCAACAGGTCTCCTGGCTTTTGCTCAAGGTGAGATTTTTATCCCTGCTTTAAGTGGTGATGCAGAGAAATGTAATCTAGTGTGTAAGGAAATGACTTAGGGAATTTGGTTCCTAGGAAGTCTACTGTGAGTCAATATTATAATTTGACCCCAAATGAAGATATTATGATCACAGGCTGCATTTATGGAATTATGGCATTTATATTGAGAGATAAGGTCCTATTAAGAATCTTGATCTTAGTTCTGTTCAACTTACTTTAAGAAAGACTGAAGCAGAATAAGGTATATATTTACAAGAGAGAGACCAGAATGATCAATGAAAGGGCTCTCAATCTTATCATCTAGAGGATTCATGAAGGGTGTGAGGAAAAAAAAAGTCTCTGTAGACTACTTCAAATGCATCTAGCTGTGGGTGAAAAATTCACATTTATTCCGTAGACCATCAGAGTAGGACCAAAGGGTAGTAAATGAAGCAAGATGGTTCAATATAAGGGAAAACTCCTAAAGACCAGAAATAACCAAAGATGAACCCATTGGTAGGCAATGGGTTCACCTTTAATGGAGGTGTTTGAGTATAAACAGAGTAATCATCTTATGGAAAGTAGTAGAAAGGCCATAATCACCCAGTGATAAGTGGGCAGAGTGTCCTTTTAATCTTTTTCTCTATTCTAATCTTGAGTCTATAACACTTCAAATCTAATTATGTGCAAATTAGTGTGTGGAAGACAAAAATTGGGAACCAGCAACCTTTGGAGGTGAAGAAGGAAAATGCCTTCCAGGGGTCTTAAGGAAACAAGAGGCCTGGAGAGAAAGCTAGCAGACACTGCCATGTTCTCTACATGCCTTTCCAGCTGAGAGAGGAATGCTGAATGTCATTGGCCTTCTTGAACTAAGGTATCCTTCCCTGGATGCCTTAGATTGGACATTTCTATAGACTTTTTAATTTGGACAATTTCATAGCCTTAGAACTGTAAACTAGCAATTTATTAAACTCCCCCTTTTAAATACTGTTCCATTTCTGGTGTATTGAATTCCAGCAGCTAGCAAACTAGAACATTCAGTAAACCACGAATTTGGACTGAGCTGGCTGGTTGCAAAAGTGAAAAGGGGAACTGCAATCATCACATGGTCCTCAGTGTTCAAAGAAGAAAACCTATCAGATCTTCAGGGGAAGCAAACAACTTTTCCTGGCACTTAGCTCTAAAATGAATTGCTCTTGTGGGGGCTCTGAGCAGTGCCATGGGTGGTGTCCTTAACAAAACCCCTACCTCAAATGCAATAGTTTGATGCTTGGTTTGATGGTCGTGTTCCTTGGAGAAAACCGAGGGCATGACTAAAGAGCAAAACACAGCAAAAGCAATTCTCTGCAGAATGAGAATATACAGTTTGAATTTTTCTCATGATCAGCAGGACCTAAAAATTAAGACTTAAATTACATTGTAAAAATTGAGCGGATGTCTGAAATCTGCCCTACAACTGTTGTTGCTGTCTGCTTTGAAACTTACTGCTTTTTTTTGTATATATGCTATTTTGCACAATTAAAAAAAAAAAAGACATGGACGTGTAAAGCAGTTGAACTGAAATTAAACTATGCATTTTTTTAAGTAAAAAAAAAATTGAGTGGACAACCTAGCTTTCAGATAATTCTTCATAATTATTTATTCTCTCAATTTGAGAGTTTGAGCTTATACTTTCTGACAAGGGGCCTTATCCTTGATAAGTTATGATTTTTTTCCTCTTTGCTTAGACCCTTTCTCTTGAATGCCCAGTACCTATACCTGGATTCCTCCCTTGCTCTGGGATCTACCCCTTCTGTCACCTACAGGCTCGTTTTACAGCTCACTTTTCCCTTTGTGGTACTAGGCAGCTTGCGTGACATGAATCCTCCCACTAGGAACTAAATTAAGACATCAAAATCTTGTCACATCAGGCACCTAATAATCACAAGTTGTTTGCTAGCACTGTTCATTTGGGATAAAATCAAAATTCTGATCCTGAAAGAAAACTGCCAGTTTCCATTAACAGTCAGAGTCAATTCAAAGACCTGACTGAGAGTAAAGGTAGAGAGTAAATAGGACAAAAGGCTAATGGAACAATTCCCACCCTTTCAGCTCTCATATACTGCTGAAGAACTGATGCCCCTTTCCCATCAATGTCCTATTGACTATTGCATGAGCTCCACTAACAGAAGAAGTTGAGAGTAAAGGAGGCATGCAACAATAGCCTGCAAGTGTCCGCATGAACCACCCTGACCACATCTGGTACTTCTCTCCCACTCTTTCTCATTGACCTTCCTTCTGACCTTGAGGTTTTTTTTCCTTTTCTTGTATATTGTCCAACTCCTTCAACTGGAATGTAAAACATTTGAGAGCAGGGACATTGTCTATCTTGTTAGCTTCTGTATCTCCAGGATCCAATGCCTGACATTTTAGAGGATACACACTTGCTAGGCTGGCTGGCTGAATAAATGAATAATTCTGAAATCTCCCCCAGTGGTTTAGTCATGGGGGTACATCATTTGCCTTTTATGGGATTTGGTGTGTCCCAAAAGAGGGGTATAAAAAGAGGAGTTTGGGCCAGTGTGCCTGCGATTGCTGCCTCCCAGCAAATGTTCACTCCCTCTCTTCCATAATAGGAGAGTTAGCTGACCATATGGCTGTCTGGCAGTTGGGTGTGGCCATATGGCTAAATTCTTTCCAATGAAATGTGGGTGGAAGTTGTGTGTGTACTCTGCGACAAGGCCCTTGAGACAAAAGACGTGCTTCCTCCATGTTCTCTCTTCTTTCCTGCAAACTGGCCACAGAAAATGACAGCCACACAGTCTCATCCAGGCACACAGGGGACACCCAGAAAGGTACCAGAGCTGCCCAGTTGACCTGGACAACCACATGCAGCACAGTCCACCTCCTCATCTTGAAGAGAAAAATGAGCCATTGCATTTTAGGATCTCTTCATTAAAGCCATTTAACTCCCCCTATAATGAACACAGCTAGATAATTTCTGTGGATGCACTCCAGCTCAGAAGGACTTGATTAGCAAATGACTTCATCACATATGATTAATTATTTCATTTGAGAAAATTGCGTTCTCAGGAGCTATCATCATTATATAAAAAGGATGCACTTAACCTTCAACCATATCTTAAGATTTTTCTCTTTATTGTGATTATGTGTTCCTGGAGACAAAATTTGGGTTCCACTTTTGAAACAACCACTTATACCAACTCAATGGAACAAGGATTGAACACTTGGCTTCTTTGATAATCCCAAACAATACAGTAGCAAAAAAATCATATAAATCACTATCATTAGTACATCTTCCACCATGACATAACATTCTAGCTTCTCGATGTTCTCAAAGGGTGGCAGGTAGACCAGAAATGTTAACTGCGATGATTTAGGCAGGACAGAAACTTCTCAAATTTAATAGCTGCCTATTTCTTTTAATGTCTATTTAATGCACTTTCTACTTTAGGAAAATAACTCTGCTTCTCACCTAATGAAGTGATATAGTTTTCCTTAAAAATAAATTTCTGTAAGTCAAAAGTGAGTTTGTTTAGAGAAAAAACATGAGTAATGCAGGAAAAAACAAAAATTATGAAAACGGCATGCAAATTGTTGAAATTGGGGGAAAAGCTTTGCAGGAATAAAACTGGCTACTCTGAAAGTGGCATTGATCAGACAAGTCAGCAACTAAATGACTCAAATGAGGTTAAGGATACCAACAATGAGCAATCACGGGCACATTTATAGTTTACTAAACACTTTTCTGCACTCTCTATCCCTGTTCATTTCATAATTGAGTGGGCTGAAATGTAATATTATAGCAATTGGAAAATAATACATGCAGAATTCCATTTTTTTTTAAAGCTCAGTATGTATTGTGTTACAGCGTTTGCAAAGTAGAGATTTGGCAGCTTTAATAATACAAGACTTGAGCTCAGAATCCAAATCAGTCACACCTAAACTCTCAGACCTTAAGCAGGCTACTCATTTATCAGTCAAAAGATACTTATTGAACACCTACAAGGCACAAAACCTTGACCTAGGTGCTTGGGATACATCAGTTAACAAAACAGCAAAGATGCTTGCCTTCAAGGAGCTTACTTTCTGTTTCAGTTTCTTAGGCTGCTCAAAGCAAAACCATGTAATGGTTTGGCTTAAACAATGGGAATCTGCTTGCTTATGGTTAGAGTTCAAATCGAGGCATCATCTACGAAATACTTTCTTCCTAAAAACTGGTTGCCAGTGTTCGTTGGCTCCCCTGCCACATGGCAAGGCATATGGCAAATCTATTGGTCTCTCCTTTCTATTTTGGATTTCATTGATTGCAGCTTCTTACTTACACAGCTTTCTTTCTCTCCTTGTATTTGTTCTGTTTATTCAGTCCTCCAAATAATAGTATTAAGTCCCATCCTGAATGAAGTGAGTCACAACTTAACTGAAGGAACCTCATCAAAAGGTCCTACTTATAATGTGTTTGCACCCACAGGAATGGGATTAAATTTAATAACATGTTTTTCTGGGATATGTACCACCTCAAGCCACCACACTTCCTATTGAGGGATACATACAACAAACACATACATAAGCAAAGTATAAAATGTGTTAGAAGGCAAGAAGTAGCACTACATTAAAAAAAAGGAGAGCAAGGGACAAGAATAGTATCAAAATAGAGGGACCAGAGTGGGTGCTCTAGTTTGCTAGCTGCTGGAATGCAATATACTGGAAACAGAATGGCTTTTTAAAAAGGGGAATTTAATAAGTTGCTAGTTTACAGTTCTAAGGCCGAGAAAATATCCCAACTAAAACAAGTCTATAGACATGTCCAAGCAAAGGCACCCAGGGAAAGATACATTGGTTCAAGAAGGCCAATGAAGTTCAGGGTTTCTCTCTCAAGTGAGAAGGCACATGGTGAACATGGTCAAGGTTTATCCCTCGGCTGGAAGGGCACATGGTGAGCACAGCGTCATCTGCTAGCTTTCTCTCCTGGATTCCTATTTCATGAAGCTCCCCGGGAGGCATTTTCCTTCTTCATCTCCAAAGGTCACTGGCTTGTGGGATCTCTGCTTCTCGTGGCTATGTCGTTCTACTCTGCTCTCTCTGAATCTCTCTCTGAAATGTTTCCTTTTTTATAGGACTTCAGTAAACCAATCAAGACCCACCCAAATGGGTAGAGACATGTCACTTTATCCAGTTTAACAACCACTCTTGACTAAATCACATCATCCAGAGAGATGATTCAATCACAGTTTCAAACATACAGTATTGAACAGGGATTATTCTACTTTTATGAAATGGGATTTTGATTGAAACATGGCTCTTGTAGGGCCATACATCCCTTCAAACCAGCACAGTGGGCATCATGGAAGAGATGACATTGAACAAAGACTTTAAGGAAATGAACCACATAAGTGTCCGAGAAAGGAGAAACCAGCTGGGAAAATTAGTTAGGGCCCTTTAAGGGCAAAGTATACCTGGCGTGTTCAAGGAACTTCAAGGAGACAGTGTGGTTGGAGCAGAATGGTTGAGGGGGGATGTAGCAGGAGATGAGGTCAGAGAGATGGGGTGTGGGCTGGGGAAGGAGGCAGACCATGAATGGGAAGGTCATTGTACAATAACCTCAGCTTTTACTGAAAGTGAAATGGGAAGCCATTGAAGGATTTTGAACGTAAGAGTGACATGAACTAACTTGTACTTTAAAAGGCTGCTCAACTGAGAATAGAATGTAGGGCAGCAAGAGTGGACACAGGAATTCATTTTAAGAGACAGTTGCAGTAATCTAGATCAGAGATAATGATGACTAGGAACACAGTGGTACAAGTGGATGTACTGAGAAGTGGTTGGATTCTGTACATATGTTGTGGGCAGGTCCATAGGAATTTCCCAGTGGGTTAGATATAGAGAGGGAGAGAGAGAGAGAAGTAAGGGATGACCCAAGGTTTTTAGCTTAATGGTTGGAAGGATGGCATGAGAACAACTGAGCTGAGTAAGACGATGAATAGAGCAGGTTTGGGGGGCCAAAATCAAAATGAAGTTTTGTATTTGTACCCATGTTTACTATTTCTGGTGCTAATTCATTTGCATACATCCATATTTCAACACATCATTTTGTTTTGCCTAGAGGAATTTCTTTAATATGTAGCTAAGGGACTATAAGTAGTATTATACAACAGGTCTGTTGGTGATGCTTTCAGCTTGTACATGTATGGGCAGTGTTTATTTTGGCTTA
The DNA here is from genome assembly GCF_023851605.1 of Tamandua tetradactyla. Taxonomy (NCBI): domain Eukaryota; kingdom Metazoa; phylum Chordata; class Mammalia; order Pilosa; family Myrmecophagidae; genus Tamandua; species Tamandua tetradactyla. The sequence goes on along the minus strand of NC_135335.1, from coordinate 20,491,413 downwards.
GTTTTTTTAAACTTTTGTATTGTATAATATAATATATATACAAAGCAAAGAAAGAAAAAGGCAATAGTTTTCAAAGTTTCAAAGCACTCTTCAACAAGTAACTACAGGACAGATTCCAGAATTTGTCGTGGGCTACCATACCATCCTCTCAGATTTGTCCTTCTACCTGCTCCAGAATATAGGAGGCTAGAAGGAATGAATATTTTTTTTTATCCTCGGAGTTGACTTCTTTTCTTTTTTGTGAAAAAATAACTTTTACAAAAAAGCAATAAATTTCAAAGCACAGCACAACAGTTAGTTGTAGAACAGATTCCAGTGTTTGGTATGGGTTACAATTCCACAATTTTAGCTTTCTACTTATAGCAGCTCTAAGATATTGGAGACTAAAAGAAATATCAATTTCATGATTCAGCAATCATAGTTGTTTATCAAATCCTACCTTCCCTGTATAACTCTGCCATCACTTTTGATTGTTCTAGCCCACTCTTTAGTGGTATTTGGGCTATGGCCATTCTAACTTTTTCATGTTGGAAGAGGCTGTCAACAATATGGGGTAAGGGGATGGAACTGGCTGATGTTCTGGAGAGGCTGGGCCCTCTAGGTTTCAGGACTTATCTGGTCCAGGGACCCATCTGGAAGTTGTAGGTTTCTGGAAAATTACCCTAGTGCATGAAACCTTTGTAGAATCTTATATATTGCCCTAGATGTTCTTTAGGATTGGCTGAAATGGTTTTGGTTGGGGGTTGGCAAGTTATGATAGGTAGCAATGTCTAACTGAAGCGTGCTTAAAGCGACCTTCAGAGTAGCCTCTTGACTCTGTCTGGACTCTGTTTTGGCTTAGTTTTGAAAGATATTTTCACTGGATATAGAATTCTAGATTAGCAGGTTTTTTTTTCCTTTTGGTATTTTAAAGGTATTGCTTGATATGTTCTGGCTTGTATTTTTACAATGATAAGTCTGCTATAACATTCTTAGCTTTACTCCTCTGTGTAAAATGTTGTCTCTTATCTTTGGTTTCTTTTACAATTGTTTTTCTTTGACAGTGGTTTTGAGCAATTTGACTATGATGTATCTTGATTTTGTTTCCTTAATGTTTATTTTGCTTGGGGTTTCTTGAGATTCTTTAGTTTATTGGCTTATAGTTTTCACCAAACTTGGAAATTTTTCAGCCATTTGTTCGTAAATATTTTTTCTGCCCCTACATTCTCTCTCCTCTATTTTGAGATTCTTATTACACATATATTAGGCTGCTTCAAATTGTCCCAAAGTTCAGTGATACTCTGTTCATTTGTTTTCAATCCTCTTTCTCTGTGTGTTTCATCTTGGACACTTTCTATTGCTATGTCTTTCAAATTCAAAAATTTCTTCCTCTGTCATATCTATTACCTCTTAGTCACATCCAATGTATTTTTTATCTCAGACGTTGTATTTTAAACCACTAAAAGTTTGATTTGGGTCCTGTAAAAAAAAGACCATGTCTCTCCTTAACATGTTATTTCTGCCTCTGTTTTCTTCAATAAAAGATACAAATTGAACTGTACAAAATTCTAACTGTTGTATGGTCCTTGCCTAATAATTATATCATTACTTTATTTCTGGTTCTATTTCTATTACTTAGTTTTCTCCTTATGTTTTTGCATGCCTGGTAATTTTGATTGAATGCCAGGCATTGTGAATATTACCTTATTGGGTGCTGGATATTTTGTGTTTCTTTAAATATTCTTGAACTTTGTTTTGTGATGCAGTTATATAACTTGGAACTGGTTTATTTCTATCAAGGATAGATGTTAAGTTTTGTTAAACAGGATGAAAGCATTCTTTAAACGAGGGCTAATTTTTCCCCAATACTGAAGCAATACCCTTCTGAATACTCTGTCCAATGCCCCATCTTTTACAAGGCTTTTCCACTCTGTATGATGGGATCATGGATTATTCCTAACCCTACATGAGTTTCTGAGATTATCTTGCTTGCTCATTTCTGTTTCTTTCCAAAGCCTTGGGTAGTTTCTTCACATGCATGCACTTAGTCCTTCACATATATTATTCTCAGCTGAAAACTCAAGAGGGATCTGCAGACACCTAAAAGTCTGGATGTCTGTGTGTGCCCGTTTGTGCATGTGTGTATATACAACTCTCTCCTCTGTGCTACTGTCTCCTCTCCAATATTATGTCCTGTGAACTCTAGCTGCTTTTAGCTCCCCGCATTATTAATTCTGTTTTGTCATCTCAGGAAGATGACCAGTTCTGTTTGTGCCCCTCCTATTGCCATAGTCTGGAAACTCTCGAGGCTGAAACTATCGTAGGAGCCACCTCATTTGCTGCCTTTCTCTCAGGGATTGTTTCCCCATGTTATCTATCATCCAATGTCTGAAATTTTTAATTGCTTAATATGTTTAATTTGTTGTTTTAGTTGTTTAAGAAAAGGGAAAATCCAGTGCTTGTTACACCAGAGGTCAGTTTTGAATATGAGTTAGAAGTGTCTATGGGCATCAGAGTAAAGATGTTGAGTAGGCAATTGAATACACAAATCCTCAGTTCTGGAGAGAGGTCTGGGCTAAGGAGACAAAAATGCGAGAGCTATTTATAAGACTCAGGGAATGAATGTAGGTTTAGGAGAGGATCAACTGAGTCCTTGAGCACTTCAACATTAAGATACATGGACAATAGGATGAAAACTCAAAGAAAGAAATAAAAAAGAGATATCAGTGAGATAGGAAAAAACAAAAGTGTGTAATCTGGAAACATGCATTTTTGCTGTTCTTCCCAGCAATCCTATGAGATAGATGTAATCACTACTCCCATTTCATCAATGATAAACTGAGACTCAGGAGGTAAAATGGTTTCCCCCAAGGCATATTTGGCTCTACAGATTAGATGCTTTCCTCTTCACAACGCTGTATCCCATTCAGCATCTTACACAGTTCAGAATGGGCACGGGAGTAAAGAGGCAAAGAGCCACTAAAGGGTGACAAGGTAGAGTCAGGAAATTTCATGGTGTTCAAGATTTCCTTATGACATTTAATGTGATCTCTGAGCAGTGGCCAAACATTTTTATCTTGCATTGTTATTAAAAAAAAAGTTAAGGGACATACACCCCTAAAATATAAACATTTATATACATCCTAGTATACTTTACATATCATAAAATATGATAATATTGTACAGACTTTTTATTTAATCTCCCAAGGGGATACTACCAGCATTTGGTTGGCAGAGGTCACTAAAGTCACAGCTTAATCTCTTACAACAAAGAATAGTCCCAAATCCTTCATGATTTTCATATCTCCCTCCAAACATCATATAGATGATGTCATGGTCAGGTTCATGTCTCAACTTGAGCAGGTGGTGGTTCCCATTTGTCTGGTTGGGCAAGTGCTGGTCTGTCTGTTGATATGAGGAAATTTCATAGAATTAAATCATGATCACATTGGTTGCATCCACAGCTGATTGCATTCGTAATCAGCCAAGGGGAGTGTCTTCTGCAATGAGTGACATTTACTCTAATCACTTGAAGGCTTTTAAGGAGGATTCAGAAAAGACAGTCTCTCTTCCTGCTTTGGCCAGCGAGCCTCTCCTGTGAAATTTGTTCAGACCCTCCACTGGAGTCATCAGCTTCACAGCCTGCCCTACAGATTTTGAATTCTGTATTCCCACTGTTGTGTAAGACACTTTTATAAGTTTTATATCTACAGATATTTTCTGCTGATTCTGTTTTTCTAGAGAACCTGAGCCAATACAACTTGATACCAGGAGTAGATCTTAAGAAACAGAATCTTAAAAATGGGTTTTTATGATTGGTTTTCTACTCTGACTGGAGTCAAAGGCTCTAAGGACTCTGATTCCCATAATCAGAATCGTACTGTCAATCCATGAGTTGGCAAAAGAGAAAGTCAATATATCACCTTTGGATTCTACTAATGTTTTGCTTGTATGAAGCCAGGCTCTGGTGGATAATGTTTTTGACACCTTCATGGAATTTTGTGGAAATACAAGGTATAGAGATGTTAGCTGGTTGTTGTTATATACACTGTATACATTAGTGAGTGAAAGGGATGGGCTTAAGACTTCAAATGAGAGGCTTACATGCCATCTCACAAATATAAACATTTCTATGAGTGTCCTGAAGGAAAAATCTTATTTCTTGTAGCGTAGACTTGAGATTTCCAAAAATCAGACATAGAATCTTATTGTTAGAGTAGCAACTTTACAACATAAACTGAAATCTCAATCTTGCATGGTGTCTGCCATTAAAGTGAGGGCATTGGTTGGAAAGGAGTGGGGCCCTTAAAATGGGATGGCAACATATGGATTGATGATGTCAGTGGAGAGGCTGAAACCCTAGGTCATGCTGAGTATTCTATAGATAACCCTGTAATAGTCTGCCCTGAGGACATAGCTGCCCCACTTCCAGTCTTCCCTAAGGAGTTGGCTACCCAACCTCCACCTGAAGGGATTAGCCACCACATCCCCATTTACTTCTCCTATTTTGGCCTGTGCAGAACAAGATGGGTCTTGGAGGATGACAGTGGATTATCATAAGCTCAACCACATGATGACTCCAATTGCACCTGCTGTTCCAGAAGTGGTATCATTACTTGAGCAAATCAATACAACCCCTGGTATCTGATATGCAGCTATTGATCTGGGAAATGCTTATTTTTCCTCAATAGCTATTAGTAAGGACAACCAGAAACAGTTTGCTTTCAGCTGGCAAGGTCAGCAGCATACTTTCACTGTCTTACCTCAGGGATATATCAACTCTCCAGCTCTGTGTATTAAACTTGATCCTATCTCCCTTCCACAAGACATCCCACTGGTCCATTATATTGATGATATCAAGTTGATTGGGCCTACTGAGCAAGAAGTAGCAACTACTCTAAACTTATTGGTAAGGCATTTGTGTGTCATAGGATGGGAGATAAATCCAACAAAAATACAGGGGTCTTCCACGTCAGTGAAATTTCTAGGTGTGGAGTGGTGTGGGGCATGTCAAGATATCCCTTCTAAGGTGAAGAACAAATTGCTGCATCTTGCCTTTCCTACCACCAGAAAAGAGGCAGAATGCCTAGTTGGCCTCTTTGGATTTTGGAAACAACATATTCCTCATTTAAGTGTGCTACTCTGGCCCATTTATTGAGTGACCAGAAAATCTGCTAATTTTGAGTGGGGACCTGAACAACAGGATGCTCTGAGACAGGTCCGGGCTGCTGTACAAGCTGCTTTGTCACTTGAACCATATAACCCAGCAGATCCAATGGTGCTGGAAGTGTCAGTGGCAAATAGAAATTCTCTCTGGAGCCTTTGGTAGGCCCCTATAGGAGAATCACAATGCAGACCCTTAAGATTTTGGAGCAAAGCCTTACCATCTGCTGCAGATAACTACCCGACTTTTGAGAAACAGCTTTTACCCTACTACTGGGCCTTGTAGAGACTGAACGCTTAACCATGGGCCACCAAGTTATTGGAGACCTGAGTTGTCTTTCATGAGCTGGGTGTTGTCTGACCCACCAAGCCATAAGTTGGGCTTGCACAGCAGAACTCCATCATAAAATGGAAATGGTATGTATGAGATAGGGCCAGAGCAGGTTCTGAAGGCACAAGTAAGTCACATGAAGAAGTAGCCCAAATGCCCATGGTCTCCATTCCTGCCACATTACCTTCTCTTTCCCAGGCCAGAGCTATGGCCTCTTGGGGAGTTCCTCACAGTGAATTGACTGAGGAAGAGAAGACTCGGGCCTGCTTTACAGATGGTTCAGCACGATATGCAGGTACCACCCAAAAGTAGACAACTTCAGCACTACAACCCTTTTCTGGGGTGTCCCTGAAGGACAGTGGTAAGGAGAAATCTTCCCAGTGGGCAGAACTTTGAGCAGTGCATCTGGTTGTTCATTTTACTTGGAAGGAGAACTGGCCAGAGGTGCATTTATATATTGACCCATGGGCTATTGCTAATGATTTGGCTGGATGGTCAGGGACTTGGAAAATTGGTGACAAAGAGGTCTCGGGGAAGAGGTATGTGGATAGACCTTTCAAAGTGGACAAAAACATGAAGATATTTGTGTCCCATGTGAATGTGAACCAGAGGGTGACTTCAGCATAAGAAGATTTTAATAATCAAGTGGATAAGATGACCCATCCTGTAGATACCAGTCAGCCTCTTTCCCCAGCAACTCTTGTCATTGCCCAGTGGGCTCATGAACAAAGTGGTCATGGTGGTAGGGATGGAGGTTATGCATGGGCTCAGCAACATGGACTTCCTCTCAGTAAGGTTGACCTGGCTACAGCCACTGCTGAGTACCCAATCTGCCAGCAGCAGAGACCCACACTCAGCCCCCATATGGCACCATTCCCCGAAGTGACCAGATGGTTACATGGTGGCAGGTTGATTACATTGGACCACTCCCTTCATGGAAGGGGCAGTGATTTGTTCTAACTGGACTAGACACATACTCTGGATATGGGTTTGCTTTCCCTGCATGCAATACTTCTGCCAAAACTACCATCTGTGTACTTACAGAATGCCTTATCCATCGTCATGGTATTCACCCAGTACTGCTTCTGATTAGGAACACTCTTCACAACAAATGAAATGCGGAATGGGCACATGCTCATGGAATTCTCTGATCTTACCATGTTCCCCATCACCCAGAAACAGCTGGATTGATAGAACAGTGGAATGGCCTTTTGAAAACTCAATTACAGTGCCAACTAGGTGGCAATACCTTGCAGGGCTTGGGTATTGTTCTCCAGGAAGCTGTGTATGCTCTGAATCAGCATCCGCTGTATGGTGCTGTTTCTCCCACAGACAGGATCCATGGGTCCGGGAACCAAGGGGTGGAAATGGGAGTGGCACCACTCATTATTACCCCCTAATGATCCTCTAGAAAATTTTTTGCTTCCTGTCCCTGCGACCCTGAGCTCTGCTGGTCTACAGGTTTTAGTTCCAAAAGGGGAAGTGCTCCCACCAGGAGAAACAACAATGATTCCATTGAAAACTGGAATCTGAGATTGCCACCTGGTCGCTTTGGGCTACTCATGCCCCTGGATCAACAAGCCAAGAAGGGGATTACCTTATTGTCTGGGGTGATTGACCCTGACTATCAGGGGGAAATAGGACTGCACCTACACAATGGAGGTAAAGAAGAGTTTTCCTGGAATGGAGGAGATCCTCTAGGGTGTCTTGTAGTACTACCATACCCTGTGATTAAAATCAGTGGAAAATTGCAACAACCCAATCCAGGAAGGACTACCAATGGCTCCAAAACTTCAGGAATGAAGGTTTGGGTCTCCCCACCAGGCAAAGAACCATGGCCAGCTGAAGTGCTTGCTGAGGGTAAAGGGAACATGGAATAGTAAGTGGAAGAAGATAGTGATAAATATGAACTATGACCACATGATCAGTTAAAGACACAAGAACTGTAATGCTGTTTTGTTCATATTATAGTATTTAAGTTGTAAGATATCAAGTTTAAGAATGAATATTACCCAAGGATTTGCACCCTATTCTGGGGAGATTTAATGTGTTTTCAGTTGTATACCAGACAGTTGAGTGTTGTTAGGTGAGGGAAAAAAAATGTGTCTTTTATTGTTTTCTACTTAGAGATTAAGCATGGTTTAAGGTGATGTGTATAGCTGCGAAGTTGACAAAGGGTTGGATTGTCACAGTCAGGTTCATGTGTCAACTTGGCCAGGTGGTGGTTCCATTTGTCTGATTGGGCAAGTGCCGGCCTGTCTGTTGTTATGAGGACATTTCATAGAAATAAATCATGATCACGTCAGCTACATCCACAGCTGATTTCATTTGTTATCAGTCAAGGGGAGTGTCTTCTGCAATGAGTGACATTTAATCTAATCACTGCAAGGCTTTTAAGGAGGATTCAGAAGAGACAGTCTCTCTGCCTGCTTCAACTGGTGAGCCTTTCTAGTGGAGTTCATCCAGACCCTTCATCGGACTCATCAGCTTCACAGCCTGCCCTATAGATTTTGGACTCTACATTCCCACATTTATGTGAGACACTTTTATACATTTTATATCTACAAATATTTCCTGCTGACTCTGTTTTTCTAGAGAACCCTAGCTAACACAGATGAAAATCATTATCTGAGCCTAAATCTATTTCACAGTAAACACAAAGTATTGTTTGCACAACTTTAACATATACTGAATTTTCATGCATTACAACTACCACATAAATGGAGGAAAGATTTTACTTTGTTTGGCTGGGAACTTTCCCAAGAAATGTTCACCACTTGGAGAAATCATATTACCAAAAAACAATATCTTCATTGTATCCGAGTCTTCAATATATGAAAATCATGTCAATCTACCTTTGTGACTGTTGCATTCATGGTGATGCAGTTTCAAGCATCAATCTATTTTATTATGTCTTCTAGGGCAACTGTTCCTAAGCATCTAAATACTAAATACTTATTTTTAAAGTTACTTTCTTATTATTTTTCCTTTTTTTAGAGTTATAAAATTATATTTATTTTGTTTAAAAGATTATGTGTCGATATGTTATGCCATCTCTAAATTTTATAGGATAGTAAAGGAGTTGTAATAAATTATCAATTGTTATTGAAAGAGTCATTTGTTATGACAAAGTTGTGACCACCATCCTATACATTCAGACCCAAATATTTCACAATTTCATTCCAATATATTCTTCCAATCCCGTCTTCACCCTTCACTCTCCTTCCTTTCTCCAGCCACACGGAATTCCTGATTGCTCCTGAACACACCATGTGGCTTTCTCCACCTGGAGTTCCCTTGTCCCCTTCTATTGAATTCCCACCCACTTTCAAAAGCCCAGCTCAAGTGTCGCCTATCACCTCCACTCTAAAATCTTGCCCAGGTTCCTCTCTGGGCCCCCCATGACTCATTGTTCATATCACTGTCTATAAGCCCAAGTCACTCTTACCGCAGTTACTAGATTCGTATTTTTCTCTCACACCAGTCTATGGACTCCTCAAGGACAGCAGGCTGGTGAAGACCTTTGGTTTTGGGTCAGCCAGCTGGTTTCAAATCCCCTCTGCCACACTCCAGTTGGGTGAATTTGACTTTGGTTAATATAATTGACTTTCCTAAACCTCAGTGTTCTCACCTACAAAGTTAAGCAATAATATCTCTCAAGGCGATTGAAAAAATTAAATGAGACACTGCACATAAAGCGCTTTGCATGGTGCCTGTACCTTAGTAAATACTCAGCAAATTGTTTTACCGTAAATATTATACATTCCTTACCCTTATGATAAAATGCAACACAGAGTGGATGTTCAATAAATGAATTCATTTAGTGCTCATATATTACCCCTTGGATGAAAGAAATAATTATTTTCAAGAAAGAAACTTTAGCGGAGGAATATGTAATAACAGAGTAAGCTTTCAGAGAGTTATTGGGACAGAGAATTGTTATGGGTCTCTCCAGTCACATCATGTGGACAATTTACTAGTTGAAGCCTATCTGTGCCTCTTGACCATTTAAAATTAATCTGGGTAGCCCAGGTTTCAGAGGAAAGGAAATAGCAAGAAAAATAGGAATGGTTGCTCTTTTATTCAAATTTAGGTGTCAGAATATGGATAATCTCTTTAAACAGGAATTTTTAGACTGTGTGGGACGATATGCCTCATACGCTGCTCCACTTAAAACAAGCATGGGGAGCCAAGGACTCTGATATTAATGGGGAAAGATGGGCATGCTTAGTTCCTCCCACCAGAACGGTCAGAAGGAACACTGGGGAATTCTTTACATTGATAAGCCCCCAAGAGGAGAATTGTGGGAGAAGTGTGAACTCAGTCACAAAAAACAAAACCAGAGTGATTTTCTAATTTCTGTCCTCGTTGACAATTAGAAATCATAGAACTGGTCCTGATTCATCACCCCTAAAGGACATGAGAACTGAAATATGTATTTAAATTAAGAGTTTTTTTACACAATTACCTGGAAATATCAAATGGAAGTTGGGTTTGGCTATTTAAGCAATTTTCGTATTACGCTCTAATGTGGCCTAGATTCTCAGAATCTTAGCAAGGTCAAATTTTAAAGTTGAAAGAGCCCTGAGTTATGATTTCTCTCTGTTACTGTCTTTATGCTTAAATGTCATCCAGGCAACATTTTCTAAAGCTATCATTATGAGTTTGATAAGAATGGGTTTTCCAGGAAACCCATTTGGAAGCTGATTAATTTTTCATATGTTCTATGCCAGCAATTCAGTTGAATGACAATGCATCAGGCAATCTTCAAGCTACCTTAGACAAAGGGAACTGATCCAGGCAGTTTTTTTTTTCCTATTAAAATGCAATTTATTACAAACATCATTTAGCTATGTGTGTTTTATTTGCTAGGTACAAAGCCTTATTTTGTTGAACGCAAGTACCTTAGTGTAAAGTGGATTTGCTTCTCTCTAGACTCAATTATCACCCATCATTAACTAAATAATAATTCTAGAGAACGGCTTTCTATCTTTCAGATAGATACTTTGAATCTGGCCCAATTCCACTTACCATTTCTTTCTCTTGAGTAGTTGGCAAGGAAGCTGAGTCTCAGAATAAAAGTCCTAAACCAAAACTGACCACAATACTACTTGTCCTTAATGTACATCCAATTCCCTTCATATGCATCTCAACAGTTCCAGCTCCTTCTTTTTTTCCACTTTCCATCATTTTCTAGCTGTATCATATTCCTTTAAGTTTCTCAGACATAACTTGCTTTCTCTTGTTTCCAACCTTCATACATACTGCGCTCTATACCTCGATGTCTTCTCCTTCCTCCTTCAATTCATCCTTCAAGTCTCTGTTTAAACCTTACTTTTTCTGAAGGCTTTCTCTGGACCCCAGACTGGGTAAGGTGTCTCATAATTATGTCTTTATATCATCCTGTATTTCCCAAACTCACACAATTATGTCTCCTTCACTAGATAATAAGAATCACAATGGCTGCCTTGGCCACTACTGATTTAAGCAATAAGCTTGATAAAGGTTAGTTGAGTGAACAGACTGATGAGTGAAAGAGCTGGTTCGACTACCTTCCCATGGGTAAGGTAATATTCCCAATTCGTGCAGGAATTAGTCAAGGTCTAGGGAGCTTAAGAGACTTTTTTCCCAACACTATTATAGCATTTTGGCATCAGACCTAGTGTTCAAACTTCCTACTCCCAGTGCAGTGCTAGTTTCATTATTCTAAGAGTTACAAACCAAAATGCCCATTAGGGTTATGAGTGAAATGGGAAGGGTACAAGACTACATGCAGTGGAAGGGACTGGGGTGAACTGAAGGATACACATCTCATTTAAAGAAAGCACCCATTACTCAGGTCCAGCCAATTGTTGACATAGTAGAATAGGGCCCAGTGTTGCTGTAGCTTTAATTTTTTTCTCAAAAAAAAGGGGGGGGGGACTCAGAATTTTATGTGGAATGTTCTAATGTTTTAAATTCTGGCAAGAATATTTTAATATAATATATTATTCATCCCAAACAAAACACTCATGAACTACGCATAGCTTCTAAAACCCCAGCATGCCATCACCACATTATTCCACGCCAAGCCTTTCCTTTCTACATAATTCAGACTTGCCTTTGAAGTGACCATCCCTTGTTCCATCAAACAGCACTCAGGCAAATTCCACATTCATTTTACTGTAAGAAAATTATTTCTTGAGGGCCAAAAATTCCAGTAAAAGACAATTGCTTTTTCTTAGTACGAAACACTTAGCTCCCACCTATCCTGTTTTTTTGGAATTGATCAACCCCCACTACATTAAGTTCTACTCCCACACAGATATAGTAACCCGTATATCTGCATTTTGGGGGCAAAAATCCAAAGCTACAGAAAATTTTCGGAACAATTTTTTTTTCCCCAGGAGAGACCAAAGTAATACTTAGACAAAAAAACAATACTGACTTTTATTTCTGGGAGGAAATGGTACCATATTTTTTACTTCCCTTCCCCCTCCTGATTCCATTATGATTAAGAAATGCATAGTAGTAGGGAAATTTCAAGCATTGGATTTGAAGCAGTTGGGTCTGTGGTCTGGCCCTTGCACATGCAGCTTTTGGATCATTAATGAGTCAGTAACCTGCTGGAGGTACCACATCCTCAAGGGTAAAATGGGAAGAAGACCTATCTGCTCACAGCACTGCTGTGATGGAAATGCTAAGGAAAGAAGCAGAATGGAAAGGTATTGCCACCTCTCAAATACCACACTGGTGTTAATGTTGACAACGGGCACGGCTGACTGGATTTTCATGATTCCAGTGGACACCTCAAGGAAGTAATTTCTGGTCCCAAAGTCACCTCGCAGGACCTGAGTGTTGCCCAGATAGATTTGCAATGGCCCATAGGAAAATTCACATCCACGGAGAGGAAACCCTACTTTTGTTTTCTTGAACAATATTTGCCTAATTTTCACCCAGCCATTCTCCTCTACTTCTCATTCAAATATGAAGGAAAAGAGTACACTCTCCATTACCACTTTCCCACTCCCTTCCCTATAATTTCTCAGGAACATTTACTGTTTTGTTCGTTGGATTCTAAAGGCACTGTGCACTCCATTTACCTGTATTTTCTCATTTGAGCCTACAACCAAGCAACTGGACCAAAATCCCATACCTGAGAAGTGGTGGAGTCAGGATTTGAATCCTGTTCCTTGGACTCCAGATCCTGAGTGTTTAGCCACCATAATACATTACTTCCCCCCTCAACCCAGTGGAATCTGACTTTTGTCATCACCTCTCCATTCACTCATTCATTCAAGTATTTAGTGAATGCCCAATGTACAAGGCATTCGTGAAGCTTAGATCACAGAGAAGAAGAAAGAAAACAAATAGGTTAAAAAATAAATATAGAGGAAACTTAAAGCTTTACTCAGCTGGTTGAGATCGATCAAGCTCTTCATGCTTTGTATGCTGAATTTTTCTGATAATTGGCCTACAATAACTTTATTTGTATAACCTTGCATCTAAAGAAGAAAGAAAATGGCTTGTGTTGAGTTTTCTTTTCATGTGCCAGATCTAGAACTTGCTGGAGTTCTACAGAAGGGACTAAAAGATAACTTTGCTGATGTCCACGTCTCTGTAGTTGACTGCCCTGATCTGACTAAGGAACCATTTGCCTTTCCTGCAAAAGGCATCTGTGGGAGAACTAGAATTGCAGAAGTAGGAGGTGTGCCTTACTTACTGCCTCTTGTAAAACAAGAAAAAGTTTATGATCTGAATAAGATTGCAAAAGAAATCAAGCTTCCTGGAGCTTTTATTCTTAGAGCAGGGGCAGGCCCATTTCAGACTGTTGGGTTCAATACTGAGTTTATGCCAGTTATTCAAACAGAAAGTGAACACAAACCTCCTGTGAATGGAAGTTACATTGCCCATATTAACCCTGTAGATGGAGGGTGCCTGCTAGAGAAATACAGTGAGAAATACCATGACTTTGGGTGTGCATTACTGGCTAATCTTTTTGCCAGTGACGGTCAACCTGGCAAGGTCATTGAGGTGAAGGCCAAAAGAAGAACTGGAAAACTTAACTTTGTGACTTGTATGAGAAAGACTCTTGAAAAACATTATGGAGATAAACCTGTAGGAATGGGAGGTACTTTCGTAATTCAGAAGGGAAAAGTGAGGACTCACATTATGCCCCCAGAATTTTCTTCCTGCCCATTGAACACTGATGAAGAGGTCAATAAATGGTTGCATTTTTATGAGATGAATGCTCCTTTGGTTTGTCTGCCAGTCTTTGTCTCCAGAGACCCAGGGTTTGATTTGCGACTGGAGCACACTCACTGTTTCAGTCATCATGGAGAAGGTGGACACTACCATTATGACACTACTCCAGATACAGTGCAATATGCTGGATACTTCTTACCGGCAGAGCTTCTCTATCGTATTGACCAACCAAAAGAGACCCATTCAACTGGGCGAGATTAAATCAGCTGATACTGGTTTAGAAAAAGAAATCATTAATTAAGGTTTACTTTTCAAATTATTTTTAAAATTTAGCTCACTGATTGATCCTAACATAAAATTCAATGGAAATTAGCTCAATATTAAACCTTATCTTTTTGGCATCTACGATCAAGGGATTTGTTGAAATTATAGTCACATAATTACAAAATTATAATTTTGTAAATATTAGAGAAGCTACTGGGTACAGAGATGCATAATTGAGATGTTCTTTGTTTTTTAAATTTTTAATGTCAGCAAAATCCGAGTCTCAGGTTTATACCTTCTATATAAATATGATCAGGAATCATGTCATTATATCTACTATCTAATAGTAATACCTTACATTTAAATGTTCCAAATTAGACTCACAACTGCTATGTAAATTATTTCTGGGAATTAGACATCAGTGTGTGAAATGTTGATTGGTGATGAATCTTCATACTAAATTTTTTTAAATCCATTTTGTAAATTAGAATATACTTATTTTAATGGAACAAGTTGGGAGTGAAAGGGACTTTCCCCTTTTGATAATGTTGCCTCACTCAAAAGTTTGTGTTTGTACTTTACAAACAACAGCAACTAGGTGGTTGGTCCTGACTCCTCCCTTCTTTGGACTGCCAGCTACAAGACGGTCGTACTTTGTCAGTTATTTGAAACAAGGGAAAAAGGAAAAGGAACAGCATCAAAATACAACTTTGAAGTGAGAGTATTTAATTTATAAGTGAGACTATTACTAAATATAACTTCTACTCTTCGTGACAGATAAAATTTGGTTCTTTTACTGATTGTAATGATGGACATTTTCCTCAGTGTTCTTCTGTAATAATCATTAGCCAGAAATCAACTCTAATTTTGTGAATGCCAACAACATGCAGCTCTAGGACCTCTGCAGTACTTAAACACATAATGAATCTTCAAAAAGTAATTTTTGATTGTCTGCTTTGCATGTTAGCTATATCATGTTTTATGAGTATACGTTCCTAAATATTATATTTTGAAGCAAAAAATAAATAGATAAAAATTAAAAATAAATAAATAAATAAATATAATAGGTAAGCTTGCAATAAATGCTAAAGAGAAAAAATAAAGCAGTTACAAGAGAAACAAAATGTCAGGGGAAGCATAGTATGGGACCCGAGGTGGGGTTGAGAAAAAGCCCCATTGAAAAGCTGATTTTTTAGCATAGCCTGAAGAAGTGGGAAGCTAGCCATGAACTGAACATATCTGGGGGTGTGGGGGGAGGGAAATAGATTCAAAGGGAACCAGAAGGGCAAAGTTCCTGAAGAAGGAGTTTGCCTGGTGTGTTTAAGAAACAGAAAGAAGGTCAGCGTGGCAGGAGCTGAGTGTATGAGGGGAAAAAGTGGAAAATCATGTCAGAGAAGGAACAGGGAGCCAGATCTCATCAGGCTATAAGAGCCATGAAAGGACTGGCTTTTACTCAAAGTGAGATGGGGAGCTTATGGAAGTCTTATGAGCACAAGCATGATAAGATCTGGCTCATGTTTAGGCAGTGCACTCAGGCCACTGTGTTGATGGCAGAGTGCATGGAGAAGCATGGAGAGCAGTTCAGAGAGATCAAAGCCTGCAGAAAAAGGCAATAAGGGGTAGACTATCAGGAGCTTAGTTTGGGACATGATGAGCTACAATGGCTATTAGACCTTCAACTGGGATGTCAATAGGTAGTTAGATGTAGGATTGAGTTCAGGGGAAAGATTCAAGCTAGAGATGCAAATGGGAATCATCAGCATGTTAAGGGTATTTTAAGCTATGAAGTTGGGTAAGATTGCCTAGAAAGAGGGTAGTTAAGCAAAAGAAGAGGTTTACTCCATTGATGTTGCTTTCCCAAAGGCAACATTTAAGATGTTTATTCTTTCGTGCAGCTTCTCCTCTCAGCTACACTGGCTGCAATTGATCACTCTGTTTTTCTTGAATCTGCCTTGAAAGTTCAAAGAAATTTGCCTTTCTCTTTCACGGCACCCTCCTGGTTCTCCTCATGTCTCTTGCATTCTAGTCCTTTCTAGTCTGCTGTAGTCCCCTTCATGCCCTCCCTTTCTCCTTCCTCTTTAGGTGTAGCTGGTGTTTGGCCTTCAGTCACTTTCCCTTTCACTCTACACATTGTCTCTGGGAAATCCCATTCATTCTCATGATTTTAGCTACAGTCTATAAGCTGGTGATTCTCAGATATTTGTCTCCATCCCACATTCTAACCCTTGAACTTCAAACTCATCTGTATATAAACTAGATCCAAGATATAAGTATCTCATTCACCCATTATCCAACATGTGAAAAACGAAAACTAAGCTCATCATATCTCCCTCTAAACCAGTTTCCACTTCCATCTGTGTCCTCTTTCTCAAACCTGATGGTTTCACCATTACCCAGTCACCTGATTCAGGAACCTGGAAATCACCTTGACTCCGTCCCATTCTTCAGCTCCTACATTCAAGCAATACCCACATCCTGAGATTTTTTTATAGTGTTGGAGTAATGGATTCCACCTCTCCTGTGTTTTCTTCCACTACTTATTAGCTCTGGATTCCAACAACTCTAAATAATTTGAATCTCTCCAACACCATGCAACTCTACAAAGCATGTGCTGTGGATGATGACGTTCTTGTTATCTAGAGTGTCGCTAGTCCAAATGTGGTCCAGAATCTAGCAGCATCCAAACCCAGTCAAGAACTGTAGAATCAGA
This sequence comes from Tamandua tetradactyla, assembly GCF_023851605.1. Lineage (NCBI taxonomy): Eukaryota > Metazoa > Chordata > Mammalia > Pilosa > Myrmecophagidae > Tamandua > Tamandua tetradactyla. The sequence goes on along the minus strand of NC_135335.1, from coordinate 20,474,782 downwards.
ATCTGGATTTTAACAAGATCCCCAGATGTTTCACAGGCACAGCAAAGCTTTACAATACTAGGGCTCTGCAAGTACATAGACTTAATTTATTCACATTTTCTCTTTTGTTCTCAATATATTTGTTTATTTCTCTAATCTCTCCACCAGTCTGGCTTCCAAATCCCTTTCTCAGGAAGCTGGACAATTGGTGGGGATCTTTAAATCCCATGTTCTTCTTAGTTTTCTTCTTTAAGCTCTTACCATTCTCCCTCATGTTAGACACTAGAACCTGTGTTTCTTGAGACTCTACAGCTTTGGGTAAAAACAATAGCCTCTTTGTTTCTGCTTCCAAGTGACCATTTTATTTTTCTCCCAACAGCGCATGGAGGGCGGGGCGGGGGGGAAGAGTGGGTCTGTCAGCTGACTAGCCATATTTCAGCTCAAACTTTAAACCCAGGAGTCTTAATGCTCCTGCATAAAATAATCTGAAGATGGTCTCTAACCATAGACTTTGGTGATGGTAAAAGAAACGCCAGCATGTGCTGAGGCCTTCTATGCCTCAGAATTAATGAGGCAAGTATTCTTATTATATCTACTTTACTAATGAAGAAACTGAATTCAGAAAGGGTAAGTCACCAGCTTAATAGCCAGTCAGTGACAGAGGCAGGACCTTAATCCTGGCCCATCTGAAACCAAAGTCCATGCTCTCCTCACCAACACCTCACTGAGGAGAGCTCCCAAAATAAGACAGTCCTAAATGGATGAAACTGACAAGCCTTAGTCAAAGGGAGGGGTTATTCAGGGATGCTATAACCCACAAAGAATGTCCTTGTCTGCTCAGCTGATGTGTAAAATTGGCCTCAAGGATAAGATGGAATGAAAGTCCAGACTACCGTTCTGGCCAGGTCAAGTGCTCTATGATGGTCATGGGATGCTTGTCATCGCTGTCAACCTCGCAGGCCATTGACCCAAAACTTAGTGACTTAAAATAACTTGTATTTATTAATTGATTTATTAGTTCATGATTCTATAAGGCAGGAATTTAAACTGGACTCACCTAGACAGTTTTTCTGGGTCTCTCGGTCTCACTCATGCACTGTGGTCAGCTGCCAGTCAGCTGGGAGCCTCTGCTCCCTGGATTATCTGGGTCTTGGTTGGAGTGGCAGGCGTGACTGGATCAGGTGACGCTCACTAGTTCAGCTCATTTACATGGTAACTAAGAAAGTTTCCAGAGGGAGTAAAAGCCTGAACTCATCACTGGTACAACATCACTTCTGCCTCATTCTATTGCCCAGTGCTAGCCATAGACCAGTCCAGGTTCAGGAGATGAGGAAATAGACTCCAACTGGTGATGGTGCTACTGCAAAGGTGCATTACAAAAGACATGGATACAGTGAAGTAGAGAATTGTGGCCATTTTTACAATCTACCATAGCCTGAGAGACACAGCTCTGCGGTCATCTGTCCCCGCCTCTGAGTTTTCCACCCTGACAACACACTCTCAGGCCAACAGGAGAAAATGACCACAGATATGCAGATTTCTAGTGTCTTAGTTCTTACCTCAAGCTCAGGCCAAACTGGGCTCTTAGCAATGTCCTCCTTTGAGTGCAGCTGCTTGGAGCTCTGTGAGTTATGGGAGAAGCCACAGAGGAGTGGTGGAGACCTGAGCTCTTAGATATCCCTGTACAAGGAGAGGTCCAGCCCCAGTGGTTGCCTAGAACAGGAGACCAGCCCAACGCTTTGGAACATGGGATTGGATCCACAGGCAGCTAATTCAACAGGTCTGCAATAGGCAGAGAATATATGCAAAGAGGATATATCTGTTCACTGTGGTTGCCATAATAAATTACCACAAACTACATGACAAAAAAAATTATTCTTTCAAGTCTGAAGGCCAGAACTGTAAAATCAAAATGTCAGCCAGGCCATGCTCCTGCTAAAGGCAGCAGGGTAGAATTCTTTCTTGCCTCATCCAGTTTCTGGTAGCTCCAGATTTCCTTCACTTGTGGCAGCACAATTCTAGTGTCAACCTCTGTTTTCACATGGTCATCTTCCCTCTGTGACTGTGTGTCCTCTCCTCTTCTCATAGGGTCAGCAGTCATTGGATTTAGGGCCACCCTAAATCCATTATATATCATATTGGATTCTTTAACTTAATTATATCTGCGATGCCCCCTCGATTTAATTTCCCAGGCTGCTCAAAGTGAATACCATGAAATAGGTTGGATTGAACAATGGGAATTTATTTGCTCATGGTTTTGAAGCCTGGACAATATCCAAATCAAGCTACCATCAAAGGGATGCTTTCTTCCCAAAGCCCAGCTGCTGGTGATCCTTGGCTCCTCTACCACAAGGCAAGGCCCATGTTGTGTCTGCTGGTCTCTCCCTTCTCTTCCAGGTTTCACTGATTGCAGCTTCTTGCTTTTGTGACTTTCTCTCTATCTGAATTTCATTTTCTTAAAAGGACCCCAGTAATAGGGTCTTAACCCATCTTGATTGAGATGGGACACCCTTTAACTGATGTCACTTCATCAAAAAGTCCTACTTATAGTGGGTTTACACCTACAGGAATGGATTAGATTTAAGAACATGTTTTTTCCCCTGGGTTACATACAGTTTCAAACCACCACTATTCTATTGCCAAATACATTAACATTCTCAGGTACTTGGAATTAGGACTTAGACATATATTTGGAGTGGGGGGGATAGTATTCAACCCTCTGTGGGAACCTAACAATTATTGAGTCCCTACTTGGTGCCAGACACAACATGAAGAATGAATATTGCGTGATTTATCTTCTATTCCTCCTATTTATCTGAGGTATTATATCAATTTAACAAATAAGAATGTTTAATAACCTTATTTTAGTATGATTGATACTATCATATACCAGGCCCAGTGCTAAGCCCTTTGCATATTTTATCTCTTTTAAGCCTCTAAGGAAAGTATTGTTATCCCTATGCACAAGTTTTGAAATAAAGATTATACAACTTGCCCAAAGTTACTCAGCCAGTAATTGTCAGGTCCAGGATCTGAGCCCAGGCAGGACTTCATAGGCAAACGTGTTTCTTCCAAATGAAATAGTCTACGTAAAAGCAGTCAATAAACAAAGATTGCAGTTGGAAATCAATGTCAAAGAACATGGAAGCAGCTGACATCACTCCTCTCTCCAGAAGAGGATAGAAATTATTGGAAAAAAAAAATAAAGCAAACTCCAATCCCTAACATAACTAGAGTGTAAGTTCTGGTGAGATGCCAAGTGGAGATAGTGGAGCTGGGGCATGAGATTAGAGTGAGATGAGCAGACAGGCTGGCACTGTGTCACTGGGTATCTGATCTGGAGTTCCAGGCTGGGGCAGTTATGACATCAAGGCTTTGGCTGGGCTGGGCTTGCAGGGGGCAATGGAGGTGGGCATATGGCAGACACTGCACCTGGGGGACAGGGAACCAGGAAAGTCATTCCACTCCTATCAGAGCTGCCAGACTCCCTGGGACCCTGGCATCTCTCTGCTAGCTCACAGCTCTTGATTTAGTTACCCTTTCCCTTTCATTAGGAAACGCGTATGTGTGTGTGTGTGTGTGTGTGTGTGTGTGTGTGTGTGCTCATTATTCTAGCTTGCCCTGACATTTCTTAGCATGTAAAACTACTGTACCTACTCCCTTCACCACTGAGATCTATTTAAACCATGCACACCAACACCATCCTTTATAGCCTATGTGTACGGGTTTCTGTCTGTCTGCCTGAGATAGTTATACAGAAGGAAAGGGAAAGAGGAAAAGAGATAGAGGCAAAGGATGTGAAAGGAATAAAAGTATGGCAGAAGAGACTAAAGTAAGACTCATGGGGGGAGGGGGGAAAGTGCAGAGAATGGATTCTGGGGCACCATGCACAATTCTAGAGCCCTGTAGAGTTGTCAAGTGACTGGCGATTGAGGAACCCAGGTGGCTCTATAGACAAGAGTAGTTGTCTTGTCTATTGGCCTGTGAACATCTAATTATAAAGAGTCTAGACCAGAGTTTCCCAACCACCCTCAGGGGAGCCAGGCTCGACTGGGGTCCAGAGCCTTTAAGATTTCCTCTAGCAGTGAGCAGCCTGCAACATCTACCCAAGATCCCAAGCAAATGTCATTATTTTCTATTCATGCCAGGCCATGGAAAGAATTTGGGAAGCACTGTTCTGTACTAGTATTTCCCAAAGCATGGAGGAAGGGCTTCATAATCATTTTAGAAAATGCTATATACGACATTCCCCTCTGTAGATATGCTTGCAAAATGCATTAGTATAGTAAAGTCTCTAAGAAGCTCTAAAGGTAGGGAATGTGGTGGGGATGACCTTTTAACTTTGCTTAGGCCTTCCAACTTCAGAATACAGGGCTGGTTAACTTATTCCCTTACCTCCAGTTGACTAAAGTCAAGGAAATGGACTATTATAACTCCCATCCCAGATTCACGTTCTTTCTCTGCTGACAGAATTAATTCTCCTCTCAGGTGACCTTTCCTGGAGCAGAAAGCCTTAATTATATGGCCATCTTCCAGTACCAAGTAATAGCTTCTGAACAAGTTATCCAATGTGTCATTACTGACTTAGTCTCCTGCTTGACAAACAGATATATGACTCCAATCATGAGTTCTGAAGCTAGAAACAAGCTTGCTGCAACTTGCATGTTGGAGCTTGGCCAAATACAGGTTTAATTTTCTGAGGTTAGGAGCCATCGCTTACTAGCCAGGATTTCTGTAACTAAGTACCACAGATTAGCTTGGTGTAAACAATAGAAATTTATTGTCTCACAGTTCTGAACGCTAGAAGTCCAAAATCTTGGTATTGACAGGGTCATGTTTTCTTTCAAGGGGAGAATCCATGCCATGTCTCTTCCCTGACCTCTAGTGGGTGTCCAGTAATCCATGCGTGCCTTGGCTTTTGGCAGCCTAACCCAATCTCTGCTTTCATCACATGGTCGTGTCTCTCTGTCTTTCCTCTGTCTCTTTGTGTTCAAATTTTCTATCCTTAAAACACTACCATTCATACTGGATCAAGGCATAGCCTTATCCAGGACTGATTTTAGGACCTGAACATGTCTTTTGAGGGGACACAATTCAATCCATAACAGCAAGCAATCCTGCAGTACAACTTCCCTATCTCCAGTGATAAGAGATAATAAAATTCCTTTTTATCAAGACAGTTAGAATCAGGATTTTTTTGTTGTTGCAGCTAACAGTATCCAACCTGATGTACTCCATGATCCTCTCCAGTCCCAGTTATCACAACACTGAGACCCTTACAAACAATAACACACCACAATTCTATGACATAAGGACCATGTTTAGTTCCATTTAAAAGGAAAGAGCAAAGTTGACAGAGTTTATATAAGTAGGTCAAAGACACTGAAACAAGGTCAATATGAGAAACCTGTCAGACCTGAAATCCTTGCTCTGAGTCATTCTTTCCCAGAAAGTCTGGAAAGAAGAAATTTTCCAATCAACTAGCAAGTTCCTGTGGGCCATGGGAAAAATTTCTTGGCCATTCAAAAAGCCTTAATTTGAGGTTATCCATCTTTTCAGAATTTCTTAAACTCCTCTAAATTCTAAATTGCTGCAAAATTATTAAGAAGAGCTGATAGCAACATATCAAATGCTGTATTTTGGGTCCTTCAAGCAAGATGAAGCCCCAACTAATTCCTACTACTGTTTAAAAAGAATTGCACCATTTTCCAAACAAAATTATTCTGTTGATTTTTTTCAATAGTCCAAACATACATAGCACACATTTACAAGCACTCTCTCTCTTTCTTCCTTTCTCTCTCTCTCTCAACCATCTTCTTGAGATTAAGAATTTTTTTTTCTGTTTAATCCAAAAGTATTATAAATAACTGCCTCCTATCTAGAGATTACTATAAATAAAAAAGGAAAGAACATAAAGAAGAAATTATTTACCATAGAACAAAACTAATTGGTCTTGAAATGCAACAAAAGATTGTATCTCAAGAAGGGCTCTCTAACCAGAAAGAAATGAGATATTAAGTGTTTCCAAGAAAGCTTATGATGAAATCCTTTCCAAAATAGAGTTCTGAGAAAAAAAGGAAGAAGTCTAGAAATTCTAGGTGCAACTTTCATCTATTGTGGAATAGCATGACTGATTGTTTTAGGGATTGCTTGGTTACCAAGAACATGTTCAACTCAACTAACTTAAATAAATGGAGTTTACTGGAAGGATATTTTACAGAAACCAAAGCAGAGACATCAAAGAGAAAAAGCCATGAGGAATCAAGGCAAGTTGGGAGGTTCTCTCTCTGTCTCTTTTTCTTCCTCCCTCCCTTTCTTCTTTCTTTTTTCCTTCCTTTCCTTCTCTCCTTTGCTTCTCTTCCTTTTTCACTCGCTGTAGCATATGATTATTCAGTTTGTCTCTAATCTATTCTCTTTACAACTTTTCTACTTGCATTTGTTCCACCATGATCCAAGATGGGGCCCTCAAATTTTAATTCCACATTGCCTGAGAAGGTCAATACATACAGAAAACTAATCAATTCTCTCTGTAACCCAATTACAAATTCTTTAGAGAAGATCTGACCGAAACAGCCCAGGCTCTGGGATGATTTTCCTGAGTCATGTGTCCACAACTTGCCTAATCAGCTGTAACTGAAGAAGCAAGAATATGTACTAAAAATATGGCTGTTAGAGCCCATTTTTCTCTATTGTGAGGTGGGAATAGCAAGACAGAAAGATTGCTTTCAAAGTAGAAGGCTGGGATGTCTACTCAGGGCTCTTCAGAGCTTTTTGCCACCATGAAATTACCTGTTTGGGGGTTGGAATGGTGAAATGATTTACCCTGTCTACTCCTGCATCCTATTCTACACAACTCACCCCCTTCCAAAGGGATATGGAAGATACAATCGAATAAATAAAGAACACATCATCTTTCAAGCAGAAATGCAAACAGGCAGGAGAAAGAGACTAAAGGAGGCACCTGGCCCCGCTCCTCCATTATGGAAACTGGCCTCCAGGGTGGTGCTTCCTCCAAGGAAAAAGAGGGGTTGGGAGTGGTTTATAATATTCAGCCTAAGGAAGGAAGCACAACCTCAGTAGTTTCCTGGATACTTGCCCTCAGCTAATTAGCACTTTCCCCCATCAGTAGCAGCTCAGCCACAAGGCGAATCCTTTACCTCTCCCCATAAGCCCTGGTTGCTCAATATTCTCAAATCACTCCTAGCAAACATATAACAGGAGGGGGGCTCTTCTTGGCTCAGACCACTGGCCTAAGCCTACCACCCACACCAGGTACAGAGAGAGTTTTCTAACATGAAAAGGTCTCTGAGGTACTGCCCTGTTCCAAACCCTTCCCTGACTCCTGTCTTCCACAAGGACAGAATAACCTGAGCCAGGCCTACAGTCACTGCATGACACAACCCTGCTCACCTTTCCAGCCTCCAGCTTCAGCTCATAGTGCTCCACTCCAGATGCATCCCGTACTCCAGCCCTCTTGTTCCAGCCCTCGCTGGACTCTTTGCATCCCAAATCTGCACAGAGGTGCATGCTCTTTCCCCAATCTGGACCACCTGCTTTTGAGTCCCTGTCTCTGCTGTGGCCTCCATCACACCAGAAAAGGAAGTTTCCTGGGCTTGTGTCCATCTCTTCTTGATGAGCTGTTAAATCCTTGAAGACAAGGACTCTGCCTTGTTCAGAGGTATATCACTGGGGTCTGGAGTGGTGCTTGTGGATCAAAAAGCATTTGAAGGAAGAAGAACACAAGGGAGAGGAAAAGTGAGAGAGGGAAAGAAGGAGAAAAACAGGGAAGGCAGAAACCTTCCTACCCCTTAACAATTTCCCTGACCTGCTTAGAAATGGGACCTGTGAAAACAAAACCAGGCAGCTAAAGGCATAGCAAAATTCCACCCCCTGTCACAGGCTCTAAAGCTTCCAAAACGCTTTCACCTACAAAATCTCACATAGTTCTCAAAACGCCCTGTTAAGTGTTCAGAAATCTCCATTTACAAAGAGTCAATAGACAGAAGTTAGAGAAGCGAGGTAACTTGGAAGGGTACCCCATCAGTCTTGGCACCTATAATGAGGGGATTCCATTCTCCAAGAGGAGTCTTGCAGGGGGTGGGGGAGGAGGTGGCAGGGGGTGGGGGGGGTCAGAGATGCAGCCCTTGCTAGGGGCTGTTGGTCTCTGGGAAGCTTGGAGGAGATCCCACATTGATCAGAGGCCCAAGAGCCTGGAGACAAGGGCACAGTTCCTCCCACAGTACAAACTTTATTCCCCTTGGCCCAGCAGCCTGACGCCTTCTCAGGCTTCCTTCTGGCCCCTGTCTGTCCTACATCTCAGGAGACAGTGAATAATCTTTCCTTTCTCTCTGGAGCTTATTGCCATCAAGGTATTTATAGACTGCTCCTGGCCCTGCCGTGGCATCTTTTCTCTCCTGTTTAAATTTAGTTCCCTTTGTCTTCTTCCCCTGACTTATCAGCTGATGCTGCCTGGGTTTCCTCTACTGCCTTTTGTTCTCTCAATGTTTGTTCCACATCTTCTTTCACCCCCTGAGTCCAAACAATCCAGCCAAAGAGTTTCTCTGAAGCCTTTATATAACTTTCTCCTCAACCCTCCTACCTCCCCAGCAGTCCCTTCTCTGTCTGCTTTCCACTTTCTCTTCCAACAGCCTTCGCCTTTATCTTCTTTCAACCTTGCCTATTTATTGGAAGAGGAAATGGGCATGACCAATTTGTAAACAGAGCTGGAGCCAGCTACTTCCCAGACTTCTCTAGCCAACGTTATTTTTATTTTTTAAAGCATTTGGTTTTGATACCCCAATCTTAAGTGTCACGTCCCAGAATCATTTTGTCTTATGCACATTGGGAGGCATCAACTCTTGCCCATCTTGGTTCTTTTCAGCCCGCAACCTGACCATAAAACAATCATGTCTTAAGGCTGGAAAGAGCAAGGACCATCAAATTCCAGAGGTCGAGAGATGTACTGTTTTGCTGCCAATAATATTTGATAACTATAGGGTAGGTCAGGGACTACAAGAAGACTCCAAATCATACAGGGGTCTCCAATTCCAATGGCCCCAGGAATTAGACAGGTAAAGAAATGAATAAAGCAGGCCTGGCTTGGACAGTACAGGACTGAAGTGTGTACACCATGTCCAAAGGGGCAATAGCTGCTTAGCTGGGTGCTGTTATGAGTACATACAACATCCTCTGGACCCTCTGATTTATTCAGAGAAGCTGGGCTTCTAAATTATGGTAACAAATTCAAAATTTTAAAAACACAGCATGAGCAGAACAGAACACAGGCTACTTGTTGTGATGTCTGCCCATCACCAACCACACTTCCTTTCCAGAGGACAACCACAAGCCTTGCTCCCTACCACCTCTCCTAGACATAGCTTTAGCATAAATGACCAGTTCCATTTAGCATCGCTGAAGCTCCCAACACTTACAATTCTATTCTTACCCCTCTGATATTCTTCAGGCTAGATTCTGAACTGAAAGCCGTAAGACTTGCCTCTAACCCAAGCTCTCCATTTCCTCTCCACTCTCTCTTGGTTCTCACCAGGAGTGGTGTTCATTTCCAAAATTTTCTCCCAGCCCAGGATGATCTTTCATAGTGTATTTTATATATGTTGGTCAGGATAAGCTAGGTTATGCTGTAGAAAAAGTGTTAAAATCTCAGTGGCTTAAAATCACAAAGGTTCAGAGCTCACCTATGCTACAAGTACATTGTGAATGGGCGGGAGGCTCAGGCTGCTGGGACTCAGGCTGGCAAAGCAGCCACTGATACATTGCCATCATCACGGTAGAGAAGGAAGGTATGACGGCTTGCACACTGGTTCTGAAAACTTCTTCCCAGAAGTAACACTCATATCCCTTCCCCTCACGTATCATCGGCCATATCTAGTGTCAAAGGAGGTAAAGGAGGGCCATTTTTGTCGTGTGCCTGGAAAATGGGAAGATGGAAATATTTGATGAATGACACTCAGTGATTTCCTCATATCACATTTCTACTTTTGGAGGAGGTTTTATGTTAGTTCCATTCAGTGATTCTGAATTCATTTCTCTTATTCATTTAACAGTAATGACTGAACAAAGCCAAAACAGAATCAGGGAGCAGGAATGAAAGTTGGTCTCTGCTTTCAAGCAGCTTAAGACTTGTGTAGGCATCCATAGACGCGAATAAAGAATGTGAGGTACAGCATGGGAAGTACACAGATGAGTGTAAACAAAGTTCTGAGCATAGAGAAGGCAATAAACAGGGAGAAGATTCCATCTGAGCAAATCTTAGAAGAGGGGAAAGGGAGACATAAGCAGGAAGGACTTTTAAGCAACTCTACTCCCGTCCACAGTTCCAAGCCCATGCTGGAGCCAATTGCTTGGATTCAAGCCTCAGCTCCACTTACTTGCTCGACGATCATGGACAAGTTGTGGAACCACCCACTTTGTTTCCTTATCTTTAAAATAGAGACAGTCATAGGCTACCTCAGAGGGTTGATATGAGCACATTATGTGTTAATACCTGTAAAATGACAAGTAGGAGTAGACCAGACACCCAGAAAATTCATGTAAGTAATAGGCGGTATCCTTTCCTTCCCTGTCTGTCCTTCCCATATCATGGCCTGAGTCTGGTTCACTTTTTGTTCTTTGTTCTTCCTTCCTCAGTCACCTAACAGTTATTCCTAAAATAACTTGCTCTTGGAAAGCTTTCTTAGGTTTTCCTTGGAAGGTGATTCCTTCTGCATAAAAACTTGAGGCAGGGGGTGGAGGACTTTGCATTGTATCACCACCTCATCACTGACAAACTCCTCATAAATCTGTTTTCATATATTTCTCCCCCAAATACTCTGTGAAATCCGAGCTAGAGCAAGACTTTGCACAGGATCCTCCACAGAGCACAAATTCCACAAGATGAACTCTAAGTGGGGACAAAAAAGACTTCTGCCCCATGTGGAATGAGAAACTCCCTAATGGAAATAAGCATTGACCTAGCCCTTTCTGAGTTGAGTTCTGGCCATAAAAGCTTTGTTTTGTACGTCACACACTTTGGTAAATCTCAAACAAACGCAAGAACTTTTTCCTATTCATCCACTTATCCGCAGAAATGTTGGTAATGCTTACTATATAAGCGTGAGTAAATAGTCAATAAATTGAACTGAATTTGCTGCATAACCATGGAAAAATTATTTCCTCCTTGGCCTCAGATTTCCATTTTTTAAATGAGAGAATTGGACTAGAGCATTTCTAAAATCTTTCTATCCTCGGTTACTAAGCAGTCCTTTATTAGGCTTTTTGCTCCTTGGTCTCAACCTGGTCACAACGGAGCCTCATAACGTTATTCAAGATGGGAGTGAGAGCAAAACTGTCAATGCTCGTGAGCAGGAAGTTAACAGAGGAAATGATTAAAGCTGACATTTACTGTATGTCAGCCACTGGAATGCATTACGGGACAGCACCACATCTCATCACAACAAGATAAGTCCATCAGATAAGCAGTATTAAAATCATTCCAGTTTCACTGAAACGACATTAAGACACAGAGATATAATTATTATTTAAGTAACTCTGCGCAGCTGGCAGAGATAGAATTCAAACCTCAGGCCATTTGTTCCTAGACCCCATGTTCTTACCGATTAGACCACGCTGCCCCCCAAGATGGCATAACATGTAGTAGCTTTACACATTTAGAAAATCTAGCCCACTCTGTTTCTTGTTAGCAGAAGACAAGAAGCCCTAAAGATTTGCTTGGTTTCTTCAGGGTGATTCAACATGTTGGTCAATGTTATATTTCTCTACCCCTTGATTCCACCTTTCATTTGGCCTCAGCTTTCATGGAGGAATGATGGAACAGTTATACTCTATGCATTTATTTTTATCAATTATAATTATACTGATAATCATCAATAGCACGCCCAGGTTTACATAGCATTTTGATGTCCATTAACAGATATGACTACATATCATATCTCCTGTGATACTTAGGGAAAAAATTACTATGTCCATTTTACAAATGAGGAAGCTGAGGTTCTGGGAGGTAAAGAAGTTTCCCTAAGATCCCACACCAATAAATCAATTGCAGATACTGGATTTGAATCTGGTCTTTGGGCTCCAGTGAGACCGTGAGAAAATATTGAGAGGCTCAATATCATCCAGAGCAGTTGGTTCCCAAAGTCAATTCCAGGAAGGGGGTGGGCGGAGTGGGCAGATTTAGTGACGATATAGGTATGAACTCAGGGGAGGGATGACATGAGGAGAGCCTGGAGGAGGAAAGGAAATCCAGCACGACAACCTGCAAGAGTGAGGAAATCTAGCATGACATCATTCTCTTCCATGGGGTTGGGTGAGATGGGGAGGATGGGAAGAGTGTATTAGAGACTTTAAGGTGCTTTTCTTACACCTGCTTTTTTATTGCTTCCTTCTCCTCAGCCTCCTACCTCTTTAAGCCACTGCCCTTCCACCATCTTCGTTATCTCCCAAAACATGGACTGGTAGCAATTTATGCCTTCATCCACCAACCTTCACTGCATGCCTACAATATGGCAGGCCACTCTATTGAGTGCTGGAAATACTGTGATGAGATCTGTATAAATCATTGAACTCCAAGGAAGGTGTGACTGACTACAGGCTCAGGAAAGACTTGCAGAAATAGTATACTTGATCTGAATCTGGGGCAGCGTAAAGGTTGAGCAAGGAGTATTTGAGGCAGGAGAGCAACCCGTACAGGGATTTGGCACATTTCTGCCTGAAACACACGATGCATAGAGGGGAAGTGTTGAAAACTGAGGCTAGAAAGCAAGGTATGGCCAGATCTTCATGGCTCTTGAAGTCCAGCTGAAGCCATTTAGACTTTATCTTCAAGGCTATGAGGGACCTCTGAAGACTTGGGACAGTTTCTCCTATGGGTTAGAAATGGTTTTGAAACCATCTTTGGAGTTCTGCTCTTCTCATATCAAGTCTGCCTGAAGACCCAACACTACTTCAGAAATTCTCACAAATTAGAAGAGAGAAAATTATCTCACTCCCCTTAGTCAAAAAGGTAGCAGTAGCTTAAGGAACAGGGACACCATGCTGTAATGCCCATGCCAAAACAAATAGGCCAGAGGTCCCCATTCCTTGCCTGGAGCTGAGCAGGATGATACAAGCAGGTCCCAATATAAACCTTTGATGCAACTCTATGTGAGTTTATCATGTGATGTCATTGCTAGTGAAATCAGTCTCCCCATATGAAATACTGAGTGAACGGAAGTGGTGAGCATCATGAGATAAAGACAGCCTTGCTTCCTGAGTTTTCAGGTCTCTGACTTCGGTGCCATGGTTACTCTGAGTGCTATGCACAAACCCAGCACCAGAAGGCAGTGTGTGCCCACAGTCAGCCTCAGCAGCTGCCCAGACACACCCTAAAGCAACGTGCAGGGGACAAACAAGCAAGGGAAATGGACCCAGGTAACAAAAGTGGGAGAAAACAGAGTGGAATTTCTACAACAAATGTATGGAAATTTACTTTAAATCGAAGAGGTTTTCCTCTAGGAAGTACCCTTAATTCATTAATCTAGTCCTTTCCATTTTACAGCAGGCCCCTGACAAGCAGAAATCTGTGCAAGTTCTCCGGCCTCCTCAGAAACAAGGAAACAAGGTCTCAGGTCCTTGGACTGGCCCCTAACATCTGCTGCCACCTGGTCCCAACCTCTTTCCCTGGTGTTCTCATCCCTGCTTCCCTTCTCATGCAGGGTGCTCAGGCCAATTCCTCCTTCCATTGTGACCCTTATCTGTGTCTATTTCCAGGCTGTTCTATCCACCTGGAGCAGGCTCTTCCAAAAGAAACATTCCCCCATTATGAAATCAAAAACATCCTTCAAGATCTAAATCAAATGTTAGCAACACCACTTTTAGGCTCCATTGACCAATCTCCAGCCAGTTATCACCTCTCTCTCCTGTGCTCCCCAGTCATGCTCTACCCATCTCCTACAGTACCTACCACCATCTACCTCCTGTGGAAATCACCTGTATTTACAGGCAGAAATGCTGCCTTAATATTTCCAGAGAATATCCTGAATGTGCAACAGTGCCATGCACACCAGATGGACCTACCAAAACAGGAGATTAAGTTCTATATGAAGAATGACCAGGAATACTTGTCAGGTGAGCTTAATTTTTCTAATATAGAGATGTCTTAATACAAAGTGGTAGAGGAATTTGGGGGTTGGTTTTCTACGTTTCGGTATATCTATATTACAGAAAACTACACTGCTTTTAAAAAGGATGAGAAAAGTCTATACATGCTGATATGGAGAGATGCCCAAGATGTAAACTTAAGAAAAAATAAATAAAAAGTAAATTTCAGGACAGTGTTATGGCATGACCTCATTTGTTTAGGAGGGAGAAAACAACAAAATGTTATACATACATGTATAAGTAAACATATATTGAAAAACTCCAACAGAATATAACAGAAATACTAGCAGTGGTTAACTCAGAGAAGAACTGGGGAGGGATAAAGAAGGGATACTTTTTCTTTTCAATTTAAATCCTATGACATTTTTGCTTCTTACCATTGATGATCTTATTCAATATTTTCATAAGTCACTATTCTAGGCACTCTATTTTTAAAAGAAAACATTAATTCTTATATAATAATTAAGCTAGTTTAAATTAAGAAATAAAGGTGAGAATTTCCACCTTGTTCTCCTACTGAAATCAGTGATAAAACAGGGCAAAATATATGAGGCAAACATTTTCAGATACTACACGATAAGCAACAAAGGACCATGATCTCTGAAAAAGTGTGTCCACGGTACCCAGTGCCCTGGTTGAATGTACTTCCCTACTTTGGTACAGGAAGGTGGGTGCCAAAGAAAACTGTGATTTCACCATGCTAAGAAGGTAGATATGGGAGTTCTAGCCATCTGAAGTTTGCTGAACTTTGCAAATTCAGGTAGCTTTGCTGAAATCGTTCTTAGGAGCAGGCTGGGTTGTGCATGCACACAGCAAGACCTTACAGGGCTGAGAGGAGATTGTCCACTGCAAAGCTAAGAGCTGAAGGGAATGCCAAAGGTCACAGAGTTCTAGAAGATGTTAGAAATTTTTGGCCTAGACAAAGAGAAGGAACCTTGCTGAGACCTCAGGCATTCCATTAAGACTTCAAGAAGGTCAGTCTCTAGAAATAAGGATCAAGCGTGGACTTATGGCCAACTTCAGACATGAAACAGATACACACTAAAAAGAATGAGATCAAGCCTGGCAAGACGAAAGAGATTCACTAGTAATTTAACTACCTTCCAGAATAAAAATCAACACCCTATAAGGGAAGATGGCATAATATACACTCTTTGCAAGATATCATCCAAAAGAGCCAGCATACAACTAAAAATTTACTACATGTGTGAAAAAGTAGGACTATGTAAACCATAATCAAGAAAAAAAGCAGTCAATTCAAAAATACTCCAAGATGACCCAAACAAGCACTTTAGAACAGTGATTAAAAATACATACAAGAACTTAAAAGGAAAAGATGTTCATAATGAGTGAAAAGCTGAGGAATCACAGTGGAGGAATAGAAATTAAAGCAGACTGCTAAAAATATATTTGATTAACCCAAAAGAAGGCAGAAAAAGAGGAACAGAGGGATGAAAAACATATGGGACAAAGAGAAAACAAATATCCAAAAGATAGATTAAGCCCAACCATATCACCAATTATTCTGAATGTAAATGGATTAATCACTACAATTAGACAGGAAATTGGACTCTTAGTGTGGCAGAAAGAGACAGTTAGCAAAAATTCTCCCCAGAAAGCAAATATAAAACTAAAAGCAAATATATGTACTGGAAATAAACCTAAGTCATACAACAAATGAAGAAGTGTTTATTCATGAAAAAACTAGTGAAATGTTTTGAGTAAGAATTGTGGAAGTTTTTGGCATTCTTTCTTGGGGCTGCTTTCAACTTGGTCAGCATGGTATTTCTAGCAAAGTGAGGCTGTCTGTGAAAACCAGCTGTTTCACTGCCAGAGAGGGCTCAATTGGTTTGGAATTGAAGGCCAAAAAAAAAAATCACTCCCATTAGCATAGTCAGTAAAACCAGGAATCTTGATATCAAGCAAATGGGGAAGCCCAGCAGCCCTACAAGCCCGAAGTTGCAGTCTCAGCTGGAGCAAACAATAAACCAGAGGACTAGCTGGAAATTTTACAAGGAGATCCAGAAAATGAGATAGCCATAGAGAGGCTAGATAAACCTTCTACATATCCCTGGAGACTGAGCTCACCTGCTGAGAAGACACAAGATGACCTAATAGAGAGTAAAACTGGGGCGGACTTAAACACGGCCTGAACTTTGCTATGCAACCCACATGGACCCATTGAAGAGTAAGGAAACTTTCCTGGCTTGAGGTTTGTGGAAGGTAGAATGATATCCTCTCCCCAGATGTTCATATCCTAATCCTGGAAACCTGTGAACTGTTTGTTGTCTTAGGTGACAAAAGGAACTCAGAAAATGAGATGGGAAGATCATCTTGGATTATTCAGGTGGGCCCAATCTAATCCGATGAGGCCTTAAAAGTGGAGAACCTTTTCCAACTGCGTCAGAGAGGTGTCATGTGGAAAGAACTTGACCCATCATTGATGGCTTTGAAGATGGAGGAAGTGAGCCAGGAGCCAAAGAATGTCAGTGGCCTCTAGATACCTGGAAAAAGCAGGGAAATGGATTCTACCCTAGAGCCTCCAGAAAAGAACAGATCCCTGCCAATGCCTTGATTTTAGCCCAGTGAGATCCATACTGGACATCTGACCTACTGTAAGATAATAAATTTGGATTAAGCCCCTGTTCTAGTTTGCTAGCTGCTGGAAGGCAACAGACCAGAAATGGATTGACTTTTAATAAAAGGGGATTTATTTTGTTAGTTCTTCAGAGGAAAGGCAGCTAACTTTCCACTGAGGTTCTTTCTTACGTGGGAAGGCACAGGGTGATCTCTGCTGGCCTTCTCTCCAGGCCTCTGGGTTCCAACAACCTTCCCCAGGGTGATTTCTTTCTGCATCTCCAAAGGCCTGGGCTGAGCTGTGAGTGCTGAGATGAGGTATGCTGAGCTGCTTAGGCTGTGCTATGTTGCGCTCTCTCATTTAAGCACCAGCCGATTAAGTCAAACATCATTCATTGCAGCAGGCACGACTCTTCACTGACTGCAGATGTAATGAGCCAACAGATGAAGTTCACGTACCATTGGCTCATGTCCACAGCAACAGAGCTAAGTGCCTTCACCTAGTCAAGTTGATAATTGAATTTAACTACCACAGCCTCTAAGTGTGTGCTAATTTGTATGATTGCAATGGAAAACAGGGTGTGTGATCACAACCTGTGACCGAATATTGGCTGATAATTAAGCTCTGAAGAGACGGGAGCAACCCTTAAAGTGAAACTTAAAATAAAAACAAGAATTTTGAAAACAGAGCAGAGACATCAGTGTCCACACACCACATGGGAGAGAGAATCCATAGATATATTCCAGCAAATTAATAAACAAACAGTGACAACAGCAACAACCACCTTTGGAGAAGCTCAGAATTCAGAGTTGGTACAATATATTATCTAAAATGTCCTATTTCCAATAACAAAAAAAAAAGTATGACATGCAAAGAAATAGGAAAGTATGACCCATACTAAGGAAAAAAAAAAACCCAGTCAATAGAAAATGGCCTCTGAGTGGATCCTGATGCTGAATTTAGCAGTAAAAAAAAAAGACTATAAAGCAGCTTATAATATATTCAAAGAGCTAAAGGAAACCATACTTAAAGAATTAAGAAAAATGTGCTATAGTATATACAGAAACTTAATAAAGAATTAGAAATTAATATAAAGAGCCAAATGGAAATTCTGGAGTTGAAAAGTTAAAAAACTGAAATGGAAAATTCACTACAAAGGCTCAGCAGCAGACTTTAGACAACAGAAGAACCAGCAATCTTGACAATAGATTAATAGAAAATTAAATAATATTAAAAACAAGGAGAAAAATTTGGAAGAAAAATGAAGAGGGCCTCAGAGACCTGTGGGTTGTCACCAAACATCCTAAAATACTGTCAAGCAGTTTCAAAACAACAGCATGCTGGCTAAAGGGGCTATAAATATCATTACTGGAGCTGTTTGGTTGGCTTACCACAATTCCACAGATTGAGGCTGGTAAGGAAACAAGCCCAAGTGGATTCAGACAGTTTACTGCTTACATAAAAGCAAGGTCAGCATGGTGTGTGCTCCGTTGCCCCTAGTCCCATAGGGCAACACTGAGCCAGAAAGACCAGATGACCAGTTTCTCAGACAGTGGGTTGCTCTGCCTGTAAGGAGCTACCTGGAAACTACAGTCAGCTGGTGGACACAGAATCCTGCAGCTACACTCAAAAGGTGAGGTCAAGGTAGAAAGTCCTAGGCTCAGCTGAAACAAGGGGTAGGGAGTAGAGAGTAGATGGATGAGAAAGGACCTTGGGACAGTGTGCTAGTTTGCTAGCTACCAGAATACAACACACCAGAGATGGATTGGCTTTTAATTAAAGGGGATTTATTTCATTAGTTCTTCAGACTATGCATATATTTTTCTGTTTCCTTCTTTTAACTTCTTTAAAAGACATAAGATTATATAAAGCAATAATTACAGCGATGATTTTTTAATATAACATTATAGATGTAATATATGCAGCAGTGTGGTAGTTAGATTCAGTTGTCAACTTGGGCAGGTGAAGGTACCTAGTTCTATTGCTGTGGACATGAGCCAATGGTACATGAACCTCACCTGTTGCTCATTACATCTGCAGTCGGCTAGGAGGCATGCCTGCTGCAATGAATGATGTTTGATTTAATTGGCTGGTGCTTAAATGAAAGAGCTCAATGTAGCACAGCCCAAGCAGCTCAGCGTACCTCATCTGAACAGTCGCAGCTCAGTCCAGGCCCTTGGAGATGAAGAAAGGAATCACCCTGGGGAAAGTTGTTGGAACCCAGAGGCCTGAAAAGAATGCCAGCAGAGATCACCCTGTGCCTTCCCACGTAAGAAATAACCTCAGTGGAAAGTTAGCTGCCTTTCCTCTGAAGAACTCATGAAATAAATCCCCTTTTATTAAAAGCCAATCCATCTCTGGTGTGTTGCTTTCCAGCAGCTCGCAAGCTAGAACAGGCAGTAATAGCACAAAGGAATGGGCAGAGAGCTTGACCAATTGGATGGGTGACAATGCTGTTTACCAAAAACAGAGAGAAATATAATTGCTCGGGGCAATGAGATAGAAGTGGGGGGAGGTAAGAAGTGGGGGGGTTGGAATCAGGGGTTCTGTTTTAGCTATGTTACATTCAAGAGATTTATCAGACTTCTCAAACTAAGTTTAGTCAAGAATATTAAGTTGACAAAGACAGAGTACCCACTTTCTAGGAACTCGCAAGTCTAGCCAAGGAGAATAATTGATACATAAATTAAAATATAAGAAATACCATAGATACTTTTTTATAAATGAGGGTAGGAAGGAAAGAGATAAAACCCAACAGGTTAGGAGATAAGACATCTGGGAACGCTCCATAGAGTACAGAGGCTCAGAGTGCAGATTCCAAGTATGCAAGGACCTTAATAAGCATCCCTGGAGGGTGGATAGATTTTAGGCAGAGGAGAAAACTTACGCTGAGGCTCTCTAGAAGAGAGCCGTTCTCAAGGAAGGTTGAGCAGACATGTGTAATTAAGGTATGCGTTAGGGGAGGATGGGTAGGAGAAGACCCTGGAAAACGAGGTGAGAATTCCATCATAAAAGTCTTTGAAAGCAAGTTTGGAGAAGGGGTTTTATCCAGTGACCTCGAGCTGGTGGGAGAGATATCGAGGACTATTAAGCAGAAAAGTGACTTGCTTAGGAATATGTGTTAAGATCACTCTGGCAACAGTGTTTAAAAAATGATGATGATCCATGGCATATATGGGGAAGGCAGAAGAGGGAAGAAAGTAGGAAGGCCATTCCTGAGATGATCCTATAGTCTAGGTGAAGGGGGAAAAAAAGCTTGAAGTAGAGAGACTGGAGTGAAAATGAGGGGATGGATGAGATTACGTAGGTTTCGTGTTACGGTTTGACCATTAGATGTGGGAAAAGACGCCCAAGATAACTCTGAGATTGAGCATGAGTATCTGGAAGAAAAGTGGTGCCATGAGCCAAGATAAGGGACCTGGAAGGAGAAACAGGATGGGGGAGAAAGTGGGAGGGGATGGGGAGGTGATGAGCTTGATTTTGATTGTGTTTGACTAGAGGTGCCAGTGGGACATCAGCTTCTAGTTAAAAATGATTAACTATAGGTAGACATTTTGGCCCATACTCAAGAGATGGGTCTGGTCTCAGATAGACTGGGGGGTGGGTCCTTGGCACCAGTAATTAGAGTTAATTGTGCATCAAGAGCTATGTTGAGTCCCTTACATAGGTCATCTCATTTCTTTCCCATAGCAGCCCTGAGGTAGGTAATATTCCCATTTTACACATGAGGAAGTTGAGGTTTGGGGAAGTGTAGTCCCTTACCCAAAGTAATGTACAGATTAAGTGGTGGGTCAGGCAGTTGAGAGAGGCTGGGGCTCATGGGGTGTCCCTCATTGCCTCTGCTCAACTGTCCATGGAATCTCAGAGCTGAATGAACATTAGAAATCACTGAGTCTCACTCTCCCTGCCCACAATGGCAAATGAAGCCCAGAGAGGGGAACCAACTTACCCAAGGTCATGTATGCATTAAGAGGAAAATCAGTGATGGAGCCTGAATCTCCTGACCAGTCCAGTCTTCATTCCACTACCCTCCACAGTCTCCATTTCATAAAATGCACCCTGAGCCTTGCCCAGTGAAGTTCTGGTAGGTTTCTCTCTACACTCAGCAAAACATCCAAACTCTAGGGTTCTGCCCACTCTGGCCCCTCCACACTCCAATCTCATACCACTGTCCTGCTTTTTCATGATGAATCCAGCCTCCTCACCTTCTTCCTGCTCCATGAACAAGCCAAGCACATTCCCACCCCAGGGCCTTTGCATGTGCTGCTTCCTCTGCCTCGGTTGGTCTCCCCCATATTCCCACAGCTGCTTCCTTCTTCTCAGTAGGACTCAACTCAAAAATCACCTCCTCACAAAGACCTGTTCTGGTAGCCCAGTCCAAGCACCCACCACCTATCTCTTCCTGCCACTGTACCCGATTCAATTTTCTTCATGGCAATTGCAGTTATCTCAGAGCACCTTATTCATCTATTTGATTAATATTCAGTGTCCATCTACCAGAATGTACAGCCATCTTAATTTCATCCCGAGAACCTGGAACAGAATTTAGCAGTGTATTTTCTGAATGAATGAAGTGAGGAAGCAGAGAGGCGGCAGTGAGGGAGGGAATCCTCCTTTGGTCAGGGAAGGCAGGAAGGAGTTTGTCTAGGGTTGGTATTACTGAAAGACCCCCGTCCAAGGCAGACTTCCTTTTAGCCCTTACTCATTCCACTATGAAATTTAGTCCCCATGGACCGAGTGAGAGAGTCTTGGCCTGAGGAAGGCCCTAAGCTCATTTTTAGGATAAAGAGAATAGGATCATGTCAGGTACTCTACACAGGCTTGACCATCTGGGAGCAGAAACCCCAGAATCACATTCTGTCCTGAGGTGCCTCTCTCTCTTATCTGCTTCTGCTTCTCCTTCTCCCTCGAATGCCCAACCCCCTTACTCCCCACAGACCACCGCCACCCTGCTCTTATTTGCTTCATCTCCTCCATCACTTGGGTGTCAGCTCCTTTTCATCCTCCCCATCCCCTTACCCCCCAGCCCACCCCATCTGCTTCTTTTCAGCTCTCCAGCCCCTCCTCGGTTGTCACTCACTGCCCCTTATCTGCTCATCCCCTGGCCCACACGCATTGTTATTTCTTGGCTTTTAGAGGAAGGCCCAGAGTAAATAGCCATAGGTCAGAGACTTGCATTTCAGCTCTGATGGACAGGCTGAGAGAACGACTGGCATTCTCTCAGAGATGGGGAAGAGAGCACTGTCTGAGAGCAGAACCCCTGGCTTCAAATACACACCAGACGTGGACTTTGGAAACAATCCAGGTTGCAATGCCGCCTCCAAAACTTGAATCATTTTTCTACCACTGAGACCTCAGACAAATGGCTTCAACCTCCCTGAGCCTCATCTGTACAATGGAGCTTAAGAATGCCTCTTTCTTCCAAAGATCACTGGGAGGTCATGCTAGTGCATGAAAAATGCCAGGCACATCGAGATGTCTCTGTGTTCATTCGGCACCTCTGCAGCCGCGTGGGGGGCCCAGAAGTTCTGCCTGGACCCAGTCGGCTTTCAGGGACTCCCCTATCCTTTCCACAGGTAAGTAACTCTCAAGCCCACACACACCCCAATGGTCTATCCATGGTTCTAAATTCCAAGGCCAAATGAGCCCACCATGGCCTCCCCTGACCTCATCTGCTTGGTTCCCAGGACAAAGGGCAGAGGCCAGACCAAGTTTCCCATGAAGAAATAGTAAGGGCTTGCTTCTCCCATCAGGAAATTATTTCAGCAGCCCCCACTTGGCCAGGTGTCTAGTGTTAATCATTTTCTCACACCCAAGCACCTCTTCAGCACCACCTGAGACCTTCTCTCCTGACTATAATTAGGGATGTCACCCGGTGTTGCTGTGGAAAACAACACCAAGAGCCTTTTCACACACCTGCTCTAGGAGGCAGTGGCTGGCCCAACCCCTAGTTCAGCACAGAACCAGCTGCTGCCAGCTGGCCTGCAGGGATGACAGAGCAGGCTTCTGTCGGGTGCCAGTTCCTCACACTGCATAATGGAGCAGCTGTTGGGGCTGATCACGATTCTGGGGCAAATCTCCAACAGTTACAGAAAAAGGGCCCTTAGGAGCAACTTATTCCCACCAACTGCCCTGCTTCATGGAAGAAGACTCTGAAGCCCAGAGGGGGGAAGCATCTCACCCAGGGTCACACAGCACTAACTTGCTGGTATGAGAACCCAGGTGTCTGGCCTTTCTACCCCACGATTTTTCCTACATTTATGATCATGGTTCTCAACCAGTGATTTTTGTCATTCAGCAAAGTCTAAAGACATTTTTGATCATCTCGACTGGGAGGTGGTGGGAGAGGCGTAGGTAGAGGGTAGTGCTGCTGTCAAAAATCCTATATTACACAAAGATAGCTGCCCATAGCAAATAACTATCCAACCTAAAATGTCCATAGTGGCAAGATTGAGAAATCCCTAATTTAGAACAACTGCCAGTGTCCTCTGGCTTTCAGTCATATCAAATGCCCTTTTCACAAATGCCGTTCAGACCCTCTTTGGCAGTTGTTGGAGTTGGGCTACAAAACTGGGACGTAGTTCATTGGCCAATACTTGCTTCCATGTGGTCCTCATGACACAATGACTCCTGAGGAAGATAATTCCTAGCACTTCCCTACTTCCATGCCTTTGCTCAAGTTGTGCCTTTTTCCTGGGAGGTTCTTGCTCTACCTCTCTCTCCATGTGCCAAATCTCATTCATGATTGTCACCACCTCAAGGAAGCCATCTATGATTTCTCCTGCTGAGATCCATCTCTCCATCTCCGAACTCCAGCAGCACTTTAGCAATACCTCTTCTACTACTTAGAAGAGCCTTCCTCATATTACATTTAGGTGGCAGAATAATTCAGAGGCCAAACTTGGAGGCTCTGACATCTGAAGCCCTGAGTTCAAATCCCAGCAGACTCAGTTCATAGTTGTGTGACTTTGAAGAAGTTACTTAACAGCCCTAAGCCTCAGATTCCTTATCTGTAATATGGGGGTGAGGATGATAATAGTACCTGCCTCATAAAACCGTTGTGGAAATCTCACTAGTTAATCCATGTAAAGGGGCTTAACACAAACCCTGACACACTGTTAATGAGCAATAAGTTTCAGCAGTTATCATTCGTGTATAATAACTATTGCCTCCAGCTACACCACCAGCTCTTTCAGAAAAAGGGACTCTACCCCCACCTGATGGCCCTTTTACCTAACGCAACACCCATCCTGAAAATTAGAGTACTTTATAAAACAATGAAGGCAGGTGGAAAAGGGCTACAGCAGGGGTAGTTAAACGTCTTAGACCACGGAGATACCCATGACGCGTAATCTTGTTCATATCCAGCCTTGCTCAGTGCCTTTAAGAAGTTGCCTTGACTCACATGGACTAGAAATGAAAAACCCTGATGTAGTCACCACCTTGTCTGATCACCGGGACCCAGACCCTCTTCTAAGCATCCTTGGGTGAGGAAGGAACACACTACAGCAGCATTTTTCAACCCTGTCACTATTGACATCTTGGGTCTGATAATTCCTTGTGCTGTAGGCTGCCATGTCCATTGCAGGATGTTGAGCTGTGTGCTGGTTTGAAAGGATGTAGGTCCCCTAGAAAAGCCATGTTCTAATCAAAGTCTCATTTTGTAAAGGCAGAATAATCCCTATTCAATACTGTATGTTTGAATCTGTAGTTAGATCATCTCCCTGGAGGTGTGATTTAATCAAGAGTGGTTGTTAAACTGGATTAGGTGACGACATGTCTCCACCCATTTGGGTGGGACTTGATTAGTTTCTGAAGTCCTAAAAAAGAGGAAACATTTTCAAGAATGAGAGCAATTCAGAGAGAGCAGAGAATGCTGCAGCACCACGAAGCAGAGAGTCCATCAGCCAGACCTTTGGAGATAAAAAAGGAAAATGCCTCCCAGGGTGCTTCATGAAACAGGAAGCCAGGAGAAGAAGCTAGCAGATGACGCCGTGTTCACCATGTGCCCTTCCAGATGAGATAGAAACCCTAACCATGTTTACCACATGTCCTTCCACTTGAGAGAGAAACCCTGAACTTCATCTGCCTTCTTGAACCAAGGTATCTTTCCCTGGATGCCTTAGATTGGACATTTCTATAGACTTGCTTTAATTGGGACATTTTCTCGGCCTTAGAACTGCAAACTAGCAACTTATTACATTTCCCTTTGTAAAGGCCATTCCGTTTCTGGTATATTGCATTCCGGCAGCTAGCAAACTAGAACAACCTGCATCCCTGGCCTCCATCCACCACCTACCCATAGCATCCAACTTCCACCCCCATCCCTACCCGCAGTTGTGACAACCAAAAATGTTTCCAGACTCTGCCAACTGTCTCCCAAGGGACGAAATGATCCCAGCTGAGAACCACTGATGCATGAGAACCATTAAACTCCCATACATTCTCAATGGGAGTGGGACCACCCCCACAGGGGTGAAAATTGGGTCTTAGGGTAAGACAAATCCTATCCTTTTTATATGTAAAGCACAGACATAGAACACCTAGGGCAATATATAAGATTCTACAAAGTTTCCATCTACTAGAGTAACTTTCCAGAAACCTGCACCCTCCAGATGGGTCCTTGGACCAGATAAGTCTTGAAACCTAGAGGGCCCAGCCTCTCCAGAACATCAGCTAGTTTCATCTCCCTACCCCATATTACTGACAGCCCCTTCCAACATGAAAAAGTCAGAATGGCATAGCCCAAATACCCCTAGAGAATGGGAGAGAGATCAAAGGTAATGGTGGAGTTATACAGAGAAGGTAGTCTAACAAACGAATATGATTGCTGAATCATTATATTGATATTTATTTTAGTCTCCAGTATCTTAAAGCAGCTAGAAATAAAAACCTAAAATTGTGGAATTGTAAACCCATATGAAGCTCTGAAATCTGTTCTACAACTAATTGTTGCTCTGTGTTTGAAATTTATTGCTTCTTTGTACATATGTCATTTTTCCCAAAAATGAAAGAAAAAGTGATGATAAAAATATATATACATATTCCTTCTAGCCTTCAATGTTCTAGAGCAGCTAGAGGGAAAAATCTGAGATGATTGTATGGTAGCCCATAAAAAACTCTGGGATCTGTCCTGTAATTACTTATTGAAGAGTGCTTTGAAAACTATTGCTTTTTTCTTTCTTTGCTTGGTATGTATGTTTTACTATACAAATAAAAAAGTTAAAAAAAAAAGCACAGATATACAACGAGTTAATAAACAGATGTACATTTTATTTATATTTGTAGTACTAAAAGCTCATGGGGGGAGGGGATGAGGAAGAAAAAAATGTCTAAAAATGTTGCTGGAGGGATGAAAATGAAAAGGATTGAGAAACAGTGGCCTCAGACAACTTTTCCTTTATAGAAAGTCATCAGATTGATTGAAACCAGGTGTTGCTAAAAGCATAATGATAACAACAATTATAATATCCGCCAGGCTCTCTGCTGTGCCCTGCACGTTTGTTATCTCAGAGAAGACACACACCGGTGCTACAAAGTCAGTGCTTGGCATTTGAGGTTTATAGCTGAAGGCCTGAGGTCTACAATGTCCTTTTATAGCATCAAAAAGGCAGAGCCAGGACTCAAGGGCAGTGCTGTCTGGTCCCCAAGGGTTTGTGCTTGCCCAGTAGACCACCCTGCCCGTCCTCCCAGCACAGTTATATCCATCACTTAATCTTTCCCAGACTGCCCACATGCACCCCCCTTACTTATGCCCAGGCCTTGCCTTGGGACCACACTGTGATTTTCTGGGTTTAAGATAAGGATACCTGACAATCATGGACTAGGTACCAGTATTAACTTATGTACCCATAGCAGACTATGAGGTAGGTGCTGTTATTGTTGGCATGCTACAGTGAGGAAATTGACACCCAGAGAGGCTGAGTTACTTGCCCAAGGTCACACCAATGTCAAAGCAGAGCTGGGTCTTGCATCCTTGCAGCCCAGTTGTAGAATCTACAGCACCACCACCGTGCCACCCCAATGCCTCTACACAGATGCCCACAGGGTCCCAAGGACTTTAGGGTTCCTCAAAATAATGTCAGCCTGTTACCAAAGGGCAAAAAGGAGCCTCACCCTGTTTGTTCACCCACAACCCCACCAGGAAGGCAAAGGAAAGCAACTGTGAGAAGGAAATGCAAAGAGGGAGGCCAGACAGGGGAGAAGGAAGAGGGGCTCATGGAGGGGAAAAAGAAAGAGAATGTGAGGGAAATGGACAGAAGGAGACAAAGGAAGGTAGTTAAGGCAGGACTGGAATGAAGGAGAAAGCAGATAAGAGAAAGGAGGCAGGAACTAGGGACAGGAGCTTAGACACCGGAGATAAAAAGAGGAGGAGGAGGATGGGTTGCTGAGCTATTTTATGAACCCAAGAGCTGCTGATTTGCATGTTTGGCATCACTTTGCATATTGAGATCAGAAGGTCCCAACTCCTCAGGTGAGAAGGAATAGGAATTCATTAGGGCAACCTTCTGGAAGACTCTTCAAACACACTATACTGGTTCTTCCCATAGAAAGGGAGAGGAAGGGAAGAGAGAGCCAGGACATCATTCAGCCAAGATGTAGTGTGTGCGCGAGGAAGCACAAGACTCCAGTCCTGCCACCTCCTCCCTGCACCTCCCTGAGCAGGTGACTAGGCCTTCTGGAGCCTCAGTTTCCCCATCCACCATGGGAGGGATAGACTAGAGCTATGAAACGAGTTGGGTGAGTCTCTCCATGAATTAATTCATAGAAACAGCTCACACTTCAAAGAGGATGCAGGCAAAGGGAGTTGGCAGAAAGGGTTAGCTGGGCATCTCAGGCCCCAACCCTTTATCTTGAATTTTTGATTGCAAAACAAAGAAAAGGAAAGGAAGAAACCTTCCCAGGCTAGCTTAAGAGAAGATAATATTATCTAGTGGTTATGTGCATCTCACTTGGGCTAAGCATTTTATATGCATTATCCTCAAGCTATCCTATGAAGAAAGTATTCACAATATTCCCATTTGTACATGAGCAAACTGAGGCTTCATTGGTTGCTACCTGCCTATAATCACAGGATTAGGTGCTGAGCTGTGATTTGAACCCAGAGTTCCTGACTCCATACTCCTCACTCCAAACCCCCACTTTGCATGGACCCAACAAATACACAAGAACAGGCAATAAAAGAGAGTTCAGGGTCATGGGGGTGGAAATGGGAATGGAGTGATCTCTCACAGGCCACCCACATCCTCTCTCTCTCTCTCTCTCTCTCTCTCTCTCTCTCTCTCTCTCTCTCTCTCTCTCTCTCTCTCTCTCTCTCTCTCTCCCTCTCTCTCTCTCTCTCTCTCTCTCTCTCTCTCTTTCTCCTCCTCCTTCTCCTTCTTTTCCTCCTCCTTCTTCTTCTCCCTGCACAGCTGCTCCATTTGCCTGGGGCAGATTGGTTGGGGAAGTTACTCAGGGTTCCTCTGTGCTGATTCAATACCTTTGGCTTACATGCAGCTTTGATTTGTCACAGCAGGAACTCAGACCCCAACTGCACCTGAGCTTTCAGTTCAAGTCCCACCATCAATGAACTGATGTGGTCTTAGGGTCATTCCGTGCCAGCTTCTTCACAGAAAGGATGCTATTTACCCAGCCTGACCTGTGGGCTGGCTCTTCTTGGGTGGTCCTTCAGATATGCACTCCTCATCCACCTGGAAGTAGGGAGTGGGGAGGTGGTTTGCTCTTAAAGGCAGTGGTATCTGCTCAGGGCAGTCTGTGCAATGAGGATGACAGTGTCTGAGCACAAGCCCAGCAGAAAGGGGGAATAAGCAGTGGAGACAGAGGAAGTCTAACAGAAAGAGTAGGTGTCTGCTCACCCGGGGAATGTAAGAATATAAAAAGAGAGCATACCTCTTCTGGCAGCCTATTGAATGCCTGAAACTCCACCATTAGGGATTCCTGTGCCACCATGGGAGAATCACCTAACCTTCCTCTGTATGGAAAACATAAAAGGCAGCCCTAGACATTTCCCCTTGTGAGAGAGTAGGAAAGGTTATTAGGTCAATGAGGGTAAGTACGTGAGTGTTGTAGCAGAAACTGCTGGTTGTCTCCCTAATAACCATTCTCCTCTTCTTCTATAAATAGATGGCTTATCTTGGCACAGTCCACCCAGTTAAAGACTATCTTTCCCAATGTCCCTTGAAACCACTGTAGCCAAACGCTTGCATTAAGGCCAATAACTTACAAACAGAACCTATGGACCAAGGCCTTCAAGGGGGAGAAGGAGCATGCTCTTCCTTCTCTCTCCTCCTGTTTACTGGAATGACCGATGGCAGGAACAGAAGCAGCCATCTTAGCCACAGATGGATTTTGCATTTTAAGCCTGGCAGCACATCAAGGTGGAAAGGACAACATGCCCAAGGCCATAGAGCCATGCTATCAGCCCTGGACTACTCATGTGCATATCTTAACACGACTGAGACATAACCTTCATTCTCATAAACCAGCATTACATGGCTCTTTCCTGACCTCAGTTAAAGGGATCCCTTGTGTTCATTCCCATGTCCTTTGACTTTCTTTTCCGAGCCCCAAATCAAGATCCATGATACGGCAAAGGATTTGGAGGCTTCTTTCAGGAACAAGAGGCATTCCAGATGATTTAATCTGGATAATAAAAAGTTGGTATTTATGGGACAATTCAAACAAGTATAAACATACTAGAAATCAGAGATGCCTCATAGGAAGTGCAATGTTTTGTTTAGGAGAAACCGGTACTCTCCACAGGCACGATCCTTCTCTTTTTGCTTTCACTCTCCCCTCATGTATTGGAGGTATTGAGCTTGTCACCTCTAGTCTAAATGAATTAAAGTAGAAAGTAGCCTCAAGGGAAAGAGTAACCTTCAGACTTACCCACAAGTTTTCTAGTTCAGTCTTCAATGACAGATTCTCCAACCATCTCCGTGCCCCAAGTCATAAACTAATATTCACAGTCCCAAGGAAGAAGGAATATCTGTTTAGCTGGGATTAGGCATATGCCTACACTTGGCTTTTTCTAAGAGTGGGAAAGGAGGTAATTGTTTCTCCTTGGTCTCTCCTAGGGAAAGGAGGTGGGTACTAGGAATCAATTTTCTATCAAACCCCTGACACATAATGGTGGAGGATATATGACAATGAGGTTGGGAAAAAGGATGAATCCTGAGCAGCCAAGAAATGGGCAAACAATCACTAGCCCCACCTCATCCTCTGTGCTGGTCTGAAACTGCTATGTACACCGGAAAAGCCATATTCTTTTCATCCTAATCCAATCTTGCGGGGGCAGATCTGTTGTTTAGTGTGGGCCTTTGTGATTAGATTGTTTCCATGGAGATGTGACACACCCAATATGAATAGGGTCTTTTGATTAGATGGAAAGATGACCCCACCCATTCAAGGTAGGTCTTAATTCATTTATTGGAGTCCTTTAAAAGGGAGACATTTTTTCACCTGCCATGCCAAAGACCCAGGTTTGATTTCTGGTGCTTGCCCATGCCAAAAAATAAATAAATAAAAGGGAGACATTTTGGAGAAAACACAGATGCTTGGAGAATGAACACAGAGAGAAGAAAAATGAAACCACCCAGATGTGTGGAGATGTTAAGCTAAGAAATGAAATTCAGAGTTTGCCCCAGAGAAGCTAAGTAAAGGCCCATAGATGCTGTGCTGGTTTGAAAGGATATATGTCCCCTGAAAAGCCATGTTTTAATCAAAATCCCATTTCGCAAAGGCAGAATAATCCCTATTTAATACTGTGTGTTTGAAACTGTACTCAGAACATCTCCCTGGAGATGTGATTTAATCAAGAGTGGTTGTTAAGCTGGATTAGGTGGCAGCATGTCTCCACCCATTTGGGTGGGTCTTGATAAGTTTCTGGAGCCCTATAAAAGAGGAAACATTTTGGAGAATGAAAGAGATTCAGAGAGAGCAGAGCAGAATGACATAGCCACAAGAAGCAGAGTCCACCAGCCAGTGACCTTTGGAGATGAAGAAGAAAAACGCTTCCTGGGGAGCTTCATGAAACAGGAAGCCAAGAGAGAAAACTAGCAGATGACACCGTGTTTGCCATGTGCCCTTCCAGATGAGAAAGGAACCCTGACTGTGTTCACCATGTGCCTTTACAGATGAGAGAGAAACCCTGAACTTCATCGGCCTTCTTGAATCAAGGTATCTTTCCCTGGATGCCTTAGATTGGACATTTCTGTAGACTTGTTGTAACTGGGACATTTTCTCAGCCTTAAAACTGTAAAATAGCAACTTATTAAATTCCCCTTTTTTAAAAGCCATTCCATTTTGGTATATTGCATTCCAACAGCTAGTAAAGTAGAACAGATGCTTAAAGTGAAAGTCACTGGAATAGGAAGCTGAAGCAATGAAACCCAGGAGCAAAGGGCCAACAGATATCACCATATTCCCTCCCATGTGCAAATGAACCCAGATGCTGCCTTTCCTCCAAGAAGGTATCTTCTTTTTGGTGCCTCAATTTGGACATTTTCATAGCCTTAGAATTGTCATTTGTCACTTAATAAATCCTCTTTATAAAAGCCATTTTGGTAAATTGCATTCTGACAGCATTAGTAAACCAAAACACCCTCTTAAAAACTAAAAGCAAACTCAAATAAAACCAGAGCAGAAAACTGAATGAGACACTAAGGAGAAACTGAAGATCCAGTGGAATTTTCTTTCCCTCAGAGATATCATCACCAATGGAAAAATTTGATTTTCTAGCATTGCCAGTGATTGAATAAACAAGGAGTCAGCACTGGTAGGAGCACAAATCACGGAAGAATATTATCAGGATATGACCTCATCATCATCCTCTGGGGAAGAGCTCTGAAAGAGGGGGGTGGTGGTAAATCCCTAGGCATCAGAGCTAAGGCAAGGAAAGGACTGCTTAGAGGACAGGGTTGGATACGATGATCTCTTGTTACTGCTTCCCCAGACTTACACTTTCTGACAGGAGTCCACAGTGCCGCTTTCTCCCACTTGGGTCTAGTATGATGTAGTTTCACGTCTAATATACCTGGATGCCACTCAGCTGTTGTTACAGACAGAAGGTTCCATGTTTCCTGTTCCACTGCCATCTGGCCACCTGCTAGGCTTCTCAGTATTGCCTCCTAAAAATACCCTTCTCCAGTATCCCATATGAATTTAGCAGAATAAAGAGAAATCTTAAAAACTGATCTGCCCAGAGTGGCTTTTCATCAAGGGATACATTCATAAAGTGCAATAGAGTGGAAAAGCAGAAACTTTGGAGACAAACTTGGGATTAGAATCATGATGACAAGTATTTTTATTATTAAAGCTAAGATGTATTACCATATGCTTGCTAGCATTCTATTCATTTTACATGGATTATCACATTTGATCTTCTCAATGACCATCTCAGATAAGTAACATTATTATTCCCATTTTAATGATGAGGAAACTGAGGCAGAAGTAACTTGACCAGTGTCACTCACAAGAAACCAGCAGAGTTGGGACTTTGAATGGGCATTCTGACTCCAGGGCCAAATGTGCAAACCCTCTGCAAAATGACCTCTGAATAAATTTTAGTGCCTCCCCAGCTCTCAAATCCCTGACTGAGACCAAGTCAGGCCTGAGGCAATTAGATAGATGAGGAGGGGAAAGAAGATACAACAAGATGGGAAACCATCAGCATGGTGGTCTTGAAGACAGTCAGATGATATGAAGCCCATGGATGGAGGGGGAGGTTTTAATCAGCAACTGATCTTCAGAGAGAGCCTGTGAGCCCGCAGACACCTCTCCAACTACTTGGCTTTCGGTACCATGGCTCTGGGCACTGGCAAGGGCCAGACAGGGTGGCAAGGCAAGTTGTCAGGGATTCAAGAAAGGCTTCAACCCAGAAAAGTATAGAGATAGATAAAATTCATACTTCCATACATAAACATAGATAGATGATGATAATAGATATATGATAGATACATATGATTGACTCATGGATAAATTAGACAAGAAAGGAGAGATAGAGAGAGGGAGGGAGTATTGGATCAGAATGCAAAGTAGATGCTTAGCCAGAGACCAAATCATCTATGAAGAAATGGGCATGAGAATGGTGTGGGCTGGTGCAGAATCACAAAGTACAAGACCCTTGCAGAGGGTGAGCTAAGGATGCTGATCTATGTCAGTCCTATTCAAGATAGCCTCTGAAACTTGGACTGGGCTGAGTCTCCTGGCTGGGGCATGAACTACTGGAGCCTAGGAGGGCTTAGCTAACATGAGATCCCACCTTCCTGCCTCTTCCCACTTCTGTGCTCAGTCAGCAAGGGCCTTCAAGACACCTCTGAAGTCTTATAGAAGATCATTACTATCACCACTAGTTTTTATTGAGCATCTACTGTGTGCCAGGCATGGTTCAAAGCACCTCTCATCTGCTTTCTCATTAACCATCTCCATGGACATTTTAAGTACAGAGGTGATTGGCCAAGCACCTCACATTCTTTACTGTGTGGGTAAAGCACAGTGAGGGTGAGTAGTATGCCATTTAAGGTTTTTGAATTGCAAGCCCCTCACCTTGTTCTTCCATCTTCTTTCCTTGCCACAGAGTCCTTAGAGGTCCCATGTTTCAGACAAGGAAGGGGGAAAAGGCCCAACCTCCTTCTAACTTGAAGAAATTTTTTTATTGCGTTAAGCCATGGAGGATTCAGGGTTCATTGTTGACTGCAGTCTTGCCTAACTAACACATATCAGAGGCTTGTTATGAGAATTGAGTTGACACATTTAAAGAATTGATAACCTGGCCCGACATGCAGTAAGCACTCAATAAATGTCAGTTGCTGTTAACATCACTCCTGGATTGATCTCTGGATCAGGACTGAAGACTGGTAGGCTTGAGCCTTACAACATTGGCATTTATTGTCCCTGCATGAATATCCATTCAGCTACTCTTAATAATAACACAGCTGGGGCTGGAAGTGCTTCTTATTTGCAAAAGGTTTTACTGGTTTCTTAAGAATTGCACGAGAACTTCCGAGCTGGGAAGGCTCTAAAATGTCATCTTGCTTAACCCCCCACCTGGGGCTTAATTCTCCTCCCTGACATTCTCAATGAGAATTTAGCCTCATCTGAATTCCCAAGGGGCATACCCAGGGGCTATTGCTGCCAGAAAGTTCTCTCTTATGTTTGCCAGAATCTATCTCCAGGAGCCTCTTCCCTCCTGCCCATCCCATCTATTCTCAGTTCACCCACCATTCGCAAACGCATGGGCCCATTCATCCAATTCATCCAGCAAAGAGTATTGGAGCTTTAGCCCCATCCCTGGCCCCAATGCTTCCTACGACCCCTGTAAGTTACTTACCTTCTCTGAGCTTCCGATGCCTCATCTACAAAGTGGGAGTAATAAATAGCACCTAATTCACAGAGTTATTGTGAGGACTGAATAAAGTAATGTACACAGGACACATGTCACAGAGCTTGGCACAGTGCTCAATAAATACTAGTTTTCATTGTCATGGTTGCTGTAGAGTAGAAAAAATAGAATATAAGTTAGTATTTAAGACTTATGTATACTGCAGAAACACTGAATGGATTTGAATGGCGTTTAATTATTCCATAGGCAGGGACCTCTTTTCCCAATGTGGAGAAATGCAGTTGGCTGTCAGAGGACCCTCAGAAAGGCCTGGAAAACCAAGCTGAGAAGGCCACAATATATATTTTAAAGGGTTCCCCTTGGAAGGCTCCAAACATCATGGATTGGAGCTGTTCATGGAGCTGGCAGCAGAATGGGGGTCGGTTGCATCAGAAGCCAAGAGAATAAGGAGCCGATTGGGTTACAGTGTGTGGTAGTAGTTAGGTTCAGGTGTCAACTTGCCCAGGTGAAGGTGCCTAGTTCTTTTGCTGTGGACATGGGCCAATGGCATATGAAGCTCTATTGTTGCTGGTTACATCTGCAGTCAGCTAGGAGGCATGCCCGCTGCAATGAATGATGTTTGATTTAATTGGCTGGATGCTTAAATGAGAGAGCTCAATGTAGCACAGCCCAAGCAGCTCAGCATACCTCATCTCAGCACCTGCAGCTCAGCCCAGGCCTTTGGAGATGCAGAAAGGAACCACCCTGGGGAAAGTTGTTGGAACCCAGAGGCCTGGAGAGAAGGCCAGCAGAGATCGCCCTGTGCCTTCCCATGTAAGAAAGAACCTCAGCTGAAAGTTAGATGCCTTTCCTCTTAAGAACTATACATTTTTAACTAAATAAATCCCCTTTTCGTAAAAGCCAATCCGTCTCTGGTGTGTTGCATTCTGGCAGTTTCGGTACGCTGGAACACAGTGCCAAGGGTGGACCAGGATCAAGATGACCAGAACTTGCTTTTATGTGGCTCAGAGCAGTCCTGGCAGGTTAAGGAACTGGACATGATGGACACAATGCATAGAAAACAGCCAAGGCAGAAATGATTTGTGTCACCTTAAACCTCCCTGACAAGGAAGTAAACACAGCCAAGGGGTACTGGACAACCAAAGCAATAAAAGCCAGGGATTTTTGTTTCAGTGATCAGAAAAGAAAAACTGTTTTTACCTCCAAGGAGCTAAATTGCTAAGTGGGAATTCCCTTCCCCCACTAAGAAGCAAGGATCCTGAATGGGCTAAAAGGGAAGTCGAAGTAGGAAGGTGATGGAAAAAGGCTACCCATCAGGCCACCTTTACTGGAAACTGGCACTGCTTTCCTGTTAGAAACTTTCAGGCACAGGGCCAGACCTCAATTAGCCAATTATAGTGACAGACGCTGAAAATTGCTAGCAAAGAACCAGCATGATTCAGTGCCTCCACCAACAGGGCAGGGTCACAGGAAAAGCCACAACCTGAATTTGCATCCCAACTCATATATATATATATATATATATATATATATATATATATATATATATATATATATATACTCTGCAACCTTGAGCAAGTTATATCACCTCTCAGAGCTCATCTGCAAAGTGGAGCCAACAATAATGATCTGATAAGTTTCCAAGGAAGACTAACTAAGATAATCATATATTAAAAAGCATAACACAGTGCTGAGCCCATTGGAAGGGCTCAGAAAATGGTAGTTATTAAAATCTTAGCTTTCCTCGATATAGATGGCTGACTACAGAAGTCTTCTTCCTCCAAATGAAGACAAGGGACCCAGAAGTGCATCACTTCCTGGAGGTGATGACTCAGCTCTGACCCACTCCTAAAATTCTAGAGATCACCCCTTTGGAGACCGACAAAGACTCAACTGACTCAGCTTTGTTTCTCTCTGTGTTATTAGGTTCTTAGACTTAAAAATCCTCCCACAAACTACTTCCATATTCCCTTTATCAGCAGCATCAAATGAAAAAAATATATAACAAATGGGTCGCTGGACCAGCTATATCCTGAAATACAGAGGAGCCAGCCTCTCCAGAGCATCAACTAGTTCCATCCCCTTATTCCAACATGAAAAAGTTAGAATGGCCATAGCCCAAATGTCCCTAAAGAGTAAGAGAAATATCAGAGGTAGTGGTGGAGTTATACAGAAAAGGTAGGGTTTAACAAGTAAGTATGACTGCTGAATCATTATATTGATATTTCTTTTAGTCTCCAGTACCTTAGAACAGCTAAAAGTAAAGCCTAAAATTGTGGACTTGTAACCCATACCAAACTCTGAAATCTATTCTACAACTAATTGCTCCTATGTGCTTTGAAATTTATTGCTTTTTTGTATATACATTTTCACAAAAAAGAAAAAATAATAAAATAAAAATTAAAAATAGTATCAAAGGCTGGTAAAATAAAATAAATAGGTGGGTTACCAAGCAGCTGAAAGACACAATGGCAAATCCCCTTGCTTCCTGAAGAAACAAAGGATATGGAGAGTAAAGTAATATGCTGTGTGTGTGTGTGTGTGTGTGTGTGTGTAGCCAGGTTCATATGGATGTTCCTAAAGACCCAGAGCAGTGAGCATGCAGCATCTCAGCTGACATTCGCAAATAGAGCTAAATTGAGAGGTGTCACCTTCACCAGCAAGGTCAGAGGGCTCGTGCTTGCTAACAGAGAGAGGTGGGAACTATAGGCAGCAAACAAAATTGCACCGCCACTTGGAAACCTGCCAGCTGCTACAATCAGGGTAAAAATAATTGGAGAAGTAAGTCAGGTGTGAATCAGATGCCTTGGCACAGAGTGGAGGTTTGGGACACTGTTATCTGCCCCTCTTCTTCCTGGGTCTTCTCCTGCCTAGCTTCTGGACATGGTTTCTGCTCAGTGCTCTTCGATTTTCAGGCACCATGTTCCCTTTCCTGGCTTCTCATTGCCTTCTAGGACTCCGTTCTTGGCACCTTGCTTCTCTCCTCTAATGTAGTTTTTCCTGGAGGGTTCATCACTCATTCCTTCTCAGGATTCATCTCTTCCCCTTC
Source organism: Tamandua tetradactyla (assembly GCF_023851605.1). Lineage (NCBI taxonomy): Eukaryota > Metazoa > Chordata > Mammalia > Pilosa > Myrmecophagidae > Tamandua > Tamandua tetradactyla. The sequence continues at coordinate 20,437,681 of NC_135335.1, read as the reverse complement.
CAGCTTGACTGCTGCCAACTACCGAACTAGAACCTCCAAGCCCCACCTGTTTTCCATGATCCACAGCCCATCTTCCTTTGCATACTGTTAGATAAGCCACTGGTTTATTCTATCAACAAATATCTAGTGAGTACCTATCACTGACTAGGTGCTAGAAATGGAGAAGTGAAACTTGCATGCTGTTGGAATTCTGTTGTAAAAAAGGAAAATTCCAAAATAAATTTTTAAAAATTAGAAATTGTGAAAAGTGTTATGAAGAATTTAGCATGGCCTGAGGAGGAGAAAATTGTGGGTAAGGGAGGGGAAAATTCTATTTTTCATAAAGGAGGACTTGTTCTGCATCAACGACATTGAAGCTGAGATCTGAAGGGTGAGCAGGAGCCAGGTGTGAAAGGAGTGGGGAGAGGAACATTCAAGAAAGATGAAATTGCATGAAGAAGTCTCTCAAGAAATTCTTTACAAAATAATGTGAATGCAAGGGGGCTACAAAATGGAAGGTCTCCAATTTGTTGATTAGCAAGCAGAAGTTAAAAGCAGACAGAGCCCCATGATAAAAATGATCCTTCAGTCAGACATCCAAATAATCACCTAAATTGTCCCAATCCTGACATTTATCACCAACGCTTTCCTTGGAGGTATGTAAGTAGGAAAATAATGAGAAGAAATTTATTTTATAATTACGCAGCATAAACTATGACTCTGAAAGGTTTTTGCAGGGATATTTTAGAGTAATTTAGCTCAGCATTACCAAAGTTTAATTTAGTTCAACATTATCGGTGCAGAGAAGCTCTGAAACCAGGCTCACAAGAACAGGATTTTCATCCTGGCATTCCTAGCTATCTGATTGCGGATCCTATCCTAACCTCTTTAAGCTTTGGTTACTTTCTCTGTGAAATGGGAATGATTATTCCTGCTTTACCTAACTCAAAGGAGCATTGACAGAATCAAATAAGACAATGAATAAGAAAATGCTTTGCCAACTGTAAAGCACTGGTCATGGAAGGGATTGAGATTCAAGGGCCCCATTGGGTTGCAAGAAAATCTAACTCAAAGTGGTTGAAATAAGAGAAACCACTTAACCAAAACAATCCAGGGTTAGCTAGCTTCAGGGACAACTGAATCCAGGGGCTCAAAAGATAACTCGGTGTGCCATTTTGAATCTGTGGTGGACTCCAGAAAAACCATATCCTTTTATTATCATTCAATATTGCTGGCTAGGAGCTTTCTTATTGTTTCCATGGAGATGTGACCCACCCAATTGTGGGTGGTAACTTTTGATTAGATGGGTTCCATGATGTGTCTCCACCCATTCAAGGTGGGGTTGCTTACTGCAGCCCTTTAAGAGGGAACCATTTTGGAAAAAGTGGCAGAATCATGAAACCCATGAGAGCCCACACAGCCAGAGACCTTTGGAGATGAAGAAGGAAAATGCCTCTGGGGAGCTTCATGAAACAAGAACATGGAGAGAAAGCAGATGCCGCTATGTTTGCCATATGCCTTTCCAGTTGAGAGAGAAGCCTAAACATCATCAGCCTTCTTAAACCAAGGTATCTTTCCCTGGATGCCTTAGATAAGATGTTTCTATAGCCTTGCTTTAATTTGGACATTTTTATGGTTTTAGAACTGTAAGCTTGCAACGTAATAAAATTTTAAGACCCATTCTGTTTCTAGTATACCGCATTCCAGCAGCTAGCAAACTAGAATACTTGGGCACCCAAATGTCTCTCCAACTTTCAGCTCTATTCTTCAGGCCTAGTATCCTTCTTAGGTTTCTCGTTGTTCTTGTCAGTTGGCTGTAGACCTAGACGCTCCCAGGTTCAAATCCAGTGGGAAGGAGAGAATGCCTCTCTCTCAACAATTCAAATGGAAATCCTGAGCCTGATTCTTACTGATGCTATTCATGGCCATCCCTGTACAGATGACATCTATGTGAAGGGTTGAGGAGTCACATGTCCAACCCTCAAGCATGAAACACATGGACCAAAAGTGGGGAAGGATGGCTTGCTAGAGAAACCAAGAGAAGGATGAAAGAAAGTTAGGCAGCAGAAACAGTATATGTCCACTCTGACCCTCTCATGGTCAGATTTATGGGTCAACTTGGCCAGTTGGTGGTGCCTGGTCATCTGGTCGGGCAAGCACTGGCCTATCTGTTGCTATGAGGACATTTCATGGACTTAAATCGTGATTATGTTGACTGCATCCACAGCTGATTGCATTTGTAATTAACTACAGGGAATGTCCTCTGCAATGAGTGTTGCTTAATCTAATCACCAGAAGTCTATTAAGGAGGATTCAGAAGAGACAGTCACTCTTCCTACTTCAGTCAGTGAGCTTCTCCTGTGGAGTTCATCCAGACTCTTCATTGGAGTGTCCAGTTTCACCGCCTGCCCTATGGATTTTGGATTCTTCCATTCCCACGGTTGTCCAGCCAGCCTTTCCTGAGAGTTCGTTGAGGAACTTCATTAGAGTTGCCAGCTTGTAGCCTGCCCTACAGACCATGGACCCTTAAATTCCCATGGTTGCCCAGCCAACCTCCCTTGAGAGTTCGTTGCGGACCTTCATCAGTTGCCAGCTCGCAGCCTGTCCTACAAACCCTGGACTCTGCATTCCCATGGTTGCGTGAGACACTTTTATAAATTTTGTATCTATGGATATCTCCTGACAGTTCTGTCTCTCTAAAGAACCCTAGCTAATACAATCCCCATATCTTAAATCCCTTCACAGACAACTGCAGGCCAGTCTTTGGTGTCTCAGGATCAGGGATAACAGGGGGATGATGTGATCACAGACTTGAGATCAGTACACAACCCTTCTTAAGAATCAAGTTTGCAAAAACACACATTGGTGAGCCTTCTGAGCCCCCAAAGTCCCACATGTTCTCAAACGTTTCATCTTTCTTTGCAGATCCCATGAGTTTCACATATCCCAAGCTAGGTCTTGCTTGGCTGTAAATGTGTGACCTGTGAGCACAATCTTGATTCCATCCATTAGTCAAGAATTATATGTCCTTTCTAGCACTGGCTTCTTTAATGCTCCGCAGCTTTTGTCTTGCAAGTATCAATGCATATAAAAGATGCAAGGGTGTTGAAGGATAATGGAGAAAACTTCACAGAGGAGACTTGAACCATGTCTTAAATAATGATTAGGAGTTTGGTACAACAAGGTGAGGGAAGGTCATTCCAGGCAATCTTGGGATCCAAAACATTTTGATCTCTCCTTAAAAGAAAGAAAACTCTTTTCTCAACCCAGAAGTTGCAAACCAGCAGCCCGCAGACAGATCAGGCTGACAGATGTGTCATATTTGGCCTACATAGCATTTTGTAAAAATTTAAATTAGTTGCCAATGTTTAAAAATGGTGATCTTTTTTTACATAAAGATCTGGATTTCCAGTTGCTCTTGAAAACTCAGGCGCTCTGGCAACCCTGGACCTGAGTTCCCAATAGGGCAAAAATTGACGAGGCTGAATAGCACCTATCCCCCTTGAGACATGACACGGGCCACATGACCTGCCGACCTCTCTGTTCTCCTTACCACCTGGCCCCTGTTGGCACTGGAGTGTGTGACTCTGTTTCAACCCAAACAACTGACCATTTACTCTTCAGACCATCTCCCATTCTTATTATATTGTATTATATTATATTATGATAGGATATGATATATGTGATTCGTGGTTTTATTTTTAACAATCTATTCCCTTATTTTGAAGTCCCCACTATTTCTCTAACTTGATAGAAGACTAAACAGCCAGCACAGTCTGAGTTTACCTCAACGCCCCTCACGAACTTATCTACCAATTCCCAGTCCCCAAAATCTTCAACTCTGAAATATCAGTCTCCTAATCCCATTCTTTCTTAACACTGTATACTCTGTCACACATGCTGTCCTACCCCAGCTGCTCTTCACTGGTCAAACTTCCCTCGGTCTTCAGTGTTCAGTTCAGAGGTTGTGACCTTCTCTGTATGGAACCCTCAGCTCTTGGGGACAAAACCATCAGTTCTTCCTCAAGGCCCAGCAACGGAGTTGAGTTCCTGCTCTGTTTCAGCACCTGCCACATTTCTCTCTAATTATCTGTTTACGTGTCTGCCTCCTTCACACCCACCCCAGACTGAGATCCTTGAAAGCAGGAATGGTGGCTGATTCATCTTTGTATATTCAGTGCCTTTCTATATACCTTGGCAGATACCAGATACTCAATAAATTCTTGTTAAATGAATGAAGAAAGGAACAAACACACAGGGGACTAATTGGCATGTGTTCAAGGAATGTCACACCCTGGCAATGAAATAAATCCTCTCCACTGAAGCTTTTCTGTCTACTTTGACCACAAGTAATTCTTCACTCCTCTGAATCCTTGTAAACACAGCGGTTTAAAGATAGATCCTTGGTGGGTTATTAGAGGAAACTAGAAAGAAGGTCCTAAATCTTGGATATTGACAGCCATAGAATTACAAAGCTAGAAAAGGCCCCTAGTGCTCGTCCAATATTTCTAGCCCCTGGCAGTCTACAGGCACTAAATCCCTTGAAGTTGCAACCTGAAATCCCAGCACCAACTCTGGTAAGGTCAGAGGTAACTGTATGGCTGACACACCCCAAGATGAGGGTCTAGGGTAAATTATTACTTCCTCACTCAGCTCTAGCTACACTTAACCTACTTGCTGCTCCTTGAATATACCAAGCATGCTCCTGCCACAGGACCTTTGCACTTTCCATTCCCTCTGCATGGAATTTTCTTCCACTGTGTTTTTATATGGTTCACACTCCCTTATTTTATTCAGATCTAAGGTCATATTTAAGCATCTCAGAAGAAACCTTTTCCAATCACCAACATAAAATGGCAAACATTTTATGTTGCCACCTTTTGCTACTCTCTCTCTTTTACTTTTTACTCTTTAACTCTTCCTTCCCCTAAGGAAGAATTGCAGAATCCAGGGCATTAGGAGTCAGAGGGAGCCAGGTCTTGGTGTCACCAGGCCATGCTCTCTCCCTCCGTCTTCTCCATCTCTTATCTTTGCTTCTACTAGGCTTCCATTCTCCTCTACCAAGACAGACTTTCTTCACATGAAGAAGGCGTGAGTCACATCCTTCAAGCTTATAACTTACATGAAAAGGGACTTTTTGCACCAGCTCCAGTGAGAATAGCCTCACAGAAATAATCTGATCGGTCTCAGAGAAATCATCTGATTGGCCTAACTCAGATCACACGCCCATCTGACTGCAGCAAGAGAATGTATATTCTTATTGGTCAGGTCTGGTTCTTATCTCAAGATTGGCTCTGATGGAACCTTTTGGTTTGGCTCTGTTTCCAAGTCCATTCCCCAACCTGCTGCTGAAGCCAAAGGAAGAAACGGTTAGCTGCCCAGGCCTGGGTCAGATGCAAACTTGGAGCTAGGAACAGAACAAGCTCCATTTGAACCAAATAGTTAACAAGGGGTGAGTGGAAAAATCAAGAGGCAATTGCTCCCCAAGATGGGGGGGATAAATGGCTACTGGGCAAGCAGGTGTACTAGACATCCAATTATGGCTTCACAGTTCCAACAGTACTTGCTCTCATCCTTTATTTACCTGCATTGAACCCATACACCCATCCCAGGTATTACTACCCCCGGAGTGACATTCAAATATTCAACAACCAGCATGGCACGGACACTGGCCAAGAAGAATGGACCCCAGCTACAAAATACAGGGATGGCTACACAGGTGAACATCAGTGGAAGGGTGGCTGGTTTGTCCCTGTTTTACAGGTGAGGATGCTGAAGGCAAGAGAGATACTTAAACTTGTGCCCAAACACAGGGAAAGTTGGTGACAAAAACTCAAGACATCTGATGCCAGCTCAGGCCTCTTTTCCACTCTCCTCAGCCATCATGAGATAAAGTGAGACAGAATGGAAGAAACCAAAGAGGAGGCGCTATGATCCCAGCCACACGGAGAAAGAAGCCAGCATAGCATGCTGCGGCACATAAGGAGAGCTGCTGAGTCAGTGCCACAAAAACCTGGAAAGCAGGGCCTGCCAGAGGGAGAGGAAGCAACCAGTGGGGTGGGAGTTTGCAGCCAGGATGGCAGATGCCAGGAGGGCTGCAGCTATTCTGGGATGCCGACAGCTGTTGCCCCACTACCCTGGCCCTGCCTGTCCCCATTTCCCTGGGGTAGCAGGAGCACCCACCCTCTCTCCAACTCCTTATTGGGGTAGGGGCTGAGACCTAAGACTTCATGGTCAAACAGTCAGAATGGGGGGAATCCACTCCTTAAAGAAAACAAAATGATTTAATATCACCTCCAGTCATAGTAAATGCTTAGTCATTGTCCTTATTAGAACTCTAAAGTCACCCAACATGCTTCAGAACTCATCTGGTCCAAATGCTCCATTTTATAGATGAAGAAATTGAGGTCCTGAGAGGTGCAATGAGCTGCCCCAAGATCCCACAGCAAATCTGAAGGGGCTGGGCATTGCTGGTTCCTTGATTCAGGACTCCTACACCTGGGCTGCTTAGGGCTGGGAGATCATTTGATTCTCATTCTTGGGGCTACCATCTTACCTCTTCATAAAGCCAGTTGAGCCTTGCGCGCCTTGGCTAGATCTGCTTTTGATTTGCATACCCCTTTCCCCCAGCAAAGGCCATGCTGCAGCTCCAGACGGGCCTACTACAGACCCTCTCTTCCCTGCCCTTGTACGATGTTCTGCAGACCATACAACAGAGCCCTGGTCTCCCACTCTCTTTTCTAGATTCAGAAAAAATATCTTCCATATCTTCAAAGTGGCAGGTCCCTCTTAGGTCTACAAGCTAAAGACACATCCCAGATAGAAGCACCATACCTCCAAATGTCCCTCCTGGACAGAGAGCAGAAACAAGAGAAAGGCTAAGACAAATATTCCTTCTCTTCTACTCCTAACAGATCTCAATCACCTTTCCACTCCACCTGTCTTCTCAGCTGGGTCAACAACAAGGAGTATTTCACGTGGCTCTGTCATGTCCTTGATGTACAGTTCTATGGTTAGGTCTTAGGTCCTGGACGCACCAGACATACCAATGTTAGAATCCAGCTCTGCCACTGACAAGGTGGGTGACTGGGACAATTCAATTCACCTGCCCGTTTTCTCATCTGTAAAATGGGGTTAACAGTAGCATCAGCCTCAAAGGGTTGAGGGGATTTTAAGGAGAGAATGGACTTGGCCTGTGTCTGGGATAGAGTCAAATGTCAGTGATTTGCAGTGGTTGGAAGATGGCAGTGCCTTTACAACGTGGAGTTGAAGCAGATGTCTCTGCAGTCACATTGCCTTCTCTGCTCCTCTCAGCCCATCCCAAGCTCTGCTTCTGCCAGGCAGCTTTCCCTGATTACTCTTATCCCTCCATCACTTTCCCTTTTCAGGACCTGTACACCTCCATTCTCCATTCAATTCTGTGTCTAATTATTCTGAGTTGGTGTTAGTCTGGTCTCCTCATCTAAAACCTCTCAGGCAAGACAATGGCTTTCCTTCTTCCTCTGGCAGTGCAAAGTCCAGAGCTAGGGTCATAGGAAGTGCTGGGAAAGTTAGCAATTGAGTGAGTTGACATCTGACTGGCTGCCTTCATGGGAACGGAGTAAAGCCATCTTAGAACCTTCTATATATATTTCATCTCCTGTTGCTAGGATTCTGTGAGGTTTTGATACACCCCATGTGTCAAATATCCCAAGGCATACTCACGAGATTCAGGATTCTTGAGAACCAGATATAGAAACCTGTCAAGCAAGAGCTCCTCAGCTTGTTCGGTTTATTACCCAAAGGAGAGAAAATTAACATCACACGTATATAGCACCTAATAAATTATGAAATGCTCTTAGCAGCTTGATGAGAGAGGAAGAGACTTTTTCCGATTCCGTAGAGGGAAACCGAGGCTCAGAGGGATTAGGATACTAACCCAGGTTCACACAGCCGGTAAGGAACAGTGTAGGAATTTTGGGTCGGGGTGCTCTGCCCTCCCCTCCAGCTGCCACCTAAAGAAGCCACATAAGCATCCCTCCTATTGAGTCATGGGTGAACTCAACAATCCCTCCTCCTTAACCAAGCAGAAGCATCCAACAGCTGCTTTGTTCAGTACAGGTTTCTCTAATGCCAACTCCTTTGGAATATTTGAGAAAACCCAATATGGTTCAAAAAAGACCATCCCTCTACCAGGGCTCAGAGACCCTGTTACTGCCCAAACTCTCCCAGTCTCTACATGCTCAGATAGCTTGTCTCCCTCTGGGCGTGAAGCCTGGGTTAGATCTGAACCTGGAAAGACGGGTCCTTTCGTCATTCCCAAAACAATGAGCTTCCATCCCACTTCATCATTTCTGCAGGAACATTCTGTTTTAGACTCTGGGCAGTAACCAGGAGAATCATTCATCCCATTTAGCAAACAAGGAAGACCAAAGTTCATTGACAGTGAAGTTGGCTGGGCTAGACCAAGCTAAGGTCCCTTCTCTGTCACTTAAGAGCTGCACAATTTGGGTAAATTACTTAACTGCTCTACTCCTTGATTTCCCCATGTGTGAGTACCTCCTTCACAGGGCCGCCATAAGGATGAGATAAAATAATCCATGCAATGAATTTAGACTTGCACCTGGCTCAGAGTAGGTGCTCAATAGATATGTGGCATGCATTGGCATCCTCAAGGGCAGAGAATCTAGAAATGACAGAACCGCAGCTCTAACCAAGGCCTTCTGACTCTAATCCAGCAGCCCCTGGGCAAGGGTGATAACCGTAAAGAAAGGAAGAAATCAGCAGTGGTGGCCCCATCTGGTACTGGCCAGAATACATCACTCCTAATGGGGCAGCTTTTCTGTGCTTGGCCCAAGAGATGGAACACCTTTATCCATGTGGACAAGTAAGAGAGAGTGAGAAAAGGCATAGGTCACAGAGTTGGGCATGACATTCTCACAGTTCTGGGTTATTTCCATGTAAAGCTTTGCTTGACAAAACTTGCTGAGGATCATCCTATAAATAGGTCCTGCCTCCCTGGGCCTGGGAAGGAAGCCGGCAGCTTTTCCCAATTCCTGCCTCTCATATCTTCTTCCACAGACTGTGCTGCTCTTGTTTTCTGGAAAATCCCAGGGCAGGAGCTGGACTCTCTCCCGCCATCCCCTTCCCAGAACTCTAAGCATGCCTGGGAGAAGGCAACCACCCCGAATGAATGGGTCAGCAGGCTGATTCAGAGTCCGTGGCTGGTAATAGAAGCAGCTCAGGGGTCTGGCTGCAGAGCATCTGGACAGCTAAGAGAATCTGGACAGCATCAGAAGCACAAATGAAAAAGAGTTCAGAAGGGCTTGGCCTCAGCAGGAGTCCACAAGGAAATGAATATATAGGGAACCAGACAGGGAGGGGTGATGGTCTTCAAAGTCAGTGAGCTTATGAAGAACTCGGCCTCATGGGGCAAATATACTCAGGACTCCAAAGCGAATATATTCAGTGCCCAGCCAGTGCATGCTTTCTCAGGGAGGTCTCCCAGCACCAGCCCATATTAGGATGAAGCCCTGCTTTTGCCTCCCCGTACCATCCTGTATTCCCGTTTTGAAACACTCTGTATCTTTACAATTATTTAAGATCCCCTGCCTCCCTGTGTTTTGTTCACTGCTGTATCTCCAATGCCTAGCATGGTTCCTGGTACATAGTAGATGCTCAATAAATACCTGATGACCAATGTAAGGGACGGTCTCCCTTTCTCACTCTCCTTGGGTGGGACCCTAGTGAAGCCCATGACCAGCTGCTCCCACAGTCCCTTTGTTAGAAGTCAGACTCTCAGATTTCAAATCCAGGTTCCACCTCTTATTTGCTATAAAATCTCAGGCAAATTGCTTACCCTCTACCTCTGTGCCCTGATGGGCTTCTACTTATCAGCTGACACGTATTTGTTTGCTTGTGTGTTTATCATCTGCCTCCTATAGCCAGAAAGTGAACAGCAAAAGAGCAGGGACTTCATCTGTTCCCTACTAAATGGAAAGGACAGTGAAAACATTTAATAATGAGACATTCTGAGCACTGACCAACTAGAACGGATTTTGGCCCATATGCAGTGTCAACTGCATATCAAACTTGGCTGTACTCCAGTATCTAGGGCAGGGACTGTTCTGTGAAGATATAATGCTTAATAAATATTTGTTAAATAAGTGGATGATTTTCCATCACTCTGTCTATAAAATGGCACTTTGTAGCTATTGTGCATATCTGGTTCCTTCCTGCCCCCAGGCAAGCTCCTGTGGCATCTGAGGAAGCAGCAGTCCCTTCCCTGTGGCCCCCTGGTCTCTCTTCCACCAGGGCAAATCTGGTTTCCCAGAACAGGAACTCAAAGCCACAAGCTTCTGTTGTGTCCACCTCCTACCATGCTGAATATTGATCTATTATTTCATCCCCTGCCATCCACTCCTAGCAACATCCAGAAGCCTCTCCTAAATGGTAATATTCCTAGAAAGACATTTAACAACAGCACAAGTCTTCCCCAGCCAGAGAGTCTTCATTTGCTTCCAGAGGAGGCAGCCCATCAGCCAATATGGCCAGCCTGATTCTTAATAGTGAATTCACTCATTCATATAACAATCCCTGTGAAATTACCATAGTTATTATGTGCTGGTCACTGGAGAGAAAATATAAATAAGGAACTGTACGTGTCTGCAACCTGCTTCCAGTCTAGCAATGGAGACAGGTAGGCAATTACATTGAGAGCTCCTGAGCAAAGAGAGAAGTTTAAGACGGCGGAGGGTTGCAATCCCTGAAAAATAAAAAACATAAAACAAATGTTTTAATGAAATTAACTTCTCGGAGAAGCACACCTGTGAGTGTGCTTTTTTATATCAGTGGGGACAACTCTGCATCTTGTGGATGCCTGGGCCTGGAAGGACAGTGGCAGTCACTCCAGGGAAGGCTGGGTGATGAAAGAAGCTACCATCCAGCTCCCCATTTCCCATCATGGGATTTGTTAAATAAGTGGGCGATCCACCTCCCCAATTCCCATCATGGCACTGACCAACCAGGATGGATGTTGGTCCATAGGCCATACAGATACATGTCAACTGCATATCAAACCTGACCATACTCCAGGGCCCAGGGCAGGGATGGGAGATATAGGTGCTTCATAAACATTTGTTAAGTTTCATGGGAAATGGGGAGGTGGATGGTGGCTTCTTCCAAAGCTGACCCAGGGCTGGGCAGAGATCCTGAGCCAATCACATCATATATAAAGTCATTTTATCTTGGGGCACATCATCATGGATGCTACTATTTAGGCTTCCAATGCATTCCCATCTACCCTCTGTACCTGCCCCCCATGCACGTGTGCACACACACATGCCACTTCTGCAATGGCCAGGAATGATGCAGAATTGCCCATGTCCAACTCGACAGTGAAGATGTGAAGGATCAGCAAGGGAGGGGGCAGGAGACAGACAGCAAAAAAAGCTCAGGAACTGGGCCAGGGATCCGGGAACCAAGGAGCAGAAAGAAAGTGTGAGCTGCTCCCAAGAAAAATGGGTGGACTGGGGATATTGCCTAAAAAAAGAAGCACTATCATTTGAGATGTGGTTCTATATTCACCTCCACCAACTCCCCCCCACCCCAAATAATAATCAAAATATCTCAGGTTTACTGAGAGTTGACTACGTGCCAGGCGATGTGCTGAACATTCTGCATGGCTCATTTACCTCTTTTAACCACTCCATGTCAGGTGTTTATCTTGATTATGATGATGACGATGATTGTCCCAAAGCCATTTCTCAGAGCCATTGTTATATAACCTCCCACTATGTAATTTTAAAGAGTCAAGAACAGAAAGCATTCAGTTCACATTTATGTAATGAGATTAACAATAACAGTTATAGTCATCACCAGTTCTTTGAGCATTTATCAAAACTGGGTTCTACGGGGATTGCCTCATGCAAAATCTCCAGTGGCCCTATGAGACACATGCTAATTTCATGCCCATTTTACAGATGGGTACAATGAAGGTAAGTAGCCTAAGAGCTACTCAGCCAGTGAATGGGGAATAAGTATAAGCTAACTGCTGCTCTTAACACGATTAGAGCATGTGTTCACTTAACATGATTCTACAAGCTTTACAGGCAGTAGCATTACCATGGGGTGCCACAGTTTGAGATGTTCTTACTGGTTCTTTTATATTCATATAATGTTTGCTTAGCAATCTCTGTTGCTGGGCATTCATATTATCCCCATCTTTTTCATTATCATAGTCTTGCTATAACTATTTTTATATGAACTGATTTCTTGCTAATTACGTGATCAAAAGGATGAACAATATCCTAAGTAAGCCTGAACCAGTTCTGCATGCCTTTGGCAAGTATGCATGTATCTGGTATCCCCAGCCCCAACATATGCAATTTTGCAGATGTATTTATTGTTGCTGATTTAACATATCACAGATTGGCTTTTATTTTCATGTATTTAATTGCTAGCGAGACCATGCATTTTTCCACATGATGTTTATATTTGTTTTCCATTTCTGCATGACAAATTACAAGTTTCATGGCTTAAAACAATACCCAATAGGTGGTGCAATGGTGGCTCAGTGGCAGAATGCTCACCTGCCAAGCTGGAGACCCGGGTTCAATTTCCAGAGCCTGCCCATGTCAAAAAAAACAAAAACAAAAAACAACCCTATTGTTTTGCACAATTTTGTAAATCAAAGTATAAGCACAGCATAACTGAGTTCTCTAACGAAGGTATCATGAGGCTGAAATCAAAGTATCCAGCAATTATAGTCTCATCTTGAGCTCAGGATAATGCAGTTGAGTGATTTTCAATTTGCACTATCTTTTTTAGACTACCAAGTGAGTCTGCCATCATTACTTTTAAGTGTTTCTCATCACTTCCAATAACATCATCATGATCATTTTCTTTACGAAGAATATTTGTGCATTGTTGCTCATTTTTCCCCATATGAGCACACTACCAGTTCATCCTGTTCTGCTAAATACTTCATTAATTTATTATGATTTAGAAAGGAAAATCATCTTTCCTATTTTTAGATTTTCCCAGCAACTAAAGAGATTAGCTTTCCATTTCTTTCCGTATCTTCATTCTACGAAGGTTCTGTAATTTTCCCTAAGTAAATTTAAATTAATTCTCATATATTTAAAGTAAGTTTTCTATCATCGTTCCTACTTTACCAAGTATGTCAGAAAATCAAAATAATTAAAATGGCTTTTCAATTCCCTTTCTTCTACAGATCTTGGGTTGATTTCTGTGTATTTTCCCAGGAGAGTAAACCCTTGACATTCATGGACTGTATAGCTGCAATTTCAATAATATGTAATAGAACCTAAAAGACCATTATATGTAATAATGTATCATTTTTCTGGGTTTCAAAACTGAATCATTTTCACTGCAAGACTGCCATGTAAAAGAAAGTCACTTTGCAGTGGGGAGCAGCCAATCACCCAGCATAGGTATCCCGTGTATTTATTGTTATTTACATATGTAATAACACTCGTGAAGTGACATTCCTTTGTGTTTAAAAAAAAATAGCTTCTCTAGAAGTCAACTGTGAGTGCTAGAGGTGAAAGTGAAGATCTGAGCCACCTGTTTCCATTTCCTAGATTTCTCAAGCAAATACTATGAAATGGGTCAGGTTAAACAATGGGGATTTATTCACTTGCAGTTTGGTACTGAGAAGACGTCCAAATCAAAGCATCATTAAGGAGATGTCTTCTTTCTGAAGACGGTGGTATCCTGGGCCTGGCTGCTGGTGACCCTCGGTTCTTAGCTTGACACATGGTATATTAGCTAGGATTCTATAGAGAAACAGAATCAGCAGGAGATATCTGCAAATATAAAATTTATAAAAGTGTGTCACACAACCATAGGGATGTAAGAGTCCAAGGTCTGTAGGGCAGGCCACAAGATGGCAGCTCCAATGAAGGTCCTCAACGAACTCTCAGAGAGGTTGGCTGGTTGAAGCAGGAAGAGTGACTGTCTCTCTGAATCCTCCTTAAAAGCCTTCCAGGGATTAGATTAAGTGTCACTCATTGCAAATGCAATCAGCTGTGGATGCAGCCAACATGGTCATGATTTAAGTCCATGAAATATCCTCATAACAACAGAGAGGCCAGTGTTTGCCCAACCAGACAACCAGGCGCCACCACCTGGCCAAGGTGACACATGAACCTGACCATGACACACGGCAAGGCACATGGCGGCCTCTCCTGGTCTCTCCCCTCTCTTCCAGGATTCCACTGACATTCAGCTTCTTGCTTCCTGTGGCTTTCTCTCTTGATGTCCAAATTTCATTCCACTTATAAATGACTCCAGTAGCAGGATTAAGTCCCATCCTGACTGAGATGAGCCACCCTTAACTGAAAGAACCTCATCAAAAGCTCCTACTTATAACGGGTTCACACCCACAGGAATGGATTCAATTTAAGAACATGTGTTTCCGGAGTACAGACAGCTTCAAACCATCATACCATCGAAGCTAAGTGTAGTCTGTAATGAATTTTAGTTTAGCATTTCGAAATCAATAGGTCTGACAAAAAAGAAGAAGGAGAGTATAAAAGAAATGCAGAGCTCTTACAAATAAGGTATCAGTGGCAGAGAGAGTTCAAATAGTTAAGAGACTACTCTGGAGGCCACTCTTACACAAGCCTCAGTTAGACATTGCTACCTATCATAATTTGCCAAACCACAACCGAAACCATTCCTGCCAATCCTAAAGAACACCTAGGGTGTTATATAAGATTCTACAAAAGGGTCCATGCACTAGAGTAACTTTCCAAAACCTACACCCTTTACCCCCAACCCTTCCTTGGAGACTTGCCATGAACATTTATTTGTGTATTAAATTCTCTGAATAATTTAATACACAATAATGAAACACAAAGTGAACACGTGTTTCATTTTTTCATTTTGTTCAGCTCAGTGTTTCTCAAACTTTTATGAGAACAAACATTTTCCTCATAGATAACAGATTTCCACAGAACACCAGTTTGGAAAATAATGGTTTAATACTTAGTTTATAGAATGATTAAGGGTAAAAGGTCATTTAAAAGATATCTGCCCCAATTAACTTCACTTTTACAGCAAACATAATATACAGTGATAATATTCTTAAATTTCTGGGTTCCCAAAGAATTTAAGGCTTATCTCACACAAGAATACATCCAAATCATCTGCAAACATGATATTCTTTACTCGTCATTGCCTGTTTTGATGCAACTGATTTGTCCTTTCTGCATAGCTCTTTCAACAATTACACTGCTCTGCTGTTGTTTATTTGTTCACTTAATACATACTATAGTGCTCAAGATGTATTCTTTTATGTGCTTTATTAATAAGTCATGCAACTAAAATCAACTCCTTAAGTTAGGTGTCATTATTTTTATCCCTATTTCACAAGTGAAAAATTGAATTTTCAAATGACAATGGGGGCACTGTTACCTAGATTCTATTTTTAAGGAAACTGCCCCTAATAATTCTCCTTTAGTCATATTATTGGTTTTAATTATAAATATAAACTTCATATCATATAATAAAAGAAGAACTCCATTCTTTTTTATTTTAATGACTTTTAGTCAACATTAAATATTGAATTGTGCTGAACACCTTTCTTAACCTCTAATGAGATAATTATATTTTCTACCATTTTTCAGTTAGTGATAGGATACTAAGGTATCATACCAACTTTGCTTCCCTGGAGTTGATAGCTGTTATTTATAATGGATTACTTTTATCAATGTGTTAGGTTTCAAGGTTAAGATTAGAATTTCACCAGAAGGAAAGATAGACGATAAAGACTGAGATAGTATAATTTAGGAATGTCTAACGTGTACAATGATGGTGATTAAATGTACAAATTTAAAAATGTTTTTGCATGAGGAAGAACAAAGGAATGTCAGTATTGCAGGGTATTGAAAATAGATGGTCATCCATATTTTAAAATTTCAACTTCTGTGTGAGACTAAAGGGAGAAATGTTTCTTTGGTACAAAATTTATATTTTAACTAGTGCATTTCCTAATTTAACTTGAATGGTCAGTTTAATTAAATACCATAAGTATATGGAATCTTGAAGAGGGCATGAGATTTTGTTGGTTGTTCCAGGTCAGTGTGATGCCCTGATAAATCCCAGTGTGATTTGGATAATGAATAAAGAAGTATTTGCAAAGTCCCCTTAGGGAAATGGAGAGAGATGGAGAAGTATTCAGCTTCCCCACTTGGAGAAGTCCTGATATTTTTGCAAGCAGTGGGGACAACCAAATCAATAGGCTGAGCCCTCAATCTTGGGGTTTGTTCATATGAAACTTATCCCTGCAAAGGATACTTAAAATTAGGCCTAAGAGTCACCCCCAGAGAACCTCTTTTGTTGCTCAGATATGGCCCCTCTCTCTCTAAACCAACATGGCAAGTGAACTCACTGCCTTCCCCTTCTATGTGGGACATGACTCCAAGGGGTGTAAACCTCCCTGGCAATGTGAGACAGAAATTCTGGGATGAGCTGCAACTCAGCATCTAAGGATTAAGAAAACTTTCTCAACCAAAAGGGGTAAAGAGAAATGAGACAAAATAAAGTGTCAGTGGCTGAGAGATTTCAAATAGAGTCGAGAGGTTATCCTGGAGGTTATTCTTATACATTACATAGATATCCCCTTTTTAGTTCATGGTATATTGGAGTGGCCAGAGGGAAGTACCTGAAACTGTAGAGCTGTGTTCCAGGAGCCATGTTTCTTGAAGATGATTGTATAATGATACAGCTTTTACAATGTGACTGTATGATTGTGAAAACCTTGTGGCTCCTTTTTTCTACAGTATGGACAGATGAGTAAAACATATGGATTAAAAATAAAAAAATAATAGGGGGAACAAATGTTAAAATAAATTTAGAAGCTTAAAGTACTTGTGGTCAATGAGGGGTGGAGTCAAGGGTATGGAATGTATGAATGTTGGTTTTTTTTTTTTATTTCTTTTGCTGGAGAGATGCAAACGTTTAAAAAAATGATCATGCTGATGAATACACAACTATATGACGATATTATGAGCCATTGATTGTAACCATGTCAAGAATGTTTGTGTGTTTGTTTGTTAAGGTTTGATAATAAAAATATTTTTTTAAATATTAGGATTTCATTTCTAGGCTCATAAGCGAGATTGAACAATTGTTCCTTTTTTTAAAGGGAAGGGCATGTAAATCATATTTATCGCAGTCAGTTCGATATATAAATGTTTATTGAAAGTGGCTACTATGCTACTATGAGTAGACACTGCAGAATATGAGAGATTCAAAAGGAGCATGATATGAGAGAGGACAGTGAGAAGGAATGCAGATCTCCTATGACCATGTAATAAAAAGAAAGATGTTAGAGAGTGCAATGACAACGGTTTTGAGAGTTTTGTAAGTGCCTAGAATCGGTATAACTTTACACTTACTATTTTCTATCGTTCCATGTTGGTTCCCCCAAATGCCTAAGAAATCACTTAAATTCAAGAGGCCCTAAGTCAATTGAATGAAAGCACAGGGCCAGCATCAGCTCCATGAGGTAGAGGCTGTGTCCATCTCGCTGACCACTCTAGGCCCACCGTCTAGCCAAGGGCCCAGCGTTGAGTGAGAACTGAATAAATATTCAAAGGAAGAAATATGCCGGCTCTTTGACCAAACCAACTGGTGGGGCCAGCTTTAAAAATGCCAGGGAAAAATAAAGGCAAGGGAGCTAGAGATTTTATGGGTCATCAAGAAAAGAGGTGCTACAAAGATTTCACCCTCATCTGAAGTTAAGCTAGAGTAGAGGTGAGGGCGGGGGGCAGGAGGCTAGAAGCCATTGGGACTGGACAACAGAAAAGGTCTTGGGGTCTAGAGAAATGAGAAGGGTTTTGCAGAGGCTTCTACTCCCTTATTTGTAGACCATAATGTCTCTAGAGCCTGCTGTACCCCACCTGGAACTGACAGTTGGCCCTTTGCATCCCAAAACATCTCTCAAGTTGCAAGCCCAGGGGAAGTCCTTGTATTCCAGCCCAAAACCTAGCCCTAGAGAGCTTGTTCCCTAGTAAGGATTTTAGGGAGAAGCAAAGAGCACACAAAAGACCTCACTTCCCATAACTGTCCCTAACAAACCCTGAGCCATCACTTCATATCTAGGAATCTAGTGCATTCACACACAGGGGAACATGCTACATGTCAAGTGAGACCAAATATATGCATCTTATCAAGTAGGCAAACTTGTCACGTTCACTTTTCTTTTTTCTTTCCATCCTTAATTCATGTCGTCGTTGCCCTACCTTACCCCATTTTTCTCCTTCCTTTTCAAAGTCCCTTTCTCCCTTCCCAGCCCTCTGGAGTTTCCCTCTTGAACCTGATGCCCTTAAGTGCCCTCTTCTCAGTCCGTACCCCCATCTCTGTCCTGCCTCCCCTCCTCTCGCCTTCTTCCCTTTACCTTCCTCGCTAGAGTCCTGCCCACGGCTGTGGGTTCTGCCCACTGCGTCTTTCTCCTCTCTCTCATCTTGGTGGGGTCCAAAGCCAGTTCTCCTGTTGCTCAGAGATGTGGAGGCAGTTGCTAAGAGACAGTAAAACGTCAGTACCTGGCCCTCGAGGAAAAAAGGGGGGAGCGAGAAAGGGAGAGAGGAGGGGGGAGAGAGGGAGGAAAGGGGAGGGAGGGGAAGACCCGGCGGAAGCCACGTTAACCTAGCAGCCTCAGCACCAGCCGAGTTTCAGGGAGAAGCATTCAGATTTTGTGAACTTTCTTCTAAGCATCCTCTCTCTGACTACCTTTGGGGTAAAAACACACACAAAAAAAAGAGGAGCAGGGGGACCCCAGAACGGGAAACACAGAGGATGCTGCCCCAGCCAGGAGACAAGGAGGAGGAGAGAGTGGAGGAGGGGAAGAGGCGGGGAGGCAATCTGTTCTCCTGAAGCGAGCGGGGATTCCAGGACGAGGGAGGGGAGACCCGCGCCTGCTGCAGATTGATGGCTGTGTCCTTGGAACGGAGTGAGTAAGCCCATGAGGGCCGGTGGGCGTGCAGGGGGACTGTGGGACTCAGAAAGATGGGTCTGGAGAAAGGGAAGCTGGGGTGATTTCCCAGTGGGTGGGATTGAGGCTGCAAGGGGTGGTGACCAGACCGAGGCAGTGAGGAGAGGACAAGCGAGGACAGCAGGTGGGTACGGGAGGAGCTGGGGACGACGGGGTGGGGGGGCAGCCAGGGTGGATGGTGGGCATGTCACTGCTCTGAGTCGCCTCAGCCTGCAAGGAAGGTACCGGGTGTGGGTGTGGGCTCAGGCTGGGGAGCGTCCAGGAGAAAGGGATTCGGGGTGGACGACGGTGGGACTGGGCAGGAGCGTCTGTGCAGATGCAAGCTGGAGAGGAAATTGGGGAGGTGTGAGCACAGGTCTGGGCGGCATGTGGGAGGGGGATCCCAGGAGAAGAGGGACACCCGTGTGTGCGTGTGTGAGTGTGTATGTGAGTTCTAGAGAGGCAGGAGCGCTGAGAGTGTGCCGGAGCGGGGAGTGGGTCTGCATTCTGTACTCAGGTGGGTGTGCTAGGGTGGGGTGTTTGGTGCCGATAGGGGGTGGGGCTATGAGGAGAAGAGGAAAATGCATGGAGCCAGGACAGAAGCCTAGGAGGGTAGCTGCAGGGTGGGGCGGGGAGGGTGGGTGAGGATGGCTGAGCCCAGCATGGCCCACACCTGAGAACTTGGCGGAACTGAGAGAGAGGTGAGGCAAGTGGGCACCCAGGAGGAAGGTCATGGGAGCAGAGAGGTTCTGGATTTCTCTGCCTGAGTGCTTTCCTTGTTGACAGAGGGAACTCTGCCTCCACCCGCTGAATAGAGAACTGCGCTCACAGAGGCGCTGCTGGGGAGAAGGGGCCAAGGATCACCTAGCTGACCCCCAGCCCTGCACTTTCTGGGCATCCAGCTCCTCCCAGCCTCAGCAGTGGGTATTTCTTGGGGTTCTCACTCCCTGAGGAGAGAAGAGTCTCCTTGGGGGTTCTAGCAGCTGCTGAGGTTGGGCTTTCAGGAGGCCTGTGGAGACCCTCTTATTCCCGGGCTTTCTTCCCAAAACATCCACTCCAGGAACCCTCTGGACAAGAGCCCACCGGGCCTCCGGGAGAAACAGCCTCTGAGAAACCTTGAGTGCTGGATGCTCAGATGCAGCTCTGGCCTCCTAATCAGGCCAGGCTCGGGGCAGGGTTTACGGTTTCTTAGAGGAAGTGTCAGGACCTTTAATAAGGCACCTTTCATCTATTTCACCCCCTCCCTGCCTGGCTCTCAGACAGAGCGCCAGGAGGAAGCACCCAGCAGCTACAGGCCAGAGGGATACCAGAGACCTGCAAGGACCCTTCCAGGAGCTGCTGGCAGCTGCTCCAGCCCCATCCGCTTCCCCGTCCTTTCTTCCGTTTTGATCATCTTTGCAGACCGTGGAGAACCTCGACTGGGTGTTTTGCCCCCTACGCTGCAGAAAAGGACTTCCTGTGGATCTCACCTAAGGCTCCCGTTTGTGCCTAGAGGCTCCCAGGAAAGGCTTGCGCCACGATGCCATGTGCTCAGAAACCCCACCTTCCAGGGCTCCAGCCACCCAATATAGCTGCCTTCCTGTGTCACTGACTCCCGAGTCCATGGACACAGCCCCAGCCCCAATGGGCTCCCTTCAGCACAACTATCACCAGCTGCCCAAAATGGGAGACACCTGGGCCCAGCTGCCCTGGCCGGGGCCACCCCACCCGGCCATGCTGCTGGTTTCCCTGCTCCTGGCGGCTAGGGTGATACACTCGGATGCCGGCACCAGCTGCCCCGTCCTTTGCACCTGCCGTAACCAGGTGGTGGATTGCAGCAGCCAGCGGCTGTTCTCGGTGCCCCCGGACCTGCCCATGGACACCCGCAACCTCAGCCTGGCCCACAACCGCATCGCTGCGGTGCCCCCCGGCTATCTCACGTGCTATGTGGAGCTGCGGGTGCTGGATCTGCGGAACAACTCACTGGTGGAGCTGCCCCCCGGCCTCTTTCTCCACGCCAAGCGCTTGGCACATCTGGATCTGAGCTACAACAACCTCAGCCACGTGCCGGCGGACATGTTCCGGGAGGCGCAGGGGCTAGTGCACATCGACTTGAGCCACAACCCCTGGCTGCGCAGGGTGCACCCCCAGGCCTTCCAGGGCCTGGCGCAGCTCCGAGACTTGGACCTCAGCTTCGGCGGCCTGGCCTTCCTCAGCCTCGAGGCCCTCGAGGGCCTACCGGGGCTGGTGACCCTGCAGATCGGCGGCAACCCCTGGGTGTGCGGCTGCACCATGGAGCCGCTCCTGAAGTGGCTGCAGAATCGCATCCAACGCTGCACAGCGGGTAAGGGAGAGGGTAGGACCGCACTGCCAGGGGATGGTGGGGAGGCGCGAGGAGGTCTGGCCTCACTGAGAGCAAAGACTCCCAGAAAAGGGGGATGGGGGGAGAGCTCTTTGAGCACCTACTATGCGCCCTGATTTGTGCTTGCCCACTTTTGTCCTCCAGCCCTTTCATTCAAAGTGCATTTGTGGAGCGCTTAGTAAGTGTGCTGGGACCCGTTAGTTGATGAAACAGATGTCACCCTCACCTCTGTGGCTCTTACAACCTAGTGGGGCAGCCAGATAGTACGTACGCAAGAGGAGCTAACCATAGATGGCATTTACTGAGCTTTCCCCAGGACCTAAGAACTTGGTATGCCTGGTCTCACTGGATCCTGGCTTTTGTTATCCCCATTTTACAGGTGAGAAAACACATTTAAAACAAGTAAAAGACTTGCTCAGAGTCACTCATTTAGAAAGAGACAGGGCTTGACTCCCCAGCCATCTTCTGTTGTACCAGACTGCTTTTCTAAGCAGGGAAAAAACTCTCTAAGAAATAGTCGTGGCTAACACTACTTATTTTAGTGCTTACTCTGCCAGCCCCTATTCTAAGCACATTACGTAATGAGCGCATTTTATCTTTGCAACAACCAGGCAAGGCCACCGACTTTTGAGAGGAGGAGATAGAGAGACAGACAGGTTCAGCAACTTTCCTGAAGTCACACAGCTGCTAAGTGTTGGAGTCAGGATTCGAACCGTGGCATTCTGGTGGTCCCCTGGCTGTATCCTGAACAGAGGAGTTCTGGGCTAACAAGAAGAGTCAGGACCTGGGGTGGGTAGCTGAGAGGAGGTGAGATGTGGCAACCTAAACAGCCAATGCCAGCTGGAGCCTGGACACTGAAGGGGCCCTGGTGTCATCCAGCAGTGCCCTAGCCCAGCTCAGAGGTAGGCAGGGTTCATCTCTGCCCCCCTGCACCCTGCCCCCCATCACCAGCTCACTGTGTGACAGCTCTGAGCGTGCACACAAGATCCAATGGTGGTAGAATGACAGAAAGAGCTCAGGGCAGCATCCCAGGGGCCGCCCCAGAGCCTGGGCTCGACATATTGTGTCAGAGCTGCAGTATGACCTAGGAGGGAGAGGAGAACTGAGTAGGGAGCCCAGGACCAAAATAGCTCTGAAGGGCCGTGGTTCACGATTCCATGTTTCCACAGAGCTGTGGGAGGAACTTCTCTGGAACTAAAATAGCTGGGGACAGAGATGGGGCGATGGTAGGGGGCAGGTGGGGGAGCTGCCTGGAGCGATTTCCCTGCCCGTTCAACCTCTGCCAGCTGTGCCTTCCCCTCTGTCTCCCCTGCACCAAAGACAGGACGGTCCTATGCTCAGCTTCTATCACACCCATGGGTGGCTCCTTCTCCATGAACTCATGAGTTCTCTGCTACCCTGTGGGAGAATCACAGCCTCCCAGAGAGTAGGAGAGGAGTCCAAGATGACATGGGTGCAGAATCACACATCAGATGACGGACCCAAGCTCCAGAGAGGATGGTGACTTCCTCAGGCCCGCAAGGAGAAAGCTAGAAATCCAGATTCTCTGATTCTGCAGAGAACACAGCTTGATGTTCAAGCCAGTGTAGGCAGGGCTCCTTTTCCTACTTCTTTCTCCCTTTATCTTCATGCAGTTCCCACTGTTATCCATGCTTTTATCTCTGTTGAATGAATGTCATCAGAGAAGGACCTAAGGGTATCGTTAGGACACAACCCATCCTCATAACTCTAACCCTAACCCTAACCCTAACCCTAACCCTGATCCCTTGATTTACCAGGAAACTTTGTCGGCCAACCCCCAACTTCCCTCCCACACTCCTGGGCTGTCCTGCCACTTGCCCCTTGGGTTCTCTTCAAAGTGTCTTCTGGCTGTTTCTTATGCATGGTCCCAACCCCCAGGCACTCAATCTCTCATCACCCCCCCCCCAATACACACACACTGGAAGAAGAGAATAATTGGGGTTCAGGGTCTTACAGTTTTCCAGAAGAGAGCCCTTCGAGTAGTCAACTCTAGACAGATCTTGGCCTGCCAGGGCAGGGTCTGGGGCACCGGGCACCCAGCCTGCAAGGGACACTCAACTTGGGATTTGGAGCACATGGCTTCCTCCTTATGAGTTCAATGCTCCATCTCTTACAATGATGATGATGCTTATCCATTTCTAAAATGGGTCAGTGCAAGGCACTCACTTATTCTCTGCCCCCCAAAATCTGCAGAATGAGTAAACAGCATTGATATACTACTCAGCTTAAACAATTTAGGTGGAATTAGCCCCCTTTTCTATAGAGAAAGAACATGAGAATCAGAAAGACAAAAACCGCTTCCCATGATGAGAGATTGATTAATATGTGACCAGTGAAGGAGGGAATGGCTGGATGACAGAAGCCAGAGATTGCTTGATATCCTGAGCCACCTCAGTGACCCCAGGGTCTACCACACATGTGAGATGAGACGCATTGTAAAAATGAGCCTGGGAAGTTGACATGGGCCATCAATCTTAGGGGGGATGGTAACTCCACAGAAGGAAAAGCTCCCTCCTACAGAAGCCTGTGTGCTTCTGAACCCCCTGACATCCAGGAAGCCCACCCTAGAATCATAGTAAAAACACACACTTATAGAGTACTTATTATGTGCCAGAAACATACAATTCATATGTGGCTACCCTTATGAGGTTGACACTATTACTATCCCCATTGTTTAGATGAAGAAACCAAGATTCAGAAAAGTGAAGTCACTTAACTGACAACCACATAACTAAGGTGACTAAGACTGTGAACCCAGGTAGTTCCAAAGTCCATACCCTGTACTCCGCACTCTGTGTATCAAACACTATGTAGGGCAATAGAAAGAGCCAGTGCTTTGGCTTTGGACAGAGTCCCTCATTTGAGCATCCATTTAACAAAGATGCACTGAGCACCTAACTTGGATGGGATTCTATTCTGATGCTGAGGGTACTATGGGAGGAGCTTATATTCAAGGGTGGGGGGGAGACAGACAAGAAGCAAATAATCTATCAGACAATGTTAAGTACTATAGAGCAAACTAAAGCAAAGCACATGAGATGGGGAGTGCCTAGAGCAAGGTGAACTGGGGGTGCTATTTAGTGTGGAATGGGAAGGCAAAAAGACCCAAAGGCAGCGAATGACTGAGCCATGCAGAGATCCGGGGGAAGTGTTCCAGCGGGTGGACAAATGCAAGAGCCCCCCAAGAGGGCACATGCTTGGGGTAATGGAGGGATGGTCTGGAGGTGAGTGTGGCTGGAGCAGAGTAAACAAGGAGAGAGGAAGAGATGGAGAAGAGACTTTGTCAGCCACAGGGTGGACTTTGGCTTTGACTCCATGGGAAATGGGAAGCCAGTGGAGGGTTTCAAGCCGAGAACAATGTGATCAGACTCAAGGTTTAAAAGAACCACTCAGCTGTCTGTGTTGAGAGGGTTTAAGGGCAGAAGCCTGGAGACCAGTTAGGAGACTCTTGTAAGAGATAACGGGGCTCCGTAAAAGCCCCATATCTACTAGTAGTAGCAGGAATAGGACTTAACAGCACATTTTTAAACTCACCAACCAGTGATTTCCACTCCTACAAAAATAAGCATTAAAAATACCTGCCTTGCAGGGTTCTTGAGAAAATAAGATAAATAAGGGTTTCGGGCACCCAGGAGAAGCTCAATAAATGCACAAGGGGTGGGGGCTCTCTAATCCATTCCCTCTCCCCTCCGGACTTCACCCTGCCTGGTTCCTGTGTTGCAGATTCTCAGCTGGCTGAGTGCCGGGGCCCCCCTGAAGTCGAGGGTGCCCCGCTTTTCTCCCTCACCGAGGAGAGCTTCAAGGCCTGCCACCTGACACTGACCTTGGACGATTACCTCTTCATTGCTTTTGTGGGCTTTGTGGTCTCCATTGCTTCCGTAGCCACCAATTTCCTCCTCGGCATCACAGCCAACTGCTGCCACCGCTGGAGCAAGGCCAGCGAAGAGGAAGAGATTTGACGTGGGTGCCTCACGTCCCTCTGTGCTGCCCACTGCCACTGCTGACCACCCTCCCTCATCGCCCAGTCTTGGTCCATGACCCCCTGGCCTCCATCATGGCTCAAACGAGTTTGGGAAACTAACTTCGTTGAGCCTCCACTTTGGGCCAGGCACTGTGCTGGGAACTAAGAATGTAAGATGCATCTGACCCAGTCCCTGCCCTCGGGGCATTTATCTCTACCAGGAGAGAAGGATTCAAAGATGATTCCCATTTAGCTCATGTGTCAGTACTCTGAGTACATAGTTAGGGAAGCTCAGAAGAGGGGATCATTGATTGTGCCTAGAAAAGTCCAAGAGAATTACAAGAGTATCTGGGATTTGTGAGTTGGGTCATAAAGAATCAGTAGGCAATTGTCAAGACCAAGAAGGGTGGACCTAAGCAAATGACAGAGGCCCAGAACTTGCACGGTGGTTGGAGAATAATAAATAATCCCCGTGACTCAAGAGAGAACAACACAGAAGAACCAAAACGTTTCCTTTGACACCCAGTCTGTCAGCTCTCGGTACTGCCAACCACTGCCTCCAAGAGTGAGAAGGTTTCCATGCCAGCCCCTGGGCCTCCTCCTACCAGCAGATCCCAGGTGAGACCACTGCCCAGTGACTGGTCCCTCATACCACATCTCCAGCTGCAGCCTGCTGGCGAGGTCCCAGGCAGCAAGATGATGGTGGATACTTTGCAGTGCCCTTTCTCCTGCTCTGGTCTCCTGCCTCTCACTCATGTCTTTGCTTTGGAAGAGGCAGGAGGTCCAGGAACTGGGTTAGCATAAGTCCTGGCATGCTAAGACCCCTAGTCATGTCACCTCCTCTTGCCCTGGTGCTCATGCTAAGGGATCTCACCAGGAAAGTCCACTGTGGGCTACAAATCCATAGGATGACAGTTGCAGGGCTGAAGGAGTAGAAACTACCACAGTCAGAGCTTTACAAGGGTCTGCCCTTTCTTCAAAGCAACTCCCCATTCAAGCATAAGGGTGAGAGTGTTGTTAATTACCAAGCATTGCTAGCACCGGGCACTGTGATGGGCGAGATCTCTCCACAGACAATGCCCTTTAATACTCCTGGCCATCTTTTGGGGTAAGCTCTGCTATTCCCATTTGGCAGATAAGGAAATTAGGGCTCAGAAAGGTTAAAGTCCCTTGCAACATAATGAACAAAATAAAGTTTGTGACTGTTCCCACTACCCCACCCAAGTTTGTAAACATCACAATTCCCTCTAAAGTGATACACGTTCAAATTCGAGTAGTTCTGGTGAGCCTTCTCGTAAGGGCCCAGCATTGCCCTGGGCACTTTGACATGCAGTGACTCATTTCTTTCAGCTCTCAGAGCAACACTGCCTGGTGGTTTTTATTATTCCCATCCTGCAGATGAACGGTGGCTCAGAGAGCTGAGCGATTTACCGAGATTATCTGGATAAACCCTAGAAGGAAGGTAACTGCTGCTCCATTCGGGGAAACTGTGTGCAGTCAGTCAAAAATCAAGTAACTTTGTGTGCAAAGCACAATCATCATCACGATGCCATCGTCATTGCTGTCATCTTCATCTTCAGCATCTCCTCCATCAGCTTCATCAACTTCTGTGTACATGTTCTGCGCAGGACAGTTCCTGCATGAAGTGCTTGCACATCCTTCTCATTGACTTTTCACAACCCTATATTGGAGGCAACCCAAACCTCGTTCTGTCTTACAGGTGGGAAAATAGAGGTGCAAGAAAGGGGGTGACTTTCCTCCATGGCAGGGTTGGAGCGCCTCACTCCAGCTTGATTCTCTTTCCAGTGCATCCCCAGGTGCCTGAGAAAGAGAATGCCTTGGAGGGCTGGGTTGAGGGGCCCTGTGTTCTAGCAGCCACGAGCGTCCTGGTACAATAAGCCAAATGAAGGGCAGCAAAACTCAGCAGCTGCACAGACTTAGATATGCTCACGGTAGGGCAAATCACAGCCTCTGACATATAGAGGCAACATAGGAAATATCTGAATAAGAGACACCTGTCTTACGGTGCATAAATAAAGCATTAGAACTGATGGCCAGGATGGCAACTGTATAAAAAATAAAATCTTTGGGAAACAAGAGAAGAAGCTGTATTAACCAGCCCTGCTGTGTTGTGCCACAAGAAAGCTGTGGAGTAAAAAGCTCTGTAGGATAAGTGAAGAGGGAACTGGGACCAAGGAAGAGACAAGTAATGAAGCCTGGATGGGGAGGCTGGTATATTTGAGTAGGTTCAGGGCATGGTCTAACACGTTGACAGGGCTAAGCTGGGATCCAAATTTTATAGCAGGAGCTTTCTACCTTGCTCCCCAGCTCTGGTAGGCGTCTACCACCCCATTCTCCCTGCAAGTTCTGAAAGGCGAGCCAGAGGAAAATGCATCATCTTCCAAGGAGTCTTCCCCTCCCTGATGCCTCTCTGAGCTCATCAACCAAAGGAGTCCTCAGAGATGCTGCTAAACCTGGAGGACTTGAACCCTTTGTCCCCTGGATCTCTGATTACAACATCTGGGCCCCAACCCTGCTCCTGTGACATTGGAGCAGAACTGACACTGATCTGTCCTGCCATGATCGAGCAGCACACTCCAGCTATGCTCTACCAGTCAAACTGATAGCCTAAAGTATTTAAGAAGGGGCTTTTAGAAATACTAATCTTAACACAAGTAGTCAAGCCCTCCATAGAGGGACACCTTCTATAACTCTGATAATCTCCTAGGGGCTCTTGCTTGCTGGAATCTAGGTAATATATTTCAAGATATGTACTCTTTTTTTTACATAGAGCTAGGACCAATCAAGATGCCAAATGCCTCTTGAGATCAGATGCCCTTTCTAGTGGAACAATTGTGTCTCTGTTAGTAGCAAACCTTTCTGAGCTGGATGCATGGGGCTTTTAATGAACAGATGCTTCTCCAGCTGCTAGGAGGCTCCCAGTTAACTGAAGCACAATGAGGGAAGTGCTGCATTCATTTAGCTTCCCTAATGCCAATGAATTTCCTGACCCCTCCTCCAACTTGTTCAGGCTGTCAGAAGCAAGCACCTGGTAGCCTGCTTCTAGAGGCAATCTAATAATTCTGGTTGGAACTCTTGCCACAGCTCAGGTGGCCTAGAATCCATATGGTATTCCCAAAAGACTTTATTAATTTTTTTCCCCAGACTAGTTAACTTGGATATGTGGGGGTATCTCTGAGTCATTGGGTCTGTCCCTGAGGTTCCATGTATATTGGGTATCTGCCGACATGGTACATTCTCTTTGGAATTTAGGTCCTGTTATCTGGCACACAGTCTTCTCAGCCAAATGGCTGTTATATCTTTTGATAAACCGAGATAGATCCCCATCAGCATTGATGCAGCACTGGCTGCTCAGAAAATATGAAAAGAGAAAAATCCATTTCCTGAGGCAGCCTGATGAGAGGTTGCACTAGCTACCCTCCACGGATGTGTCTGATCACAGAGGCTTCCTTCATGCTGGGCCCAAGGACAGAGCTAACCAAAAGGGCTCAGGTGGCCAACTTCAAACCAAAGAAAATTGTTCTTTGGTAAAGACCCCATATCTACACCACACCTCTCTGGACTAATTCCCTCTAGTCACCCTCGGACAAACCATCACGTCTGCTTCTCCAGTCCTATAAGGATTCCCAAGGAACCCTGTAGAAATGGGTGCCCAAAGTTGCTAAAGATTTGCCTGACTCCTTTCAAGGAGCTTAATCTATGGAATTTGAATAGACCAAGGCAGGTATTTCTCTTCAAGCATCAGGGAAGACCTACGGCACCCATTTTCCCCCTAGATGTCTCTGTTGAGATGGCTCCAGCTCTCAAAGAGTATAGGGAGACACCACTGTCCGTTCCTCAGAAGAACATCATCCCAAAACGAAAGGAAATGCCTGCCCTCTCTACCCCAGAAGCAGGCAAAAGGGAAAACCAAGGCAGGCAAGTTGCAAGGTCCTTCACAAATGCCACTGTGTTTGCCATGGCACTGGGAGGAAATCTCTGGACCCACAGAGCTCTGGGTTTTCCTCAATGCTGTCCCATGGAGGGCTGATGTCTGGGGTTGGGTGGGCTGGGGAGGGTGGGACAAGGGAAGATGCCAACCTTTGTATGGAGGTGATTTTATAACCATGCTCTTTTGTAACTGTGAAGACTTTTTCATAAATGTACACTAATAATAAAGAGTGTATAGTTTAACAAATTTTCTGAAGAGTTGTGAAGAGGTGGGGGGGGAGGCAGGGAAAGAAAGAGAAAGAGAAAGGAACTGGGCGGAACCAAGAGAATGTGTGCCAAAATATACCCACGAAAGGTCTATGGGGAGGGAGTAGATGGGAGTAATTAGGAGAGGTGCCAGCCGCGGAGGGGCGTGTGTGGGAGTAGAAGGAATATCGCAAAAGCCTATTTCTACCAGGAAAAAAAGAATACGCATGTGTCTGTGTGCACACACCCCATGTGTAGGCATATTTTGGTGCCTGAAATTACACGAAGAAGAAAGCATATGTCTTATACATGTTGATGTTTGCAGCTTGGGTCATCCTTAAAACATGCCAAGGGAAGTGGGTGTTCCTGTCTAATTAGCATCACTAAGGATGATGTGCAGGGACATGGTCCAGACCAGCAACGTGAGCAAAAGGACACTAGATCAGGTCTACATGTAAACCCAGCATCTGAATGCACGGAGTGGGAGTTAAAACAAAAAAAGCCATCACTGATAGACATTCTCTCTGTTCTACTAGGTTAATAAAGAAGGGACAAGATTTTAAATCTACTGAGTCCTAAAAGTGTTGCTTATATAACAGTGAAAATAAGTTGGTTGAGCAGTGTGTCTTGGGAATAGGGACAGAAAAATAAGATAAGGAGAGTATGTTTGTATGATGAACAGCGATTTTTATCCCAGTACTCTAAACAGGATGTGACTGCAAGCAAGAAGGGCTTAGAGCTTCTGCCTATAGGGATTGTAACCACCCCCTACGCCTCTCACTCCAATTGCCACAGGGTACAGAAAAATACTGCCTGAGCACAGAAAAGCCTCTAATGGGAACAGAGACTGGCTCAGAACATTCAGGTAGAAAGATAGAAAACATGCCCCCAATCACAGACAATGTTTTCTGGAGTAGAGTGGAAAAAGGCAAAATCTTTCTCTTAAAATTAATTATTTAACAAGGATTAAATTGAGCAAGTGAAAAATGAAAAATAAAGGCCCCCAAATAAGAAGCAGACATCTCCCAGAAGATCAAACCTTTTGTACCTCATTCAATGCTGCCCACAGGGCTAAGCATATAATTAGCAACTGATGAAGATGATGATGATGATATAACTTTATTGAGCACTTATTTTGCCAAACATTGTGCTAAGCACTTTATGTGGATGGATTCACTTAATGCTTCCAATAACCTGGGGTAGGTACTATTATTATATCTATTTTACAGACAAGAGAACTGAGGCACAGAGAGGTTAAGTACTTGCTCAAAGTCACACAGCTGATGGGTAGTAGATCCAAGCTTAGACGCTCAGTAATATCTGATGCCTGACTGACTTTAGGGAACAAGAACAATACAGGACACATTAAAAAAGCAAATCCAGTCTCAATCAGAAGTAAACTTTTAGCCACAGATGTCCTCTACAAGTACATGTAAAAGAGAATTGGATGGTAATAGCTAAAATCAACGCATGTGCTGTATTTTTCATTGCATGTAGCTTCGAATAGCACATTGGTCAAGGTAGGTAAATTGTTATAATGAACAGCCTCAAAATCCCAACACAAGACAATTTTGTTTTTTGGGTATATTTCCTGCTTGTGTCATAAACTAATATATGTCAGGGGCTCACTCAGCTCCACACGGTTATTCAGGGACCCGGGATCATCCCATCTTCAGGGAAGATTTTCGGGAGCAAATGCTCAAAGTACTGTACATCAATTCTAGTCACATTTCACTGGCCAGAATTCAGTCCCACGGCTCCATCTAACTTCAAAGAAGACTGGGAAATGTAACCTAGCTGTGCATCTAGAAGGCAAAAAAAAACAGCATCTGGTAAACCCCACCAGTCCGTATCACCAAATACTTGTTTCCCTCTTCCTTCCATGCATAGGACACACCTAAATCACTCTGTCACCACATCCAGCTTAAAGCTCAAACCCCCAATGATACAGTACTTTCCATTAGATCATGTGATCCACTGACTTATGAACTAAAAAAGAAAGTTACTTCTCCCCATCCCCCATCTATACGCGATCGATACACAGGGTGGCACAGGGAGACAAGGTAATAGCAAATAAAAATTGTTGCTCAGCAATTCACAGCAATTCTGAAATCCTACTGGGAGAGTAGTGTGAAGGTTCAAAACCAAGTTCATTCATTAGACTCTAATTCTGCTTTCTGGGAAGAATTCCTTTGTCATTGTTCTCTGTGCCTCTTGCCTCCTGGAGAATCTTCCTTTTCTATTATCGCCCCAAGACCGTATCTAAAGTGAGTAATGGGGGGTGGGGGTAGAGGTGCACTCTTTGGGGGCGGGGGGATTGTCCAGCTTCCATAACTGCTAGTACAGTAATGTGGCTCTTAAATCCATTTTAGGTCTCAAAAGTCAAAGACATTCTGAATCCAGGTTCATGGTTTCTTAGCAACTTACCTCCCTTAAGAACTTAGGAATTCTGTTCTAGTTCACAGTCAGTACATAATTTCAGCACAGGCACAAAGCTGTTTCTCAAAAGGTGCTTTGAAGCCTAACTTAATTCCTTGCTTTCTCTTCCCTGATGCCCTTCTCTCCTAATTTAATGGCAACCTTGCAATTACCTGAAACAATAGATGTGCAAGCCACATTCTTATTTGCATTTGTTTCTGCTTGGTTAAGTTACTTTAACTGTTTTACTGGGTCTTTGTTGCTCATAGGCTTTTTCAGCTTTTTCTCTTATTGTTTAGTTCTAGAAATAGTCAGCTTTTCTAATTTTTTTCATGCCCCCAATTTTTTACTCTCCCTTTTTTTTTTCATTTCTAATTTCAAACCGACCATTTTTTCCTAAGCTAGCTGTCTTAGCAAAAGTAGTAGGCAACCCACATTAACTCTGATTCTTTCCAACTACTTCCTTCCAGAGTATAGATTCAATAGCCCGTGATATGCCTTGCAAGTTGTCACAGATGACAGTTTTACTGAATGTTTTGCATTCTATAACATACATCTCCATCTTTCCAGCTTCTGATGCTGGTTTTCTTGCTGTCTGCCACTCAATCACTTAACCAAGGCCTTATATTTTACACTATTAGCATGGCAGGACCCCAGTTTCAGATACCAATTGCCATACTGATCATGGTAGGTTAAGCTGCTGAAAACAATGAATCCCAAAATCTCAGTGGCAATAACACGGCAAAGCTTTATTTCTCACTCTTACTTAGCTCAATGCCATTTGAGGCCTCAGCTGCGTGCAATCATTCAGGTATTCAGATTAAACCTTTGATCTAGTGGTTTCGCCATCCCCTAAAACCTCACAATCTGCACTGAATCATCAGCATCCAATCAGAGATAAGGGAAGAGAAGAAGTATGGAGAATCAGGCAGAGGGACTTTGAAGGACCACCCTTGGAAATGAAATGCTTCAGTTTTGTCCACATTTCATTGGTCAGAACCTATCTGCAATTTGGACACACCTATTCACAAGAATGCCAGAAAATGTAGTCAAGATAAATCCAGAGGAAGAAAAGATGAAGTACATATGGTTCTCATTTTAGAGGTGGGTTGACTTAATCTCAATCAATTCTATCTTTTTCAAAAATTCTTGAGTTGAAAAATTAAAAAAAACATTCTAAGGCAAAGCTGTAAATAGCCAATTTAGAAGAAGTAGCCTGACCTGTGACTATAAAAAGATGGTCAATACATTAAGGAAATGCAAATTAAAATAAGATACCCTTTCACCTCCATCTGATTGTCAAAAATTAATAAATCTACCAAAAAAAAAAGCATTCTAAGCATTGTTCTCTACAGCTACCTGTGCAAAAATAAGCCTTAGTCCATTCCTGAATGCTCTATTAACAAGACTTGGTATGGGTGGGCTGAGTGTGGTGATATGCCACCAAAAAAGAGTGTAGATGTATATTGAATTAATGCATCAAAAATCTGCTTTGGATCAGTTTAGGCAGAGGCCAAAAATGAAGCACATAAACAGATATGCAGCATGAACTTCATAAAGGGAATGAGCTTCTTCGTTAAATATGGTAATTGTGGCAAGAAGTAAGGAAACATTAAAAAAAAAACTATCAAGCCAAACAGTCTACAGCATCCAAATTTCAGTAAATTAGCCAGAAATACTACTGCAGGGACTAGTCTGCCCTGGGAAAAATTGGAGAGATTGGTGGGAAAGAGTGACTGCCCAATGGGTGGTGGCTACTTGAGAGGAAAATGTTGGCTACATTGTGTATATTATATCATTACCTCCAGCCAGCTCAACACAGAGGGCAGAGATCACTGAGAATTAAAAACATTACTGTGACAGGGTTAAGAGATGAAGAATATTATCTAGTGTGTGCTCACCAGCTTTACACTTAGCTCATGGAATCAGCTGGGACTTAGCTCATGGAATCAGCGGGGAAAGCACAGCATGAAGTTCAAGGTAATGCATAAAGATGTGGCTAACTTGTACCAAACTGAGGATTCTACCCCTATCGCTGAGCCAGAATTCAAAAGAGACCCTGCATGTGTCTGTGCCGATTAAAAGCCAAAACTGCGCCAGTGGTTGTTATAGAAAGACTAGGTGGTCAAAAGTTCGATTATCACCTTGTTAGTCAAGATGTAATGGAGAGGTTGGAGGGAACTGCCTGAAAATGTAGAGCTGTGTTCCAGCAGCCATGTTTCTTGAAAATGATTGTATAATGATACAGCTTTCACAATGTGACTGTGTGATTGTGAAAACCTTGTGTCTGATGCTCCTTTTATCTACCTTATCAGCAGACGAGTAAAACATACAGCATAAAAATAAATAATAGGGGGAACAAATGTCAAAATAAATTTAGATTGAAATGCTTGTGGCCAATGAAAGGGAGGAGTAAGGGGTATGGTATGTATGAATTTTTTTCTGTTGTCTTTTTATTCCTTTTTCTGAATTAATGCAAATGTTCTAAGAAATGATCATGATGATGAATATGCAACTATGTGATGATAGCGTGAATTATTGATTATATATGTAAAACGGAATGATCATAAGTTAAGAATGTTTGCTTTTGTTTGTTGTTATTTTTTTAATTTAAAAATTAGTTTAAAAAAGACAAAAAAAAATTTAAAAAAAAAAGAGTCCAATTATAAAGGAAGAGCTTATTCCTTCGTATGTTCAAAAGTATTGACTGCACGCCTTCGTGCACTAGGCAGCGTTTCAAGCGCTGGGAATAAAGAAATGAAAAAGACAAAGGCCCTGCCCCATGGCACCTACTTTCTAGGCAGTTGATGGAATGGAGGCAGGGTGAGGGGATCAGCCAATAAAAATAAATAAATCAATAAATAATTCCAGGTAGCAACAAGTGCTGCAGAGAAAATAAAGCAGGAAGAGAGATGAGGGATGAGATTTGAAGAAATGGGCCCAGATCTAGGACGTTGTTGGGTACCCTGGTCAGACTTCACGCTTAATGTAAATGCAGTGGGAAACCACTGGAGGATTTTTGTTTTTTTGGTATGCTGTATGGCAGGGTCACATTTCATTACTTTTCCATGAGAGTATCCCGTTATGGCAACACCATTTGTTGAATTCTTTTATTTGTTTAGCTTGTTTGTTTGCTTTGGGGAGTGCACGGACTGGGCCACTGGAGGATTTTAAGCAGGGGAATGCCATGATGTGATTGTATTTTACACAGGCCATTCTGGATGCTGTATGGAAAGTGTTCAAATGGTGGGAAAGCCTGTAAGGTGGGACTCCAGGGAAAGGACCTCTGCATGAGTCCAGGCAAAAGATGTTGTAAAGGAGATGCTGTGGAAGTGGCAGAGAAGGGCACAGACTGAGAATATATTTTGGGAGCAGAGCCAGTGGGACTTGTTGACGCCTGACTATGGAGAGAGATGACAAAAGAAGAATCAAAGATAATGCCTTTTTTTTTTCTTTTAATTCAGCTTCAGCTATGCTCAGCCAGACCCAAGCAACAGAAAGGCAGTCTTAATTCTATTTTTAAAAATACCCAGAGACAGTCAGTAATCAGAAAATCAGAAAATCCTGATGAGTGAGTTGGAAGGAAGAGAGTGGAAGCAAATATACAAGGAGACTCATAATATCAGGAAACAACCCAATCCCAAGGGCCCAGAGAAGGAGGAAGAAAAATCTGAACATACATCACTGGTTGAAATACTCTGCAGGATGAAACCAAAATGTCTTAGCGGATCTTAAGCTCAGCCGTGAAGCTGCAGGAACTGGAGCTCAAGCCCAAACAATCAGCTGCATTTTCAGGGAAGAGGCAGATTTATATCCACAAGAATGTGCTCGAAGCAGAGCATCAATCTAAGTGATTTCCTAGAAGGAAAGAATAAGGCTCTCTTGGCTGTAGACACAGAAGCAAATCCAAGGAAAAATATATATTTGAGATGAGCCCAAATACGCTTGAAATGGGAATGTTACATAAAACCATATAAAGCAAAATGGAGATGAACAGCTTGTACTGGTCTTAGCCAAGGGCTGGAGGGTGATGTGACAAGCTGGGCCTCTTAGGATGTTGCTAGTTCTGTGACCATCTGCAACCCAACCAATTATTGGGTGGATTTTAAGCAGGGGAATGACATGATCTGATGATATTTTTCAAAGGCCATTCAGGAGGCTCTATGGAAAATGTTCCAAAGATGAGAAAGAACATGAAGAGAAGACACCAGGGGGCCTTCTGCCCCAGATACCTACAGTCTCACCATTGATCCTGGGAGATAACAACTGTTGAGAGGCTCAGAGCATTGACTTGGAGCTAACATTGTCTGGGTTCAAATCCCAGCATTGCCACTTGACAGCTGTGGTCTTTATCTCTTTGTATGCCAGTTTCTTTGTCTTTGTGAGGTTGAGGGGATCATCATAGCCACTTCACTGGGTCTCTGTGAGGATTAAAAGGGCTCATATATTTAAGTGCTTGGAACAATGCCTGACACAGAGTGACAGTCGATTAGTGATCACTAGCATCCCTCTTTCATAGGGGAAGAACTAGAGGTTAAGAGATGTTCAGTGACTTGCCCAAGGTCAGGAAACTGCAATGTGGCAAAGCTAGGAATTTAAACTACATCTGTCCTCCAGACCCAGGGAATTAAACCACTGTCATGTACCAGTTAGGCTACGCTGTGAAGCTGTCTCCAAAGCTAGTCTCCAAAGATGGCATTGGTGAGTCACACCTCTGGTCTCCATGCCTTTGTGTAGAGAAGTTGTCCTCTCCCACCATGAATCTGGGCTGACCCCATGTCTTGACTTAACCAAAGGTAGAGGAAGTGAGACTATGCCAGTTCCAGACCCAGTCTTAAAAGGGCCTGGCAGCTTCTGAGTTTGTGCTGTTAGGAGCCCTGGGCCCCCATGGGTTAAGTCCAGCTACCCCAATGGAAAATCCACATAAGAAGAAAAAAGGCTCAGTGCTTTCAGCTTTAGCACACTCTGGCTAAGCACCCATGATGACAAAGAATTTGTTGCTTTAAGCCTCTACACACAAAC
Source organism: Tamandua tetradactyla (assembly GCF_023851605.1). Lineage (NCBI taxonomy): Eukaryota > Metazoa > Chordata > Mammalia > Pilosa > Myrmecophagidae > Tamandua > Tamandua tetradactyla. Next base: position 20,400,763 of record NC_135335.1, on the reverse strand, counting down.
TTTTTGACTTTCTGTGCCAAAGTGGATAACTGAAACATTGGTCTATGAGGAAAAGAATTATTGGGGACAAAAATGCATCAGTAACATAAGGCTGAAACCCAGAGTGACCATCCCATCCCAGGAGCCAACCTGAAGTGTGACCGCCCATGTTCCAGCATCACACCACTTGTATACTGAAAGGATCTTGAATCCCAAAAATGTGTAAACATGGTTTTCTAGTTTGTAAGCTGCTGGAATGTGATATACCAGAACTGGAATAGCTTTTACAGAAGGGGAATTTATTAAGTTGCAAGTTACAGTTCTAAGTCCATGAAAATGTCCAGACTAAGGCACGGCTACAAAAATGTCCAAATTAAGGCATCAAGGAAAAGATACCTTGGTTCAAGAAGGCTGATGACGCTTGGGGTTTCTCTCTCAGCTGGAAAGGCACATGGTGATATCTGCTAGCTTTCTCTCCAGGCTTCTTCAATGGCTTTCCTGGGGGTGTTTTCTTTATGCATCACTAATGCATAAAGAGTCTTTAACCGTGGTCTCTGGCACCATGGGTTCTGTTGGCTCTGGTGACTCTACACTTTTTCCAAAATGGCTCCCTCTTTTTTTTTTTCACATGGACAGGCACCACGCATCGAACCCGGGTCTCCGGCATGGCAGGCAAGAATTCTGCCACTGAGCCACCGTTGCACCCCCCATCCCTGTCGCAGCGCCCCAAAAATGGTTCCTTCTTAAAGGGCTCCAGTAAGCAGCCTCACCTTGAATGGGTGGAGACACATCTCCATGGAAACCATCTAATCAAAAATTACCACCCACTATTGGGTGGGTCACATCTCCATGGAAACAATCAAGAATCTCCCACCCAGCAATATTGAAAGGATTAACAACATGGCTTTTCTGGGGTACATGACAGATTCAAACTGGCACACCTGGTTTGACCACAAAATGGAATGTAAACACATTGAGAAAAACACTGAAATACTGTAAACCTATTGACCTCAAATAGAACGTAAAAAAAAAAAAAGACTTTTTTTTTTTTTGAATAAGTGATAACCAGATGTTTCTGTAAAGAAATGATATGGACTGGCTTACTGCCAATCCAGCCTGTCACTTCTTATAAAAACTCAGTGACTCTACCATATCAACAGAAGAGTAGAACATATGGAATGAAAATAAATAATAGGGGGAACAAATGTTAAAATAAATTTAGTTTGAAATGCTAGTGATAAATGAAAGTGAGGGGTAAGGGGTATGGTATGTACAATCTTTTTTTTCTCTGTTATCGTTTTATTTCTTTTTCTGTTGTCTTTTTATTTCTTTTTTTAAATCGATGCAAATGTTCTAAGAAAGGATGAATATGCAACTATGTGGTGAGATTAAGAATTACTGATTATATATGTAGAATGGAATGATATCTTAATGTTTTGTTTGTTTGTTGTTAATTTTTTTTAATTAATTAAAAAAAAAAAAACTCAGTGAAACGTCTGTCCAAGTGAGTGTTAGCATGAGGCAGGCTGACCTCAGGTCTCTGATTCTGGGCTGCAATGCCTTGTGCTGTGTTGCAAAGAAACTTGCTTCCCCTCATCTCTGACATCCCGCAGTCAGACCGGTGGCTCCCACAGCAAATTGCTTTAGATCGTCCACTGATGCTGCTTCAGACCTGCCTCCTGAATTCCCCCATTAGAAAGTATTCACGGGCAATATTGTGAAGATGTCCTTATTTAAAAAGTTTAACAAGGTATGGGGGTTTGAATCATGTACCCCACAAAAGGTACGTTCGTACCCAAGTCCTCATCTCGTGAGGGTGGACCCCTGGTAAATAGAATCTCTTAAAGATGTTACTTCACTTATGACCCAACCTAAATTCCTGGAGTCCTTAATAAACAGAATGAAATTCAGACAGGGAGAGAGAGAAGCCACAGGGAGCAACCAGAAGCTGGAAATTAGGAGAACCCAGAACAGAAAGGAGAATATGCAGCCAGGTGCAATGTCATGTTACAGAAAAGCCAATGAACCAAATTGCAGGCCAGCCAGAAGATACCAAACCCGGAGTAGAAGCAAGCCTTCTAGCTTCTGAAACGGTGAGTCAATCGATTCCTGTTGTCGTATTAACCCATCGCACAGTATTTAACAGCCGGGAAACTAAAATACAAAGTCAACAAAAAATTAATGAAGAGCAGAAGGTTGCAACCCATCTCACACTGGGCTTAAGCAGTACTGACACCCCAAGCTACCACTGCAGAACAATTACGGCTACAGAGAAAAGTATCATGGCAGCTATGTTGTCACCCAAAAGAAAAGTAATTCCCAACTCAACTGCCGAGTAGTATGGAACGTCTTCCATGCAAGGTAGTTGAAACCCTGTCCAACTCCACAAAAGGAGAAGAATACTGAGCTCCCAGAAATAGAACAGCAGCCAAAGGAAGTTCAGATACAGACACTGAGCTCAGGAACTGCAGGGAGGAGGACAGTAGCATGCACAGTCGTTGTTTTGATGAATAGCTAAAGAAAACACAAAGCCTTCCTTAGGTATCAAGGCCGTTTCTAAATATTACTTTAAGAAATAGACATTCCAGTAAAGATCAGATCTCAGGGAAGAAGAGGATCATGGAACATCCAGATGATTCAGGCTGGACAGATGACAGTCTTCAACCACAGAGATGACGGTTGTCACCAGACTTTTGGTGAGGTGGACCTGGGTACAGATATTTGGGTATCTATATCCTGCATTGCTTATTCAAAGACATTTAGTCTAGCGGAAATCCTCCTTCTTTTGGCATAGACCTTCCCCTTCTATCGTTTGTTGTCTCTGAATTTCGTGGATTGCATGAACCGTACCTCATGATTTGAGTCTTGGGATTCTGTTGCCCAGAATTGGCAAAAACAAGGATGCAGCCCCCGCTCTCTGGATTCCTCCTTAAAGAATTTATTTATTTCTGTCTGAAAGTGCTATGCCTTACTCGAAAAAGCTGATAATTATAGAAGGCAGCTGTAGTGAAGTGAAAAAAGCACTGGGCTAGAACTCAAGAGACTCATTCACTCAACAAACACTTGCTAAGACCCCGGTAAGGGCAAGGTAATGGTAAGTGCACGAAAGAATTACCGAAAACCAGAGAACTGGGATCCCTGCACCTAGAATCCCTTTTTCAAATGTTGTCCACAGTGTCTAGCACAGGCCTGGGTGTAGAGAAGTTATCTGGCAGATATTTGTCAAGCTATGTTAGCGTTGTAGTCTTGCCACTAACACACAAGTCAATCTCCCTCTCTCAGATTCAGATGCTGCCTCTGATTTAAAAAAAAAAAAAAATAGGTTAGAGCCAAGCTTCTCAAACTTTACTTTGCATAAGAATCACCTACGGACCTCATTAAGGTACTGATTTTGACTCATAGGCTGAAGAGAGCCTGGAAATTGCATTTCCAACAAATGCCCAATATCCATGAACCATACTTTGAGTTGCAAGTTTGACAGAGAGTTTCTAGATACAACTGATTGGCTTTCAACTCTGCATTTTTCTTTTTTTTTTTTTTAACTTTTTTTATTGTATACTATAACATATATACAAAACAAAGAAAGAAAAAAGCAATAGTTTTCAAAGCACTCTTCAAAAAGTGGTTACAAGATAGATCCCAGAGTTTGTCACGGGCTACCATACAATCCTCTCAGATTTCTCCTTCTAGCTGCTCCAGAATGTAGGAGGCTAGCGGGTTAAATACTTTTTTATCATCACAATCAACTTTCTTTTCCTTCTTTTTTTGTGAACAATGACATACATACAAATAAGCTATAAATTTCAAAGCACATAGATGCATGATCATCGTTTCTTAGTACATTTGCATCGGTTTAGAGGAACTAGCAACACAACAGAAAAAGATATAGAATGTTAATATAGAGAAAAAAATAAAAGTAATAATAATAGTAAAAAAAAAAAAATTCAAAGCACAGCACCACAATTAGTTGTAGAACATATTTCACAGTTTGACATGGGTTACAATTCACAATTTTAGGTTTTCACTTCTAGCTACTCTAAAATACTGGAGACTAAAAGAGATATCAATTTAATGATTCAGCATTCATATTCATTTGTTAAGTCCTATCTTCTATGTATAACTCCACCATCACCTTTGATCTTTCCATACCTCTCACTGGGGTTATTTGGACTATGAACATTCTAAATTTTTGATATTGGAAGTGTCTGTCACTAATATGGGGTAGGAAGGTGGAACCATCTGATGTTCTGGAGAGGCTGGACTTAGGTTTCAGTACTTATCTGGACCAGGGACTCATCTGGAGGTTGTAAGTTTCTGGCAAGTTACTCTAGTGCCTGGAGCCCTTGTGGACTCTTATAAATTGCCCTAGGTGCTCTTTATGATTGGCTGGAATGGTCCTGGTTGGGGGTTGGGAGGTTGTGGTAGGTAGCAATGTCTACCTGAAGCTTGCATAAGAGCAATCTCTACAGTAGCCTCTCGACTCTATTTGAACTCCCTCTGCCATGGATACTTTATTAATTACACTTCTTTTCTCCCTTTTGGTCAGGATGGAATTGTTGGTCCCATGGTGCCAGGTCTGGATTCATCCCTGGGAGTCATCTTTTTTGGTAACGTCATCTCCCATGTCACCAGGGAGATTTTCACCCCTGGATGTCATGTCCCACATAGGGGGGAGGGCAATGATTTCACTTGCAGAGCTGGGCTTAGAGAGACTGAGGCCACATCTGAGCAACAACAGAGGTCCTCCAGAAGTAACTCTTAGGCATTCCTATAGGTAGTTTAAGTTTCTCTGCTACCTACATAAGCTTCACAAAAAAAAAGTAAACCTCATGATCATAGGCATGGCCTATTGATTTGGGTGTCCCTAAAGTTTGACACAGTATTTGGGGATTCCCTGATGGTATGGTTTAACAGTTCCATAGTCTTTCTCCCCTCCCTAAGGGGACTTTGCCAATACTTTTTGATTATCTGGTTAATACACTCTAGGATGTTTCCAGGCATTACAATCATCTACACAGGATTAAAGGACCTCTTTCTTATTCTGTGCTCCCTGTGTTTCAGTTGTTCAAATGAGCTATACATATAAGTTGAATTAGATTATGCACGACAGAAAATTTCAGTTCCAGATCAAATAAACATTTCTTCCATTGGTCTCAAAGAGTATGTGTGGTTCTAAAATATAGACACTGTCTTCCTTACCCCTATGTTCTGAGTTACTTTAACCCCAACAACTCTGCATTTTTTTAAGTGTATAAAACACTAGAGACTCTAACTATAAAAGGAAGAAGGATGGAAGGGGGTAGGGCTGGGTATGGTTCCTGGGGTGGAGCCAGAAGTATAGAGGTTTCTCGCTGGGGCCAGCAGGAAAAGCCCACCCCTTTGTCACAACGCACAAAGCTTTCAGTGTCTGTAAAAAGAATCTGCAATCATTTTACTGGCTTGGAAGGCTCCGATTCTTAATGGTTCTTCCTGTTTTTCTCAGTTTGATCCGAGAGAGAGAAAACAGCCCTGCGAAGGTCAGCCGAAGTCAGAGAGGTCCCTGGAGAGGGGCTGCTTTCAGCCCACGCTGTGGGGATGAGAGGCAGACATGGACCCATCCTCCAGCCCCCACTGAATTCTGAGTCTGCCCAATGCCAGGTTTTCGGGGTGAAAATGTACCCAAGGTAGAGATCTCTGCACCAAGTGAATTTCATTCCATTTCACAAATATTCATTCCAATGGCTGCTGTTAGTTCCAGGGTGCTCGAAGCCCCAGGTGATGCCAAGAGGAATGAAATGGTAGCTACTGCTGTAACGGTGGTAGGGGGTGGGGAATAAACAGTCACAGGAGGACAGACTTCAATGCAGAAGCAATCAAGAACTTGAGAAAGAAACCCACAAGTGCCATAGATGTTAGAGAGAGGGAAATTCCTTAGACAGCATCAAAGAATTCAAGGAGAGGGGGGACATCTGAAACCTGAAGATGGATATGGTTTCCTCAAGCAAAGACAGAAATGGGGGCATTCCAGTAGGGGGAAAGTGGGAGCAAAGGAGCAGGGAGGAAAGTAAGGGTACCTATTCAGAGCAGACTCCAGGTGATTGGAGCCAAGGGAACTTGTCCAAGAACAACTTCTTGGGGAGCAGCTGGGATGACAAGTGAGGATTTTAGTCTTTAGAGTCTGGTAGAAATCCCCCCCACACCCCCTACAACCCATCTGTAGGATCTGATAGAACCCCACCACCACCCACCTTCCTGCCAGCCCATATTTGGGGACATACCTGCCAAAATGGTATTGAGAGTACCCATGGCAATTCATTTATTCAACAATTTTTATTGAGCCCTTATCATACAGAAGTCACTATAGGAGGGACTGAGTATAGAATAAGGGTTAAGATAGAAAAGTTCCCAAGTACTGGAGAAACAATAAGTAATAGGAGAGAGAAGAAAGAGCTCAGAGCCTAAAATCAGAGAAGTTGTGGATGACAATCCTAGCTCTGTGTCATGAACAAAAGATTTCCCATTTCTGGGTCCTGGTTTCTGCCTCCCTCGTAGAGATAATTATACTTATTCCACAGGGTTGTTGTAGAAACCAACCAATGAGGAAGGGAACTTCTTACTGCGTTGGGCACCCCAAGGCCATTCTTTTACCCATTTGTTCAGTGTTATTCAGCCATAAAGTAAGGGGACTGGAATAACTAATTTCTAAGATCCTTCCAGCTCTGATACTCAGCTTCGGCAGCTCTAAGACTCTGTGGCACCTGTCACTGTGCCCAGTGGCAGGAATCCTAGCACATCCCACTCCGTGAGGCTCTGCCCCTCCCCAGGTGGCCCCAAGACAAGACAGCCATTAATCAGGCTGCAGCTCTCCCTGGATGTGGCGCCAGCAGGCCAGGCAGCCTTCTGGACAACCCATCAGCCTCTTCACCACTCCACCGGCCTGTTGCCATGGCAGTGAACCCCAAGAGACATCTAGGGGTGGTCAGAGCCGAAGATCTGAATCTTCGGCTGAATTCATTTGATCTGAATCAAGCTAACTCCACCTCTGCCAATTTTAGATTCCTGGGGTACGCTAAGAGCAACAACAACTTTAATTTACTGAGGGCTTTTTCTATGCTAGACGACATGTTAAATGCATCTCATCACTTAGGTCATTCCATTCTCATGGTGACACTGTAGAATAAATATCCTCACCCCTACTTGAAAAAGCAGGCATCTGAGGCATATACCAATGTCAGGCAGGTAGAAGCGGTGAAGCCAGGACCCAACTGCTCCCCTCCCCATGCCACCTCCCACCATCCCCCTCCCATGGCTGGGTCATCTACAAGACTCTGTACTTTTCCACCTGCCAGCCACCTGAGTCTGCACAAAGCTGGCACCATTTTCCCCCTTACCTGAAAGTTCCTAAGAATTCAAGGGAGCAGGCCCAGAGAGCTGGGTCTGGGTCCCTCTAGGGCCCCCATAGGTTAATTCCTCAGGGACAAAGCTGGGTAGACAATGAACTGCTCAGACAGCTGCAAAAAACATATGCTCTGAGATTTCCTAATACAATCCCAGTTTCAAATATTCTGCCTGTTTTTCTCAGAAAATGAAAATTCCAACATCTCCCAAATGACCTCGCACATCTGGAAGCAGCACAACATCTGATAACAGCTGTCAGAGCCCATCATAATATTTGAGTCCAAAGAGCATGGTCCCCATATTTGAGCGACTTGCAAATAGTGAATTCCGGCTTTAGCTTGCAGGGCTCCATCCAACTGCACCAGGGGGATTGGGGGTGAATGATACATTCAGGGCACCCTAACAAAATCAATCCTCTCTGCTCCATGCAGCTGCTGGGGAACTAGTTTTGGAAGAACAGCTTGGCATTCCCTCCAGATGATCTATGGGGCCTAAACATCTGTATTTCCTAACCCCAGGCAGCCAGCTCACAGAACAGCCAGCAGGATGCAAGGAGTCTCGGGAATGCATTTGGACGGACTACTGCCAAGTTATCTGCCTCCTGAACAAACAAATCTCATTATCTAGAAGTCAACAGAGCCATGTTTATATATGCTTGGACCATTCAACTGATTAATTAATTAACTCCCTGGGTGGCCTTTGGCCAATAAAGCCTCCACCTCTCAGAGCCTGTTTCCTTATCTATAAAATGAAAGAATTAGCCAAGTTGATTTTGAAGGTTACGCCTAGCCCTGAAGTCTTCAGGATACTGGGATTCTACTGTAAGAGACAAGAAGCTCAGGGTTTGACTCTATTCTGCCAGCTTGGACAAATCCTCTCTCTCTGAGCCTCAGTTTCCTTGTGCAGTGAGAGGAGTACAGGGGGCTAACGGATCTCCATACTCCCCAGCTCTGACATCTCAGAAACCAGCAGACTTCCTTGGCATGCCCTCTGCCTTACCAGCTGCATCCATCTCCCCCTCCATCACCAAATCCTGCCACGTATAAAACTGACCCAGTTCAGCCTCTCCACTGGTACCATTATCTCCCCCCAAGACCATAGCAAAAACTTTCTAACTGGTCCGGCAGCATCCATCTCCCCCTCCAACAAACATTCTTCTCAGGGTATCCTTTTTATTTTCAAAAACTCGAGTCTCCACAAGCAGTGGGGACAACCAAAGCAATAGGCCGAGCCCTCAGTCTTGGGATTCGTTCATATGAAATTATCCCCACAAAGGATAGGCTAAGCTTACTCAAAATTAAGCCTAAGAACTACCCCCCAGAGAACCTCTTTTGTTGCTCAGATGTGGCCTGTCTCTCTCAGCCAACATGACAAGCAAACTCACTGCCCTCCCCCTCTCTATGTGGGACATGACTCCCAGGGGGTAAACCTTCCTGGTAACGTGGGACAGAAATCCTAGAATGAGCTGGGACTCAACATCAAGGGATTGAGAAAACCTTCTCGACCAAAAAGGGGAAGAGTGAAATAAGACAAAATGAAGTGTCAGTGGTTGAGAGATTCCAGAGTCGAGAGGTTATCCTGGAGGTTATTCTTAAGCATTATATAGACATCACCTTTTTAGTTAGGGTATATTGGAGAGGCTGGAGGGAAGTGCCTGAAACTGTAGAGCTGTGTTCCAGTAGTCATGTTTCTTGAAGATTATTGTATAATGATATAGCTTTCACAGTGTGACTGTGTGAGTGTGAAAACCTTGTGTCTGATGCTCCTTTTATCTATGGTGTGGACAGATGAGTAAAACATATGGATTAAAAACAACTAAATAATAGGGGAAACAAATGTTAAAATAACTTTACTAGATTGAAATGCCAATGATCAATGAAAGGGAGTGGTTAAAGGTATAGAAAAAAATAAGGGAAACAAAGGCTAAAATATATTGTGTAGATGGAAATACAGCAGTCAATGAGAGGGAGGGGTTAGGGATACGGTATGTATGAGTTTTCTTTTTTCTTTTTTATTTCTTGTCTTGCATTGATGCAAATGCTCTAAGAAATGATCATGGTGATGAATATACAACTATGTGATGATATTGTGAGTTACTGATTGTATACCAAGAATGAAATGATCATATGGTAAGAATGTTCTTGTTTGTATGTGGTTAGATTTAAAATAAAATAAAAAAACCCTCGGTTCTCATCCTGTGAACCGTGGCTGATATGGAGTCCCATTGCTTTTAGAGTGAAGACCAAAATCCTTAGCACATTCTGCAAAATGTGCATGGCTGGTCCAGGCCAAACCTTTGGCCGTCATGTCCCCTCACCCTCCGCTTCCCTCCGCACACCAGCCACCTGGCCTCCTTTTACCTCTTTAATAGATGATAGTCACCAGCCCGAGTCTTCGTTCATGCTGTTCCTTTTGTCCAGAATGCAGATCCTCTGCCTATCTAACCCAATCCATGCCCTTTAACTAATGAACTTCTCTTCCTCTAGATCTCACCTCCAGCCTCCTTCTTCAGGGTGGACTCTGAAACTCACTAAGTTAGCTCAGATTCCCTGGATAGACCCTCCCATAAAGGATAGACCCTTTCCCGAAGAGCGTTCTGAACAGCTTCTCGGGTGCGGGTTCATTGACGAGAATTGTTTTGTTCTCTATCGCATCCTCCTGCGCCCTGAACTGCAAGCTCTGTAAAGGCAGGGGCCGGTGCCCAGTCGAATATCCACCAGGGTAGTCTACACTCAATAAATAGTCTCAAGCCGGGCAGAGGGAGCTGGGTGTTCTGTCCCTTAGCCCACCCGCAGTCCCTGACAGAAGCCAGAGCCAAACAGTGTCTCATTCAAGTCTCTGAGGCTCCTCACTGCTGGAAACTGGCCAAGGCCAGCTCTTGTCTTAAAGCCAACTTGAGCTGTGCTCAAAGTTCACTCCAGCAGAGGGAGCTCAGAAGTCCACCCCCAGAGTTCTCCAGTGGCCGCTGTCCTCCCAGCCAGCTGGTAACATGGAGGAACAACCAGGAGCATCTGAATGGGGAATCAGGGAAGCCAGAGTTTAAGTGGGGAAAGGCACAATGACTAGAGAGGGTCCTCATTCTTTGGAAATGTCTAAAGTACCTTCCCTAGCAACTCTTCCACTGACTTGTATGGATCATTCAAGGCAGCGTTAATGTAGCTGCCCCCTCCAGGAAGCCCTCCAGCTCCTCCCTGGCTGGACTAAGTGCCCTAAGCCTGGGCTTCTACAGCCCCGAGGCACCCCTCTAACTTTGTACTTAGCGCCCTACGGCTAAGTGTATGTTTCCACATCTACATCTGTCTCCCCGAAGGCTTCCTGAGGGAAAGGAACTTATCTTTTTCACCTTCTATCCCAGCTATTAATTAAGGAAAAGACTTGTCATTTTATAGATAAGGAAATTAAGGCCCAGAGAGGAAGAGGGACAAACCCAAGGTCACACAGCCTGTCATTTGCTGGTAGAGCCAGGAATATAATCCAGGTCTCCTATTTCAAATTGACTTCATTCCCACTTGCTGCTCTAACCTAGAGGAGGTCCTACTGATGTATCCATTAAGCCAGAATCTCCAAAAACTCTCAAGATGGTTAGTTACTTTGTGTGTGTGTGTGTGTGTGTGTGTGCTGTATGGCAAGGGTCACATTTCATTCTTGTTCCATGTGAGTATCCCCTTATTGCAGCACCATTTGTTGAATTTTTGTTTGGTTCGTTTTTTGTTTGTTTGTTTGGGAAGTGCATGGGCCGGGAGTCGAACCCGGGTGTCTCCTGCAGGGACCAATCACTTCTTTAAGAAAGAAGGTCCCAAAAGCAAGATTCCTGGGCTCTCCCCCAGGGAGAGCAACTTTAGCTCATTGTATCCCCTGCCCCCCAGCTAGAAAGGCTCACCTCTTCCAGGGCTGGGATTAATGAGGAATCCAGCATCAGTTCCAGCAAGAGGTGAATGTGTTGTGGCAAGCCGTCCCTTCTCCGCATGGAGAACATCTACTTTCCAGTACATGCACAGTTATGCTCCCACCCACCCCCATCCCCTTGCCCCAAGAGCAGTCATCAGGTGCTTTCTAGGTCAGCCAACATTCACCAGGCATACTGTCACATTCAGCCATCCACTCCCAAACCTTGAGAGGAGGGAAAATTATCTAGGGTTTGGATCATAGAAGAAATTATCTGAAAGGGTCTTTAGAATTCACCTAGCTCTGGCTGGGAAATGGGGTCCAAAGGGCAAAAATGCTTTTGTCCATGTCCTAGCATGAATGACACCCTGAGCCAAGGTCTCAGCCCAGCTGCCCTGGGTCCAATGCAGATCTTCGTCTTTCACTTCCCTGGACTTGTTGAATCCACTCCAGGCTTAAGTGCAGAGCCAGTCCTTGGAAAGGCTTGTTCATTGATGGGAGGGGACATGTTAATGTACAAACTGCAAATCTGATCCTGCTACTTCCCACCCTTCAACTAAAGTTCATCCTCTAGCCACAGCCCTCTGGATCTCTAAGCTACAGCTTCACTCAGCTCATTTTAGCTCCTCTCACTTTGAGGCTGTTCCCCATTCCTTCACCTGGCCAGCTATTGCTCATCCTGTAGCTATATCCACTTCCTTCGGTAAGAAGTCTTTACCTGCCCTTCCCCCAAGCCCCATGAAATCCCCAAAGCACCCTCTGAACTGCTGCACCTTTATTTGGCTCACTTTTAGTGGTAACGGCTTATCACCGCTCTACCCCACCCAACTGTAAGTTTCCAGGGCGGAGACATTGGCTCTCTCCATCATCACTGTATTTCCGCAGGCTGGCTCGGGGGTCAACACACAAAAGGCCTTCACCAAAAATGGATTGTTTGAGTGGGCAGGGACCGTTCTCCCTCCCCCTCCCCTGTCCTGCTCCGTGGCTCAGTGAAACCACAGAAGTTGAGCACGGACCCAGAGGGCAGCTCCGGCTAAGGCAGGGAGAGCAGTGCAGGCAGGAGGTGCTCACAGAGAAGGCTTTAGCCACCTGCCCAACAGAAGCATCTGTCCAAAGAGACCTGATGCCCCAGACTCCCTATCAGTGCCGGATACATGTGCAGGGGGAAGTCTTCATCTGCTCTGAACCCCGGCTGCTACTTCCTGAGCCTACTTGGAGCTGAGGGACCGGAGGGCAGGCGGGCGGGCGTGGGGCTGCCACACGCTCCCAAGCCCAACACATATCCTGTCACTGCCTCTGCTGGCAGGATGTTATTGCAGAGTTCCAGGCTGTTATTGTCAAGAGATGGGCCTTCCTGAGCTCATTAAAGGAACTCTGTCCTTTCTCCAGGACCAACCCCCACCCCCTTTTCCTCTGTCCCCAGTCAACACTGAGAGAAAGGGCCCTAGGACAAACTCACTCAGGGTGAAGCTTCCCTTTCCTCCGCTTCTCTACTTGACCGAAATAACTCGGTTCATTGATGGTAAAGAGCCCATTTCAATAACTTCGTGCATCAGGCAGTGGTAGGCACTGACGGCCACTGTCTAATTGAACCCTCACAACAATCCTGTAAGATGTTCCTATTCTTCTCCGTTTTACAGTAAAGCAAACTTGGGCACAGAGAGGTTAACGGTATGCTGTGAGATCACACAGCAAGAAGGCAAACAGAACAGGGATTCCAATAAAAGTCTGCCAAAATAAAGTCTCAGTGGCTGGGAGATTTCAGAGTTGACAGCTTATCCTGGAGGTTGGTCTTACGCATTACATAGTTATTCCTTTTTAGTTTATGGTGTATGGGCGTGGCTAGAGGGAAGTACCTGAAACTGTTCAGCTATGTTCCAGTAGCCTTGATTCTTGAAGATGATTGTATAATGAAAGAGCTTTTACAAGGTGGACTGTGTGACTGTGAAAACCTAGTGTCTGATGCTCCTTTTATCCAGGGTATGGACAGATGAGTAAACAGTAGTAATAATAAGGATAAAAAGTACATAAATAACTGGGGGAGATAAGTGTAAATTTTGGGTAGATTGAAATACTGTGGGTCAATGAGAGGGAGGGGTAACGAGTATGGGATGTATGAGTTCTTTTTTTTCTTATTATTTCTTTTTCTGAGTGATGCAAACATTCTAAAAATGATCATAGAGAAGAATATACAACTATGTGATGATATTGTGTGCCACTGATGGTATAATATTGTTGGACTGTGTGTGTGTGTGGATATTTCTTAATAAAAATATCTAAATATATATGTATAGGTCTGCCTGATTCCAGCCCCCATTCTCTTGCCAAGCTGCCTGCCGAGCCCATGAGCTGGTTTTCCTCTTGTGAAAGTGGAGAACTGCAGGGAACTAATGTGAATGTTGGCTTCCCAAGAGCCAACATTTCCCTGAAGGGAATTTGGAGGTTACAGCATCTTCCCTCCTTCCCGGGAAAGAATTAAACTAAGATGGAATAATGAGATAATTCCCCTCTTGTGTTCACTCAGGATTAGCTAAACCCAAGGCACTTCCACCTTTGGAATAGAGAAATAGCTCATCATCATTCATGGGATTCTTTAGAAGAAGGATGAGAAAAAGCCATACTAAAATAATAATACATTGAATTTGCCTTAGGCGATCTTGGGTTGGAAAGGGCAGAGAGGTGGAAACCATCAGACCATAATGTCGACATCCAATTCCATCTCTGCTAGCCAGACAATCCTGGTATTTCGCACCTTCCAGGGATCGCATTTTCCTAACTTTAGGATTAGAGCTAACCTTGGCATCACACAGGGTATGTGTCAGAATCCAGCAATTCCATGTGCATGGAAGTGCCTTATAGAATGAAACATGCAAAACCCTGTTTGCATTCTGTGGATGCTTTTTCTCTCTGTCTTTTTTTTTTTTTTTTTTTCCCTGTTTGGGTGACAACACGAGATAACCAATTTTGGAGTCAGAATCTAGCTTCAAATCTCAGCTCTGCTAGTCATGAGCTGTGTGACCACAGATGAGTGTTTAATGGCTCTGAGCATCTGTTTCCTGGTGTGCAAAGAGAGGGCAATAACATCTGCCTCATGGGTTTGTTGTAAGGATTAAAAACATTGATATATAAAGCACTTAGCATGGCGTCCGGCACTCGAGGAGCTCTCAGGAAACGGAGCTGCTGCTTCGTTACAAATGATCATTATTATCATTTCCATGACTGTTTTTATTCTGCTAAAATTGTATTTGCACGCCTGTAGCACAGCCAGCTCCAGGGAAATAGGCAGCCTGAGTCCACTGGCCCCTCACCCAGCAGCTCCAGTCAGACTGCATGAAGGGGCAGACACAAAGCCTAGACAAGGGGGGAGAGACCTGCACAAGAAATTCTCTTGGAAATAAGGATTTTGGAGGGGAAAGCAGACCTGCCTGGAATGACATTATCTTCGTGATCTCCAGAAGGGCTAAGTTTATTTGAACACATCAGATGCCAGCAGCGCCATGCAACCCCCTTTGTGTATATTATCTCATTGAATCACCACATCTCTAAGATCTGTAGGAGGTGAATACTGATATGATTCCTGTTTTGCAAGGAAATGTTTACAAAAATCTCAGCTTTGAGAGATTTAGTGACTTGTCCAAGGTCGCACACCTAGCTAGAGGTGTCATTTGAACTCCAAAATATCATCAGAATATTAGTGACAGACCCTTCTAACATGAAAAATTTAGAATGGCCATAGCCCAAATGCCCCTTAAGAGAGGGATAGACAGGGTGGGCCACGGTGGCTCAGCAGGCAAGAATGCTTGCCTGCGATGCCAGAGGACCTGGGTTCAATTCCCAGTGCCTGCCCATGTAAAAAAAAAAAAAGAGAGAGAGAGAGGGATAGACAGATCAAAGGTGATGATGGAGTTATACAGGGAAGATAGGATTTAACAAATGAATATGATTGCTGAGTCATTAGATTGATATCTGTTTTAGTCTCCAATATTTTAGAACAGGTAGAAGTAAAAGCCCCAAATTGTGGAACTGCAACCCACGTCAATCTCTGAAATATGTTCTACAACTAATTGTGGTACTGTGCTTTGAAATGTATTGCTTTTTTTGCATATAAGTGATTTTTTTCACCAAAAAAAATGAGGGAGAAAAAGTCAATTGTGGTGACAAAAAAAATATTTAAGGCTTCTAGCCTATATTCTGGAGCAGCTAGAAGGAAAAATCTAAGAGGATCGTAGGGTAACTTGTCACAAACTCTGGAATGTCCTGTAACTGTAACTACTTGTTGAAGAGTGCTTTGAAAACTATCGCTCTTTTTTTATTATTTCTTTGCTTTGTATATATGTTATACTACGCAATAAACAAGTTTTTAAAAATGTAAAAAAGAAAATAAAAAGGTCGAGTCCCCTCTCTCAAGCACTCAGACAAGGCCAGTGCCACCACTCACTGGCTGACAACTTAGGGCAAGGATTTTGGCTTTCCTGAAATTCCGTGTTCCTCACCTGGGACCTAGGCAACAGGTAAAGCCCACTTTGGAGGCTGTCAGGACCCTCAGGGCCCTTTGGGTAACGCCCCAGACAATTCCCAGCACAGCAGGTGCCTCGTGAGCAGCATTCTTTTCTGTCCCTAGTCTGCACCAATTTCCCCCAAATCTGCTATACCATAAGAATTACTTGTTATCTGAAAGTGTTGAGCTGTGTTCCAGTAGACTTGAGTCTTGAAAACTATATATATATATATATATATATTGTATAACTATACAGTGTTTATGATACGACTGTTTGATTGTGAAAACCTTGTATCTGATGCTCCTTTTATCCACGGTACGGACAGATGAGTAAAAAAAAAAAAAAGGACAAAGAATAAACAAATAATGGGGTTGAGGATAAGTGGCAAGAAAACAATTGGGTAGATTGCAATATTAATGGTCCATAAGAGGTAGGGGGTAGGGGTATGGGATATATGGTTTTTTTCTTTCGATTTCTTTTTCTGGAGTGATGCAAATGTTCTAAAAACAATCATGGTGATGAATATACAACCGCGTAATGATTTTGTGAGCCATTGATTGCAACTTTGGATGGGCCGTATAGTGCACGAAGGTATCTCAATAAAAATATGAAACAAAAAAATAAGGGACTAGCAAAAAAAAATAAAAAAGAATTACTTAAGGGCAGGCCACGGTGGCTCAGCAGGCAAGAATGCTAGCCTGCCATGCCAGAGGACCCGGGTTCGATTCCCGGTGCCTGCCCATGTTAAAAAAAAAAAAAAAAAAAAGGATTACTTAACATACATCAAAAAATCTCAGACTCAAAAATAAAAAATAATAAAAGATTAAAGAAAAAACACAGATTCCCAAGGCCCACCCCAGTCCTGCTAAATCAGAGTCTTAGGGAAGATTCCAAGGAATCTAGTTTGGAGATACACCAAACCAGTGCCGGCTGAATACTGAGATGATTGGGCGAGCTTCTGAAAAATCCTGATGCCAACCCCTGCTGCAGTGAATGAGCCAGGCATCCAGGACATTTCCTAAATTCTCCAAGTGATTTTGACATGCGGCCAGCGTGGAGACCAACCGCTTTGGGCCACCTCTGTCCCCAAGAGCTTTCTCCAATGATGAAAACATTCTATAGCTGTACTGTCCAGCCCAGTAGGCATTAGGCACCTGCAGTGATTCAGCACTTGGAACGTGGCTGGTGCAACCGAAGACCTGAATTTTTTATTTTATTTCATTTTATTTTATTATGATGATGATTATTTTTTGGCATGGGCAGGCTCCGGGAATTACTTCATTTTAAATGATGCAAATGTAAATAGCCACTTGTGACTCACGACTGCCATTTTGGAGACGATGTGCAGGGGTTGAGGAATGAAAATAAGAGGGGCCCTCCCCACCAAAGCCCCATCTTTATAAAAGGAGTAGAGACTTTGGAGGCACTTCCTTGGAAATCAAAATGTTTTCATGGGCGCCAAACAACAATTAGTCCCAGTGCCCTATTTTTTACATTTCCCATCTGGCCCCTTTCTTGACTCAACCGAAGCAGGGAAAACACCCAGCTCCAGGCTTCCCAGGAAAGCACAGAAGTTGCAGGAAGAGCCAGGGGGTGGGCTGAGGAGGCTAGTTTCTAATTTAAAGATGTGTTTTCCTCTTTGACATAAGCTCCATCCTCCAGGGGCACCCCTGGGGCAAAGGTTGTGACTGATATTGTGTTGCTGGACATAAAACAGCCTCTGAGGTCACCCGGCAGCTGGTGGGCATGTCCTGACAGACGGCTCTTAATCAGACGCATCTCTGCCCCTGGGAACCTGGAGGTCCAAGTGAAGAGGGGGGTCGAGGGAGGGCAGCTGTTGGTGATCCTGGGTTGACTTGCCCATTCCCCTCTAACTTACCTGCCCCTCCACGTCACTCCATCCTGAGCCCTGCAATGATGGATGTCCATGAGTTAAATGGGACAGACAGACATTCAGAGATTGCAGAGAGCAAACCACCCCAGCAACCGCACAGGAAACACAATAGGGTTTCTTCTCCCTGGTGTGAGCTCACTCCTGGATGCCAAGCTGTGATTTCCAGCCAAATGTTTTCTTACAGTCATCACACCTATTGGTTTTCCCTCCCCCGGGGAGACTCAGTGGGTCTTTCAAGGGGTCGTCTTACCTTAGCTCCATCAAGACCCCAGTGCAGGCTCAGGGAGTGAAAAAGGATCTGGTCAAGGCAGTCTTCTGAGTTTCAGTGTCTTCGCCCTTAAAATGGGGATAATAACACCCACTTCACAAGGTGGCAGGGAAAATTACGCCAGGGGATGATTAATAAATGAAAGCAGCTGACAGCCAGTAGATGCCCAAGTATTTTCAAAGTCAGCTTCCCTAACTCCCTCTCCCTAGGATTTCTTAATCTTCATCTTGCACGTTCCACCCAATTCTCTCTTAACAATTTCAGTGCCCTGGGCTGTGACCTCTGTGGTTTTGTTATCCAGAAAAAAAGCCTAGCAAAATCCCCTACTGATCCCCAAACTCCAGTAGGTTATATACCGTGGGATTCCCCACCTGGACTCTGCAAATGCTTCCAGTGCCATTTTCTCTACAAATCTTTAGTTCAATTCAACACACATTTACTGTGTTTCCAGTAAGGCAACGGAGGCATATATGCCTGCAGCAGGCAGAAAAGACTAAAATCAGTACACGCTTCCTGCACTCAAAGAACACCTAGCAGTAACCATAACTCACATCACCAGGACAGCTGCCAGGTTTCAAAATACCATCCTGACTAACCACACACTATGATTTTCAAAACAACCCTGTGAGTATGAATTTTTTTCTGTTGTCTTTTTATTTCTTTTTCTGAATAGATGCAAATGTTCCAAGAAATGATCATGATGATGAATATGCAACTATCTGATGATATTGTGAATTATTGATTATTGAACCAATAAGTGATTATTGAATTATATGTAGAACGGAATGATCAAAAGTTAAGAATGTTTGTATTTGTCTGGTGTTTTTGGTATTTAAAAAAAAAATTTTTAATTAACAAAAAAAAAAAAACAACCCTGTGAGGTACGCGTGGAAATTATTATTATCCCCGTTTTCCAAATGAGGAAACCAGAAGTCAACATGTCTTGCTCAAGCCTCAGACTCAGGTCTTTTTCTGTTTTTTTCTTACTTCAAAGGCTATCTTGCATGCAAAGCACTCGTGATAGGGACTGAATTAGTGTTGATGTTACTTTTGTCATCCAAACCCCATGCCCATTCAAGCAGGAGGAAGAAACCAGCACTCTAAAAACAAACAGACCCTGATTCAGGACTGACAGGTGATCGTAAACATCAGATATTAATATGCCCTTCCAAGCCAATAAACTACATTCATTTTTTTTTTTTTTTTTTTTTTTTTTTTTTTTTTTTTTTTTAAAGGAAAGACAGAGAGAAGGAAGGAAGGATAGAAGGAAGGAAGGAAGGAAGAAAGGGAAACATCTTTAAACATTTTCTTGTTTTATTGTATTTTGTTTTTCCGTTTTTTGTTACATGGGCTGGGGCCGGGAATCGAACCGAGGTCCTCCGGCATAGCAGGCAAGCACTTTGCCCGCTGAGCCACCGCGGCCCGCCCTACATTCATTTTTTGAAGCTCTTGGTGGTGAATGTAGGCTGGGAAAACTTCAGAGAGAAAGTAGGACTTGAGTCGAACATTGAAAAAGGGATGGGATTTGTATGAGAAGAGGGAAGAATCAGGGAGCTCCATCAGACGAAAACTCAGGGGTGAAAGCAGACAAGCACAAGTTATCAATTTATAGAGCTCAGCTCTAGGCACCAAGCATTGGAGATGTAGAAATAAGTTAAGATGTGCTCACTGCACCCAGGGAGTTGACGCTGCTTTATGGGACAGCTGGGGAAAGAAATCTGAATCACAAAGAGGATTCCACCGGGAAAGGAAACTAAGCAGCTCCAGTGAAGTCAGATACTGAAAGAGCCTTGAATGGCAGCCCAAATCATTTTTTTTTTTCAAATCCTGCAAGCAGTGGGGTGGGCAAGGGCTTTTCCTCCAGCATCTTTATCCCCAGTCTTTGAATCATCCTCGCCCCCAAAAACTGGCCTCAAGATTTTCCTTCAGCTTTTCTTCCCCTGGCCCTGAAAAGTCAATTGAGAGAGCCACAAGACAAGGTCAATAAATCCCATCCCCGATGGCTGCCCTCTTCTCCCTTCCCCCAAACCTTTGTTCCTCCCCTTTGTCTGGAAAGGAAGCTTCCCCCCACCGGAGCTTCCAGGCTCTCTCCCTTCCCCACCCCTCCTCCCTCCAACCCCCTTCCAGTGGTCTTTATAGTTTCCATGGAAACCAGAGAGGCCTAGCAGCCAGGGGTCTCTCACAAAAAAACACTGTTTGTGCCACCATTTGGGACGGAGGAGACAGTGTGAAGGTGAGAAAATAGCTTATAAATGCCTTCTCCACCATGCTCTCAGCTCCTTTTTGGGAAGAAAGAGGGACCGAGCTTTCTGATTTCCACTTCAAAGAGGCTTTGCTGGGTTCAGTCCAAACCCGGCCTAGCAACCCTAAAGAAGCACACGTGTGCACACACACACACACACTCACATTCAGACACACACTCACCAGCCCTACCCCAGGACAACTGGACTCAGCCCACTAAGTAAACAACCTCTACATTTAGGTGACCCTCCAGTTAAAACAACCTCTGTCCATTCCCAGGACACAAAACCTTTCCCGTGACCTCCCAGAGCTGCCCCTCCCCCTCAGGGACTCCCACCCCCACAATCTGGTCCGTCGAGTCCCCTGGCCTTAAGACTCACAGCTTGAAAACTTGCTTCTAAGCCTCTTCCCATGCCTGGTGACAGGAGAACTGCAGATTTCGCAGGCTGGAAACACCCCACTCCCATAGGCTTCCCCATGCTTACCCCATTCCAGCAGAAACCATCAATCTCTCTTGAAAGGACAAGGAATGGTGGGAAATTAACACAGATAAATAAGAACAGAAGGAAAACGTTTCGTTTCCCACTTTGAGGGAGCCCAGTTGAAGATCCAGATCCCTGGAAGTATATGCAGGTTGCACAAGGGTCCTCTAAACACTAGCAATATTTCAAAACACCGATGCTGAACAAGCCATACATCACAGGTGAATGGAAGCATGCAATCTCCTCCCTTTCGAGTCGGTGACAACAGCCCACTTGGTTCTCAACAGGCATTTCTGCAAGTCCAGAATCCTGGTAGGCAGTTCTTTGGTTTCAGCTTTAATTTTTTTTGGTAAAGGAGGTCCTCTAGTCATTAGTTTTTATTCAGCACTGTTTGCTTGGGAGACCAAATGTTTCTGAGCACAAAGGGGTCTTCAGTGGGGGTCCTTAGAGATGTTCCTGGATTCATAGGCCTCCTAATGCCTTGTGTTGGAGCTATCCAAAGGTCTTAAGAGCTCCCACTCTACCTCTCCTTTGCAGCAGTTCTCTACCTTTCAGAAGACATTAATAAAAGAGAGTTCTCATTTGCGTTTGTTTAGGTCTCACCCCAGCATGTGGAGCAGAAGTAAATCTGGTTCTCCCTCTTTCCAATTATTTGCCCAATACCGGGAAGGCAACTTGGTCTAGTGGATTTAGGGCGCAACTCTCCTGGGTCCTTAATCTGACTGTTCCATTTATGTTGGCTCAAAATTTAACCTGTAAAATGGGAGTGACAATACAGTTCCTCCCTCTCCAGACAATTGCAGTGATTATGAGGAAAAAGGTGTCAAAATGCTTGGCAGCACAGGCACGTGCAATGTACATTACTTCTCTCTGATGTGCTGGATAAATGTGAAATAAAATTAATGACCAATCTTCTTGCCATATACATATGTTTTTAACTCAAGGGAGGCAACAGATCATATATAAGCACATTAATGCCTTTTCTTTCCAAACCAGTCCTTCCTTGCCCATGAAAGTAAATATTGATTCAACAGTTGTGAGTGCCTAATATGTATTCTCAGCACCAGGACCCATGCACAGCCATAGAATGAAGAAAAAATCATCATCGTTTATGGAAAAATAATATACTGAACAATTGATCCTTAATTGATCCTTACATCTCAAGCCTTTCAGAAGGCGTGGGGATAAGTACAACACAGTAGCTCTCCTTCAGCCATAGGGTATTGTGATGGGGAAACCCTGAGACCCTGAGTCCCACACACCCCTGTTCGAATCCTGGCCACCCCTTGCTGACTATCACATCACTATTTTAACCTTCTGAGTTGCAGTTTTCTCATGTGTCAAAAGAGGTTGTATATTACAGACAGCCCTTTCCAACATGAAAAAGTTAGAATGGGCATAGCCCAAATACCCCTAAAGAGTGAAAGAAAGATCAAAGGTGATGGTGGAGTGCTACAGAAAAAGTCTGGTTTAACAAATGACCATGGGTTTTGGCTCATTATATTGACATTTCTTTTAGTCTCCAGTACCTTAGAGCAGCTAGAAATAAAAACCTAAAACTGTGGAATTGTAACCCATACCACACTCTGAAATCTGCTCTACAACTAATTGTTGTGATGTACTTTGAAATGTATTGCTTCTTTGTATATATGATATTTTTCACAAAAAATAAAAAGGAGTATAGTAGAGAAGATAGGATTTAACAAATCAGTAACAAATGAGAAGATAGGATTTTAACAAATGACAATCATTATATTGATATTTCGTTTGGTCTCCAGTGTCTTGGAGCACCTAGAAGAAAAAAATGAAAAACCATGGAACTGTAACCCAGATCAAACTTTAGAACCTGTTCTATAACTACTTGTTAAAATGCACTTGGAAATTTATTGCTTTTTTTTTGTATATATGTTATATTTCACAAAAAAAGTTTTAAAAATCTCATAAAACCGACAAAAAAATTAAAAATAAAAAAGGGCTGTAAAATAGCACTTAACCCCTCTCAGGATTAAATGAGATAAAGCCCATGAAGCTCAGCAGCGTCTAGCTCAGAAGGCACTCAATTAATTTTAATTGCTGCTTCTGTTATCATTATTATTCTTATTAATCGGCCACCATCCGAGTCTGGATGAGTTACACAAAATAACACAGCAGAGCAGTGTTGTAGTATGGTAAGAAAGGTTCAGGACGCAGCTGTCAGTCTTGGACAACTCTATTCCCCTGTCTGGACCTTTGTTTCCTAAAGCAACATGGGGAGATAAGACCTGATATTATCACTCGGGGACTTCAAGATGTGATTGAGAACTAAAGGTCACAAAGTGACAAAAAGCACCAAAGGCCCCAGGACAATCTCATTTCTGTCAGGAGCCTCCCACTCACCTTGGTTCCCTGATGGCCAATCTCTGACCGGAAACCTCTCGCTGCTTCTCCGGGTGCCTTCCCCTCCTTCCAACCTCCTTCCTCCAGCCGGGGAAGCAGAAGTTCCTGAGGGCCGGGGAGAAGGTCAGAGGTCTCCACCGGCCTGGCCAGGAGCCACCAAGGCCACTTCCTTCCAGGAGCTAAACTGCCGTCCACTCCAGGGAAACCCAAATAAAGTCACCTCTCCACCCAAGAGCATTTTGCCCTTTAAGGAAAGGTTGTGCTTGGAACCCAGAACATATTCATGGCTTGATGAAAAGCTTATCCAACCTTTTAGGGACGCAGACTACATCAAAAGGGGTTGCCAGGGCCATCAGCTACCTGCTTTCAAGGACAGATCTAGGCCTGATTCCTGAATAAATTACGCATTCACTGAACTTTGCCTCTGATAAACCCTTTCTCTGTTCTTTCTTCCCTTCTTCTATCCCCTAATTTCACTCAAGGTCGTTGGTTATTGCCAACCATCCTTAGATCCAACCCCCTTCTGCCTTTCAAAGATGAATATCAAAATCATAATAAAAAAAACCATCTAATAAGACTTAATACCCTTCCATCCCAGGAGTGTTAGAAAAAGAAAAGTTCAAAGAAGAGAACTCATAAGCATCTGTGTGCCCAGAATTCTACAGATATCATTTTATTCACACAACAGCCTGTAAAGTAGGTACAATTATCATCCCCACATTGCCAGCAAGTGAGGTTCACCCAAGGTCCCAATTGATGGTGAAGACAGAACCAAGATTTCAACTGGGATCTCTATGAATCCAAAGCTTGTAGGCATTTCACCACACTACACCACAACAGGCAGAAAGACGAAGGGATCTGGGCATCACTGAGTGATTAAAAAGACCTGCAGAAAGAGGCAGGAAACTTAAGGAATCTCTACACACCCTGAAAGTCAGCTCCCAAAACTCCCTTCCTATGGAACCAGATCTGGATCTATTCATGTCAATTAAAAATCATCCAATGAGATTCAGAGTGTGGAACCAATACAGATTTTATAATTAGGCAAACCCAACGTTGAAGCTTGGCACGGTCCTTTTCTGGTTACACAGCCTTGAACAAATTGCCTAATATTTCTAAATTTCAGATTCCTCTTCTGCAGAATGGAAATGATAGTAACTCCCTTACAAGATTACTAAAAGGATTAGAAATCATTAATGTGAAATACCTACCAGTGCATTGAGATGGTCAACAAATGGTATTACCGTGGCTCTTTATGGAAATCATGATGTTGGAGAGAACCTCTTCAAGATATCCAACCGTATATATCCCCAGATGAAATGGGGGCACAAGAAATAGTTCACCCCTTCCTCTCCTGTCTCTCAATGCAAAGACATGGAGAACTGCAAAGTCCAGGGCAGTTCCAAATAAAAGAGGGACATTTTCACCAGCCAAATAGCAGCTACTCTGGCTGATTCAAACAGTCCTTTACCTTAAAAAGTCTTCATTGACCACTTGTACTTGCAGGAGAATATTTGGATTTTTGGCAACACATCCAGCCAGCCCTCCCTTCCACTCACATACCTCTAACCAGTTGCTGAGCCCACCATTCCCCAAACACAGTATTCCATGCTACCTGAAGCTGCTTCTTCTCCTCTTCACCCTGAAGAATCCATCATCATTAGGAGCCTAACATGAATCCATCAAATAGAAATAACCACCACCTTGTCTATCCCATCATACTTTCTATTGAAGAGAAGGGAGGAGAGGGGAGGAGAAGAAGCAGTGTTTGCTTTCTGAGTGCCTCCTATGTGCCAGGAACTAGCTGCTCTACGTATGTTATACCATTTACTCCTTGAAACAAGGGAGCTAAGTCTTATTTCCACTTTGCAGGTGAGAAAACTGGTTCACAAGGCCCAGAACATGACCCCATTGGTTAAAAGATTCCAAGACCCATTTTTTTATGCATTCTGTAGAGTTCCTGTATTATTACATGCATACCAGTCAGCCTTCCACACTAGACTGAGTTTCCTGCACGCAGAGTGCTGAAATCACCTGTGGTAGTTAGATTCGGTTGTCAACTTGGCCAGGTGAAGGCACCTTGTTCTGTTGCTGTGGACATAAGCCAACGGTAGGTAAACCTCATCTGTTGCTAATTACATCTGCAGTTGGCTAGGAGGTGTGTCTGCTGCAATGAGTGACGTTTGACTTAATTGGCTGGTGCTTAAATGAGAGAGCTCAAAGTAGCACAGCCTAAGCAGCTCTACATACCTCATCTCAGCACTCGCAGCTCAGCCCAGGCCTTTGGAGATGCAGAAAGAAGTCACCCCTGGGGAAGGCTGTTGGAACCCAGAGGCCTGGAGAGAAGACCAGCAGAGACCATCCTGTGCCTTCCACGTAAAAAAAGAACCTCAGTGGAAAGTTAGCTGCCTTTCCTCTGAAGAACTGACAAAATAAATCCCCTTTTATTAAAAGCCAATCCATTTCTGGTGTGATGCATTCCGGCAGCTAGCAAACTAGAACACCACCTAAACCCTCTGCCCAGGTTCACCCAGTGTCTGATGCCCAGAAAGCATTCAGCATGTCATTGTCATATGTCATATGACATTGTCATGTGAAATCTTCTCAGCATGCGCAGGGAGTGGCTGGGTCATCTTTCTGACTATTCTAGAGACCAGAGAAATGGGATTCTGGATCATTGAGGAATAGCATTTCCTGGCAGAATGTCTTAGCTTTCTTCATAGATACAGGTTCACAGAGAGAGGATTTGACCTTGACAACCATTTGCAGGGCTTGAAGACATGAGTTCCTGTCTCTCTTTACATTAGTTTTAAAGAGAGTTCTAAATTTTAACAGGAAAAGCACAACTGTGCTGTGATCCCTTGCCTGATGATCATGCTTCATGAAGATTAGAAAATGGACCAAGTATGACACACCCCAGCTCTCTCAAATTCTAGGCATAAGGGCCCAAGGAAACCACCAGACTTATAGGTAACCTTTGCTATGTGTGTGATGTCCATTCTCTTTTGAAAAAATCTCCTATGTCTGGGGTTCCTCCCACAATCTGAATACCTCCTGCCAAGTTAGAAGCTGGAACCCACTTCCCAGACTCCTTTGCAACTAGTGTCAACATGCAGCCTGTGTGGTCCCAGTCATACACTCACATGTGAGAATCCACTTTAAAAGAGAATGACCTAAGGATGCAGAAGCTGTGTGGACCTCAGGTGGGGAATATGGCAGGGAATTATCAGGGTCTCAGGGATATCAGTGACAGGAATCTTGGTGGTCCAGAACCAGGAAGAACTTCATGGTGCAAACAATGAGGTCTCTCAAGAGCCCAGTAGTTTGAAGACAGCTCTTTTCCAAACCTCATTCTCCAGAGATTCTAGGATCTACCAAATTGCCTTTATTACATTAATTTTCTGTATTAAAAATTGAAAGATGTTTGCATCTAAAAAGACTAAAGGATGCAAATCTCACACATCCCACCCAGCCTTGAAAAATAAAACCTGTACACACTGCATGCACCTCATAGCAAAGCTAGATTGAGATCACCATGTACCCAGAACATGGTAACTGCAAAATAAATATTTGCTGAAATGAAATGAAGAGAGAACACAGGCCTTTGTTCCCAGGTTGCATCTTGGGCTCTCAGACCCAACACTAGAGAAGGAGAAGGATGGTCCTCACTCTGCTATTAAATAAGCTTCTATGGTGCAGTCTTTCCTGACTCAGAAGCTGGCTCCGAAGATCATTTCTCTGAAGGAGCTTCCAGAAATGGTTAAAACAATAGCAGCATCACTAGAAAGAAGTCTGTCACCTCCCACAGAAGTGACTTTGAAGGACAGCATGTTTTGGAATTTGCAATTTTAAAGTGTTTGCTAAAATGTCAGCTCCATTATCGGGAGGGGGGGGGTGTGTGTGCAGAAAGCACAGAGAATCAGAACAGCAGTTTAGATCCAATTCTGTCAACAGTTTCCTATGTGTTGCAGTTATTTCCCTTTTCTGGGCCTCAGGTGCCCTGTCTGTACAATCAGAGGGTTAATTTTGCTTTCCCCATTGTCTCTTTCAGGCCATTTCCTGTGCCAAAAAAAAAAAAAAAAGGGAGGGAGAGGGGCTTCTTTGATGCCTACGGCATTTAACCAGAGCTACCAAGCATGGCTGGACAGACTATGCAAGAAGGTTGAGCCCTGGCCAAGGGCTCATACACTCCCCAAGCTGTGCATCCTGGGGCGGGCTGCTTCCCCTAGAGTAGGGGCATTTTCCCTAAATTGCACAGAGGTGTCATATGCTCTAGCCATGGCCCCATTTTCAGCTCTTACTCTTGTCCTCCTCATTGGGAACTTTCTACCCATCTCTTGGTCATCTGTAGATGTTAGCTCCTGATTGCAATCATATTCACTGCCCCTTTTCTACAAAAAATTGCAAAATTTTTGGTATCTGTATCTGTGACTCATCCAAGTTTTTCTCTCAGTTTACGGATGTCCTCCACCCTCATAAGCATCTTTTCCACTCTACTGCAGCCACCCACTCAACAATCACACCATCAGCCCTGTCATTACCGAAAATCTCTATTTCAAAATCTTGATCCCTGACCTCTACTTCCTGACCTCCCATCTTTCTTGCTCTAGTAATGTCCACTCCCACATTTCTCATCCTTTATCCTAACCACTAATCCACTGATCCCGCCACCTACCCACAATCCAGCAGCCACCTCCTGCCTTTACTACCTTCCTTACATTAATTAGATTCCACTGTTAACTGTATAATTACTCTCTTGCAAGCACCCCAGATGTCCTCACATCTCCGTCCTCTTTCACAACCACCTTGCAAACTCCAGCACCTTCTCTGTGCCTATACTACAGCAGCTAAATGCTGACCAAGAAAATCACACAGCCAGGTCGGGGGCGTCACTTAAAATTCATAGACACATCACGTAGAGAATCTGCAGAGCATGCTTCCCTAGGAGTTTTGCTGTTCCATAGTCCAAGATAATATTTTGTTCCTTAAAAACTTCCCATATCCCTTTCCCTGTCTTATGCTTAGCTGGTGACCTCATCTTATAATTCACTTAGACACCAGAAGTCATAAAAGCAGGATTCCTCCATCTTCCCATCACCCATGTCTACCAACATACTTTTTCTTTGCCATACCCTCCTACTTCCTTCTTGATAGTACACTGAAGGAATATTTTCTCTTTCTATCTAGCAAAGGTCAATCCTTCCATAGATCCCATCCTTTCCTTTCAAAGTCTTCAATTATTTCCCTCTCCACCTCTCTATGGTCTGCTCTTGCTCTCACCCCCAGGATTCTGAGGAATAGGGCTACAATCAAATAAGAAAGATCATCCATTATAATGGAAAATTGAGGTGGTTGTCCTGATTTTTTTGCAATCTCCTGACATCACAGAAGGGAAAGCTGATGTTCAGGCAGGTGACATGACTTTCCAGGGTCCACAGTCTTAGCTGGAGGCAATGATAAGACAGAATTTGTGCCTCTGGCTTGCCAATGTGAAATTATATCACGTACACCCCCAGAAAGAGAAGCTAAATCTCAGAGACTTGAGTGAGTACTGACATTGTGAATTTAAATTTAAAAAAAAAAATTGGTAGAATATTATTTTAAATCATTCTTTCCAACAAAACCTCTAACTCGATTAATTTTATATGCAAATTTCTGCCCAATGTTTCTAGTTTTACTTTCTTGATACCACCAAGATGAAAATATTTTAAATACAAGAAGAATCTTCAACTGCCACATTCTGAGTTGAGTACTCCCTTCTTCCTTAGGCCCTTTATTTAGATGCAATGATTCCCCCAATCCCTCTGTAGTGAAAAGAAGTTCACTAAGTCCCTTTTCCTTGTACCAATAGAGGGGAAAAGGGAGAATGGAAGAAAAGTTAAACCTATTGATTTCCTCTTATGCACAGAATTTACACCAGGCCCTCAGCCCTCATTTAATCTTCAAAAAGAGTCCTATGGGGTAACTACTTTTCTTATTCCATTTTAAGATGAGAAAACAGCCCACTGATGAGTGGACTCACTCCTCTGAGTATAGTCCATGGACCAAAAGCATCCAGCATTTTCTGGGGACTTTTTGAAATAAGATTCTTGGGACTTATCCGAGACCTATTGAATGAGAATCTGAATTTTTTTTTATCCATTTTTTTATTCAAAATTCAAAACACTATTTCTCTGAAGATTTTAAGTTTGGTTTTCTTATTTTTTTTTTGAAGGTGTTTTTTTAATTAATGTTTTTATTTTTAAAAAAATACAAAAAAATGCGAAATAAACACAAACATTCTTAACTTTTCATCATTCCATTCTACATATATAATCAGTGATTCACAATATCATCTCATGGTTGCATATTCATCATCATGATCATTTCTTGGAACATTTGCACCTGTTCAGAAAAAGTAATAAAAAGGCAACAGAAAAAATTCAAACATACCATACCCCCCACCCCTCCCCCTCACCAATCACCAGCATTTCACTCTAAATTTATTTTAACATTTGCTCCCCCTATTATTCATCTTTATTCCATATGTTTTACTCATCTGTTGATAAGGTAGATAAAAGGAGCATCAGACACAAGGTTTTCACAATCACACAGTCACATTGTGAAAGTTGTATTATTATTCAATCATCTTCAAGAAACATGGCTACTGGAACACAGCTTTACATTTTCAGGCAGTTCCCTCCAGCCTCTCCATTACATCTTGAATAACTAGGTGATATGTATTTAATGCATAAGAATAACCTCCAGGATAACCTCTCGACTCTGTTTGGAATCTCTCAGGCATTGAGGCTTCATTTTGTCTCACTTCACTCTTCCCCCTTTTCATCGAGAAGGTTTTCTCAATCCCTTGATGCTGAGTCTCAGCTCATTCTAGAATTTCTGTCCCACGTTGCCAGGAAGGTCCACATCCCTGGGAGTCATGTCCCACGTAGACAGGGGGAGCGTGGTGAGTTTGCTTGTTGTGTTGGCTGGAGACAGAGGCCACATCTGACCAACAAAGAGGTTCTTTTGGGGGTGACTCTTAGGCCCGATTTTAACTAGGCTTGACCTATCCTTTGTGGGGTT
Organism: Tamandua tetradactyla; assembly: GCF_023851605.1. Taxonomy (NCBI): domain Eukaryota; kingdom Metazoa; phylum Chordata; class Mammalia; order Pilosa; family Myrmecophagidae; genus Tamandua; species Tamandua tetradactyla. The sequence goes on along the minus strand of NC_135335.1, from coordinate 20,370,697 downwards.
AAGTTTCATATGAACAAACCCCAAGATTGGGGGCTCAGCCTATAGCTTTGGTTGTCCACACTGTTTGTGAGAACATCAAGAATTCAACTCGGAGAAGTTGAATTTTCCCCTGTTCTCACCATTCCCCAAAGGGGGCTTTGCAAATACTTTTTTATTCACTGTTCAAATCACTCTGGGATTTATCGGGGCATCACTCAGGACAAACCAACAAAATCTCATGTCCTACTCAAGGTTCCATGTACTAGTGGTCTTCAACTAAGCTATCTACATAAGTTATATTAGGAAATGCACTAGTCAAAATATAAATTTTGTACCAAATAAACTTTTGCTTTAGTCACACACATAAGTTAAAAATTTTAAATATTAATTGCCATCTATTTTACTGCAGCATTACCTGCAGTAATGACATTTGTTTGTCCTTCCTCATGCAAAAACATCTTTTAAATTTGTACATTTAGTCATTATCATTACACACTCTAGGCATTCCTAGAGTATACCATCTCAGTCTCTATCATCTTTCTTTCTGATTTCATTTGTGCCCTCAGCCCTCCTCCCTCTATCATTCTCACATTCAGCTTCAGTGTTTTAACATAATTGTATTACAGTTAGGTAGTATTGTGCTGTCCATTTCTGAGTTTTTACATTCAGTCCTGTTGCACAATCTGTATCCCTTCAGCTCCAATTACCCAATATCTTACCCTATTTCTATCTCCTGATGGCTTCTCTTACCAATGAAATTCTCCAAGTTTATTCACTAATGTCAGAAAGTGTTTAATTTTGAGGAGTTCCCATTTATTTATTTATTTCTTCAATGCTCTTGCGTTGGGTGTAAGGTCTAGGAAACTGCCTCCTAGTATAAGACTTATAAGATATTTCCCTACATTTTCTTCTAACAGTTTTATGGTTTTAGATCTAATGTTTAGGTCTTTGATCCATTTTGAGTTAACTTTTGTATAAGATGTAAGATATGGGTCCTCTTTCATTCTTTTGCATATGGATCAGTATTTATTGAAGAGACTGTTCTGTCCCAGGTGAGTTGGCTTGACTGTCTTATCAAAGATCAAATGTCCATAGATGAGAGGGTCTATATCTGAACACTCTATTCTATTCCATTGGTCAGTATATCTGTCTTTATGCCAGTACCATGCTGTTTTGACCACTGTAGCTTCATAATAAGCCTTAAAGTCAAGTAGCATGAGACCTCTGACTTCACTTTCTTTCCTCAGGATACTTTTAGCTATTTGGGGCACCCTGCCTTTCCAGATAAATTTGGCTATTGGTTTTTCTATTTCTGAAAAGTAAGTTTTGGGGATTTTAATTGGTATTGCATTAAACCTGTAAATCAATTTAGGTAGAATTGACATCTTAACTATATTTAGTCTTCCAATCCATGAACACGGTATGCCCTTCCATCTATTTAGATCTTCTGTGATTTCTTTTAACAATTTATTGCAGTTTTCTTTGTATAGGTTTTTTGTCTCTCTAGTTAAATTTATTCCTAAGTATTTTATTCTTTAGGTTGCAATTGTAAATGGAATTCATTTCTTGATTTCCCCCTCAGATTCTTCATTACTAGTGTATAGAAACACTACAGATTTTTGAGTGTTGATCTTGTAACCTGCCACTTTGCTATACTCATTTATTTCACTCTAGGAGTTTTGCTGTAGGTTTTTCGGGGTTTTTGACATTTAGTATCACATCATCTGTAAATAGTGACAGTTTTACTTCTTCCTTTCCAATTTTGATGACTTGTATTTCTTTTTCTTGTCTAATTGCTGTGGCTAGAACTTTCAACACAATGTTGAATAACAGTGGTGATAGTGGACATCATTGTCTTGTTCCATAGTGAACATCATTGTCTTGTTCCTGATCTTACAGAAAAGTTTTCAGTTTTTCCCCATTGAGGAGGATGTTAGCTCTGGGTTTTTCGTATATTCCCTTTATCATTTTGAGGAAGTTACCTTTTATTCCTATCCTTTGAAGTGTTTTTAACAGGAAAGGATGTTGAATTTTGTCAAATGCCTTTTCTGCATCAATTGAGGTGATCATGTGGTTTTTCTGCTTTGATTTGTTGATATGGTAATTCTTTTAATGTGTTGCTGGATTCGATTTGCTAGAATTTTGTTGAGGATTTTTGCATCTGTATTCATTAGAGAGATTGGTCTGTAGTTTTCTTTTTTTGTAATATCTTTATTTGGCTTTGGTATGAGGGTGATGTTGACGTTGTAGAATGAATTAGGTAGCTTTCCTTCCTCTTCAATTTTTTTGAAGAGTTTGAGCAGGATTGGTACTAATTCTTTCTGGAATGTTTGGTAGAATTCACATGTGAAGCCATTTGGTCCTGGACTTTTCTTTTTGGGTAGCTTCTTAATAACTGATTCAAGTGCTTTACTTGTGATTGGTTTGTTGAGGTCGTCTATTTCTTCTCGAGTTGGTTGTTCATGCCTTTCTAGAAAGTTGTCCATTACATCTACATTGTCGTATTTATTAGCATAAAATTGTTCATAGTATCCTGTCATTACTTTATTTCTCTGTGGTCTGTCATTATGTCTCCTCTTCCATTTCTGATCTTATTTATTTACATCCTCTCTCTTCTTCTTTTTGTCAATCTTGCTAAGGTGCCATCAATCTTATTGATTTTCTCATAGAACTAGCTTCTGGCTTTGTTGATTTTCTCAATTGTTTTCATGTTCTCAATTTCATTTATTTCTGCTCTAATCTTCATTATTTCTTTTCTTTTGCTTGCTTTGGGGTTAGTTTGCTGTTCTTTCTCTACTTCTTCCACATGGACAGTTAATTCCTTGATTTTTGCCCTTTCTTCTTTTTTCATTTAGGCATTTAGGGCAATAAATTTTCCTCTTAGCACTGCCTTTGCTGCATCCCATAAGTTTTGATATGTTGTGCTTTTATTTTCATTTGCCTCTAGATATTTACTGATTTCTCTTGTAATTTCTTCCTTGACCCACTGGTTGTTTATGAGTTAGGTGTTGAGCCATATATCTGTGAATTTTCTGGCACTCTGTCTATTATTGATTTCTGACTTCATTCCTTTATGATCTGAGAATGTTCTGCATGATTTCAATCTTTTTAAATTTATTGAGACTTGCTTTGTGACCCAGCATATGGTCTATCCTTGAGAATGATCCATGAGCACTTGAGAAAAAGGTGCATCTTGCTGTTGTGGGGTGTAATGTTCTATAAATGTCTGTTAAGTCTAGCTCATTTATTGTATTATTCAAATTCTCTGTTTCTTTATTGATCCTCTGTCTAGATATTTTGTCCATTGATGAGACTGTGGGATTGAAGTCTCCAACTATTATAGTAGATGTGTCTATTTCTCTTTTCAGTGTTTGCCTCATGTATTTTGGAGCATTCTGGTTCGGTGCATAAATATTTATGATTGTTATGTCTTCTTGTTGAATTGTTCCTTTTATTAATGCATAGTATCCTTCTTTGTCTCTTTTAACTGTTTTACATTTGAAGTCTAATTTGTTGGATATTAGTATAGCTACTCCTGCTCTTTTCTGATTGCTATTTGCATGAAATATCTTTTCCCAACCTTTCACTTTCAACCTATGTTTATCCTTGGGTGTAAGATGTATTTCCTGTAGACAGCATATAGGTAAGTCCTGTTTTTTAATCCATTCTGCCACTGTGTGTTTTTTGAGTCAGAGTTTAATCCATTAACATTTAGTGTTATTACTGTACAGGTACTACTTTGTTCTACCATTTCACCTTTTGGATTTTATATGTCATATCTAATTTTTCTTATTTTTACCTTTACTGATAGTCTTTCTTTCTGTACTCTTCTCCACACATCTCTCGCCTGTCTTTTTCTATCTGTCGCTAGTGCTCCCTTTAGTATTTCTTGCAGAGCCGGTCTCTTGGTCACAAATTCTCTCAGGGATTTTTTGTCAGAAAATATTTTAATTTCCCCCTCATTTTTGAAGGACAATTTTGCTGGATATGGAATTCTTGGTTGGCAGTTTTTTGCTTTTAGTAATTTAAATATATCATCCCACTGTCTTCTCACCTCCACGGTTTCTGCTGAGAAATCTATGCATAGTCTTATTGGGCTTCCCTTTTATGTGATGGATTGCTTTTCACTTGCTGCTTCCAAGAGTCTCTCTTTCTCTTTGACCTCTGACATTCTGATTTGTAAGTGTCTTGGAGAACGTCTATTGAATCTATTCTCTTTGGGGTACGCTGCACTTCTTGGATCTGTAATTTTAAGTCTTTCATAAAAGTTGGGAAATTTTCAGTGATAATTTCCTCCATTAGTTTTTCTCCTCCTTTTCCCTTCTCTTCTCCTTCTGGGACACCCACAACACGTATATTCATGTGCTTTATATTGGCATTCAATTCCCTGAGTCCCTGCTCATATTTTCCCATTTTTTCCCCTATATTTTCTTTTGCTTGTCAGATTTCTGATGTTCCATCCTCCAGTTCACTAATCCTGTCTTCTTACTCTCAAAATCTAACATTGTAGGTTTCCACTGTTTTTTTCATCTCTTCTACTGTGCCTTTCATTCCCATAAGTTCTGTGATTCATTTTTTCAGACTTTTGATTTCTTCTTTTTGTTCATTCCTTGCCTTTTTTATATCCTCCCTCAATTCATTAATTTGGTTTTTGATGAAGTTTTCCATGTCTGTTTGTACATTCTAAATTAATTGTCTCAACTCCTGTATCTCATCTGAATTGTTGGTTTGTTCCTTTGACTGGGCCATATCTTCAATTTTCCTACTGTGATTTGTTATTTTTGGCATCTAGGCATTTAATTACCCTAATCAGTTTACTCTGGAGATTGTTTTCACTTCTTTTACCTAGAGTTTTCTTGCTGGATGAATTTGCTGTCTGTCTGTTCTTTGACATCCAATTCAGCTTTTTCTGGACCAGTAACTTAGGTTTTGTTAAACAGAGGAGAATTTTTCAATGCTTGTTTTCTTGTTTCTTGCCCTACTTGTATGGTGCCTTTTTCCTCCCACCCTTAGGAGGGTCTGCTTAGGTATTATAGACTCCAGCCGGATTTTCCCAGACCAAACTGGACTCCTGCCAGGAGGAAAGAGTCACCTGCATCAGTTTTCCCTGAAGGTGAGACCCAGCAGGTTGAAAGGTTCTCCTGTGAAGTCTCTGGACTCTGTTTTTCTTATCCTGCCCAGTATGTGGCACTTGTCTGCCTGCTGGTCCCACCAGCATAAGATGGTTCGGTACCTTTAACTTTGGCAGACTGTCCCTGCTGGGGGCATGGTGGAGACAGAGGAGAGGTGGTAGGCTGGTTTTAATGGCTTCAAATTACCAAGCTCTGGGGTCTTAATTTCTTGAGGGAGGGATTCCACCTGAGTTGGGCCTCACCCCTCCCCTGGGGAAGGAACAGGCTCCAGACAATCTCTCAAACAAGCTTGTTTCTGTCTACGCCTAGGGCAGTTGCAGCCTGAGAAGCCCTGCTGCTATATCCAAAGGCAGTCAAGCCTTTGTAGAAATGCAGCCATAAAAACCTCTGTTTCTTTTTTTTTTTCTTTTTCCACCAGCCTTGCCCCCTTGGTGCCAGGGCAAAAATCAGCGACCTCGCTTTGACCAGGTTCACCTGAGCTGGGGGCCTATTTTTAGTAGTCAGAATTTGTAAATTAATTCCCCACTTGAAGCTTAGTTTTGCTCAGCTCCTGCTGCTGGTAAATTCTCTTTCCTTTACTCTCTGGGAAGCAGCCTGTGGGGGAGGGGTGCCGGCCACTGCAACTTGAGGAACTCATGGTTCTAGGGGGGCTCGCAGCCGGTTCAGCTGGTCCAGATTGGGGTATGCTGTGTGTCCGGTCCCTGACATGGCCCCAGGAGCTGTTCTGCACTGTTCCTGGTTTTTAGTAGCTGTTCTGGAGGATGAACTAAATCCCACACCTTGCTAAGCCGCCATCTTGGCCTGTGGTTCAGAATCTGAATTTTAAGAACATCTCCAGATGATTTTTCTGCATGCTCAAGTTGAGAAGCACTGGTCTAGATGACACACCCAAAGAAGTGGAAGAATTGGGATGTAAACCTTATCTGTCTGACTGTGATCATAACAGAATGGACACAAAAATAAATAAGTAGATAATTTTTAAAAAATAAATAAAACAAAGAGAAATAACAGAGTCACAAACATCATCATTTTGCTAAAGATGAGTTAAGTCAGTTAGTGGACACACCTTGGGCAAGTCAAAGCCTCACTTAATTGCTTGTCGGTCTATTCTGACAAGTATCTCTTCCCAAACAATCTGCAGAATAGAAAAGAGGTGACTTGGTGATATGAAAAGCAAGCATGCCTGGGAATCAAGACAAACAAGACAACCAACTTAGTCACTGCTTTGCAGCGACCTTAAGAAAGTCACTTCAGCTTTCGGACCTCGCTTTATTCACTGGTGAAGTGGGAGGGTAGGAAACGAGCCTTTCCAACTCAGTTATACTGTGCTCCTCATGCCAGCATATTGGGCTGCCTGAGCTCCTGACACCAGCAGACTGGAAACTGCTTCCTTTTCCAGCCTGCAGTGTCTATCTTTAGTCAGTTCCTTTGCTAATTGCTGTGTTGCTTTTACCAAACATAAAAATAACTTATTATTAGCACAGCAAATAACCACCACCTTCCAAGGTTCCTGACAACCTGAAAGCACCCTCCAGTTCTGAGCTTGTAGCCAGCTGGATCCCCAGGATATCCTGGTCTCATCCTGGAAACCAACTAGCCACCATATTGGTGTGTCCGTTTTCCTAAAAGCAAGGACTGAATTCATGCTCTTCAATCTTGATACCTTGGGAGGACAATTCCCAAACTCTGGACCATTATTGTCCCTGCTGCCAAAGTTCTTTTTCTGCCAAAAGGACCTGTCCCAACCACTTAGAGAGACACTAGTGTCCCTCTTAACTCATCAGAAGTCACTTCACCCCCCAGACAGGAAGACTTCTTGAACTTATGGACATATTCCAGATCCAGAAGAAATATGGCCTTATCCTCTTGAACCTTAAACTTGGTCCGGATTTTCACAGGGGTCGGAAGAGAAGTTTTCTCTGAGTGTTTGCACAGAGGAGGAAGTCCAGAATTTTATTTTCTTTTTAATCAGTGTATCTCCATCATCACAAGAGTCCTTCCTCCAATGAACAGTAGATGTCCAAGCACAGATTCCCAGAAACTGTCTGACTCAGGCCAGCTCCACTTGGCTCACTGATAACTTCCCCAGGAAGCCAACCAGTCTTACACACCATACATAACCCAGCCAAACAGACTGGAAGGCTTTATTTCCAGCATAAACATTGAATTGGTCACAGCAAAACCACAGCTTGAGGAAGTCCACTTACAGAAATATCAAAAGTGCCCCCAGACATGACCCAACTCATCCTAGATTCTGACTCTATGGTTTTCAAGCTCCAAAAGGACCAGGCTCCTTGGTTTAATTGGGCCAGTTAGTTAATAATCTTCGCACTCTTCAATCCCAGTGCCTCTCTCCTAACACCAGTCTCTACTCCATCTTTCAGAGCTCTTTGCAAAGCCATCAACTTGTTTACTTCAAGCAAAAACTCCTTTCTCTCACCTTTCTTCCTGCACTTTCTTTATCAAGTCGTTCAATTGCTTAAGTAAATGCTCATTGACACCTGCTGCCTTCCAAGCACTGAGAATGCAAAGATGTGTAAACACATCCTACAGTAGAGGACCTACTCATGGGACAGAGGCAGACAGGGAACAGGGCTGCAGAATCTTTCCAGAGGTGCATTTCCAGTGCTCAGGAACATGGGATGGGAGAGTACTAGGGTTCCACCTAAAGTAGGGTATGTCACGCAATTTTAGAGAATCTGTTTGTAATTACCCATCATCCAGTTAAGAAGTAACCCCAGGTAGGCAAAAGATGTATCACACAACTAAATAATGAAGTACAGAAGAGTATGGAGTCAGATGTTTATTGAGCAGGAAAAGTTGTTTGTCTCATGTCTCCAGGTTTTCAGACATTCATGCAAGAAAATGAGCCCCAGGGTAGCTTTATGTCTGGGAGAATACCTGAGCCCAGAAGGGTTGGAGGCATCCTTGTGAATAGCCCTGTCTTGGGATCACTCTGCAGTGTCCCAGGAAGACCGGGTGTTTATGTCCACAGTGTCCTGGGCTTCCCATGCAATAAACACTTCCTTATTTGTTTCTACTTGCTAACTGCACTTCAGTGTTGATTGTTAAACTCCAGAAGAGCAGGAATTGCCTGATTCCTATCTATCTCTCTAGCCTCACCTAGCATGTATCCTTACCTAGCTCCCCTAGTGTGCATATATAGAAGTTAAAAATACCTGTTAAAAAAAAAAGTATAGGAAACAAAATACCTGACCAGCCTTCCTCCAAACTGTCAAGATCATCAAAATCAAGGAAAATCTGACAGATTCTCACAGTCAAGAAGAGCCCAAGGAGACAGGATGAGTTGCAATGTGGTATCCTAGAAAGGATCCTGGAATAGAAAAAAAGGTGAAAACTACGGAAATCTGAATAAAGTAAGGAATCTAGTTAATGCATCGATATTGGTTCAGTAATTGTGACAACTTTTCCATGCCAATGTAAGATGCTAAGAATCAGGGAAACTGCAGGGATGTAAACCTTCCTGGCAACATGGGACAGAAATACTGGGATGAGCTGGGACTTAGCATCAAGGGATTGAGAAAAAACCTTCTTGACCAAAAGGGGGAAGAGAGAAATGGGATGAAATAAAGTGTCACTGGCTGAGAGATTTCTAACAGAGTCGAGATGTTACCCTGGAGGTTATTCTTACACATTATATAGATATCCCCTTTTTAGTTTATGGTGTATTACAGTGGCTACAGGAAAATACCTGAAACTTAAGAGCTGTGTTCCAGTATCCATGTTTCTTGAAGATGATTGCATGAAGATATAGCTTTTACAATGTGACTGTGTGATTGTGAAAACCTTGTGTCTGATGCTCCTTTTATTTATGTTATGGACAGATGAGTTTAAAATACGGATAAGAAATAAACAAATAATAGGGGGAACAATGGCTAAAATAAACTGATAGTTTGAAATACTAGTGGTCATTGAGAGGGAGGGGTAAGGGGTATGGCATGTATGAATTTTTTCCTTTTTTCTTTTTTGTTTCTTTTGCTGGAGAGAAGCAAATGTTAAAAAAATGATCATGATCATGAATACACAACGATGTGATGATATTGTGAGCCACTGATTGTACACCATGTCAAGAATATTTGTATATCAAGAAGGTTTGTATGTTTGTTGCTTACAATAAAAATATTAAAAAAAAAAAAGAATTGGCAGAAATATCCCTTAAAGCTCCAGAAATCAGCTGAAAGACTGCAGTAATAGGACAAGCACTAAATCAAGAGAAAAGCCACTTAGGCATCTTTCTCCAAGCCGACATGGCAACTGAACTCACTGCCCTCCCCCACTATACCGGACATGACTCCCAGGGGTGTAAACCTCCCTGGCAATGTGGGACCAGCATCAAGGGATTGAGAAAAATTTCTTGACCAAAACAACTAAGAGAGAATTGAGACAAAGTGTCAATGGCTGAGAGATTTCAAAGAGTCGAAAGGTTATCCTGGAGGTTACTCTTATGCATTATATAGATATCCCCTTTCAGTTTATGGTATATTTGAGGGGCTAGAGGGAAGTACCTAAAACTGTAGAATTGTGTTCCAGGAGCCTTGTTTCTTGAAGATGAGTGTATAATGATATAGCTTTTACAATGTGACTGTGTGATTGTGAAAACCTTGTGTCTGATGCTCCATTTAGCTAAGATATGTAGAGATAAGTAAAAATTATGGGCAAAAAAATAGACAAATTATTGAGGGAACAAAGGATAAAAGAAATTGGTTAGATGGAAATACTAGAGATCAATGAGAGGGAGGGGTAAGGTATATGATATGTAAGAGTTTTTATTTTTTTTTTTTATTTCTTTTCTGGAGTGATGCAAATATTCTAAAAAATGATCACGGTAATGAATATACAACTATGTGATGACATTGTGAGCCACTGATTTTACACCATGTATGGAATCTTTGTATGTTAAGAATGTTTGTGTTTGTATGTTGTTTCATCAATAAAAATATTGAAAAAAGAATTGGGGAAACTGGATGTGGGGGGATCTCTCTGCAGCATCTTGGCAATTTTTATGTATATCTAAACTATTCAAAAATAAATTATGTGGTTCAGTAAACCCACAACTTCTCCAATAATGAAGTAAGTGTTAAACATGCTACTTGCTCTTCATAGTATCAATAAGAGATTTTCTCTCCTTTCTAAGCCTGGAGCTATGGAACATGCTCTTGCCTGGCTGTGAGAAGCAAGGGTTCTAGTCCCATCTCTGCCACCATCCCACTAAATGATTTTTCATAAATTGTTCCTCCTTCCTGGGCTTCAGTGTACCCATCTATTCAGCAAGAAGGCAGGACTCAAAGGGACTTTCAATTGCTCCCTGAAGACAGGGATGGTGCCTGGCTTATCACGTACCCCCAGCATCTAAGACAGTCCCAGGTACATAGTGGCCACTGCACAAGGGTTTGTTGATTGAATAAATAAACACACATTGCTCTGATAATCTAACACTCTGTTTATAACTTGGAACTTGGACACTCAGTTCAACCACCCACAGTCTGTTTTCTTGGGCACTTGATTTTATGCGCCCTGAGTGTCTACAAAGGTTCCATGCACTAGGATGACTTTCCAGAAACCTACAACCTCCAGGTGGGTCCCTGGACCAGATAAGTCCTGAAATGCAGAGGGCCCAGCCTCTCCACAACATCAGTTAGTTCCATCCCCCTATCAATATTATTGACAGCCCCCTCCAATGTGAAAAAGTGATGGTGGAGTTATACAAAGAAGGTAGGGTTTAACAAACAAATATGATTGCTGAATCATTAAATCAATATTTCTTTTTGTCTCCAGTATCTCAGAGCTGCTAGAAGTAAAAACCTAAAATTGTGAAATTGTAACCCAAACCAAACTCTGAAATCTACTCTGCAGCTAATTGTTGTGTTGTGCTTTGAAATGTATTGTTTTTATGTACATATATTATTTTTCACGAAAAAAGAAAAAAGAAGGTCAATTGTGATGATGTAAAAGAAATATTTATTCCTTCTAGCCCCCTATATTCTGGAGCAGCTAGGAGGAAAAATCTGAGATGATGGTATCGTAGCCCATGATACACTCTGGGATCTGTGCTGTAACTACTTGTTGAAGACTGCTTTGAAAGCTATTGCTTTTTGCTTTCTTTGCTTTGTATACATGTTATATTGTACAATAAAAAAAAGGTTGAAAAATATCCTTGACCTCCCCAAAGTTGTCTAGAGACCCAGCCCTGGTTCCAGCCCCCAATCTGCTCATCATGCGTCCTCTGAGACCTGGGCAAGTTTTCCTCTGTGCCTCTGCATGGCCCATGGGCCATTAATGGAAGTTTGGGTGGAAAACTGAATGAACCCCCTATCCAGCACCTGGGTACTGCCTATGCTCAGTGTATCGCCCCTAACTGCACACCTTCCATCTTTTGGAGAGCGGGGTCCTTACAAACTGTCACCAGAGTCTCCCCTGACACCCTGCCTTTGTCTCTATATGGGCCCTCAAAACACTTTGTACATTCCCTCTCTTGGCACCTACCATGCTTCATTGTAATCACTTATTTAGCTGTCAGTCTCCACCACCCACCACCCCACCACGTCTTATTCACCATTTGCTCCTCAGTGTCCAGTATGGGTGCTTGGCACATAGTAAGGAATAAACTAAGGTTTACTGGGTAAGCAAATGATTGAATGAGTGAGTTTAAAAGGGAAGACATGGGGTGGTGCAATGGTAGCTCAGTGGCAGAATTCTCACCTGCCATTCCAGAGACCCAGGTTCAATTCCCAGAGCTTGTCCATGCCAAAAAAAAACAAAAAAAAAGAGGAAGATATGTATGAATAAATGGATTATTGAGTAAGTGCTCTATACTCAAAATTTTTTGGATAACTGACCTCAAATATCCCAGGAGATTTGGAGATGTTTTACGAGCATCTGTCAACATAAACTCAAATAACTTGTTATAGCTGTAAATTCCTTCAGGGATTTCCTTCAGTGTACTTCAGAAGAAGGAAAACAAGCACTGATATCATGTCCTCAGTATCCCTCCTTGCCTCCCAATTTCCTCCCACCTCCCTCCTCATTCCCTCTCTCTGTTATTATCTCTCTCTTTGACTCCACCTCTGTTTCTCTCCTCATTCTCCTTCTCTTCTCTCCTCACACTCTTTCTGTCTTTGTCTGTCTGCTTGTTTCTCTCACACCTCATTTCTCTCTTTTGCCTTCTCTATCTCTCTCTCTGTGTTTTTCTCCCCTCTCTTTTCTCTCTCCCTATCTGTCTTTCAAGCACTTCCCACCACTTCTTTTCCATTCCTTTCCTTCCCCAGCCCCTGCTCTGTGAGCACACTCCATAAGTGCCAGGCACCTCATAGATGAGATTTCACTTTTCCCCAACCATCCCATGATGTCTCATTGTGCCCTGGGAGAAGCGCGACTCTGCAGCAGCAAACAGCAAGGGCTCTGAAGTTGTGTGGACTCAGCAGGTCCCAGGCCTGGCTCTTCATGTGCTTGCTAGAGATCTAACTAGCTTCTCTGCCCCCCCAGTTTTCCCATCAGCAAACCAGGGAAAAATGCCCCTGTCAGAGAACAACTGCGAAGGTTCAGTGGAATAGTGCTTGGAAAATGCTTAGCACAGCCACGAATTGCAAACGATGTCAGCTCTCCCCTTACTATCAGTTCTATTTCAGCGATAGCCTTTGTGTCCTCTGGAGGCATCATTAATACTCAGGAGGTCTTTATTGAGATGGGCGAGCATGTCTGGACTGAATATTTTCCCAAAGAACCATCTCAGCCCTTTCTTCCCAAAGTGGATTTTCATGTAGGGACTATCTTCTCTGGCTCTCTAGTCTGTTGCACCTACTTTAATTTGGGCAGAATCTATCTGGAAGAAGACATGCCCAAAGCTGGTTCCCTGAGAAATCATCTAAGGAATTCTTCGGAATTGTCAACACCAGGGCCAGTCCAGGATATTCTAATTCCAAAGGGGTATCTTGATAAAGACATCAAGGAATGGTTACTTTCCAAAACTATCAGAGTGGCTCTGTTGGGAGACCAGGGATGCAAACTTCTGGCCTAGATTCAAGCAGGGTGGATGCTCACTCGATATTAAATGAATGAATGAATGAACGAACGGGTCAATAGGGGATGACAAATGAGGAAAGGAATGAATGAATGAATGATGAAATGGTTAGGTCTACTTCCACGGGAAAAAGTGTTGGTCCAGAGCATGTGCTCTGGACTCCAAAACAGGTGCTCATTTTTTTCTGTAGCTCTTCAGAGCATTAAACTCAGATGCTCCTGTGCCTTTATTTCCCTTGCCCATGATCTAGCTCCCCATCCTTCCCTTTCCTGGTCTGTTCCTCCATCATCTCGCACTTCCCTCCCCCCACAACATCCCTTCCAGTTTCCCACCTCACTCCCCCCACCCCTTTTAGTTCCCACCACCCGCTCCTGCCTCCCCCCACCAGCCACGCTCACACCACCTCCATCTACTAAACCATTCGCAAACTGAGGGTTCATTCCTCATCCCAAGACACCTTTGTGAGAAGAAGCTTCTGACGCAGGAGTTACACAAAACCAATTTATTTGATGAACCACAAGGACTAAAGGGGTCAGAAAATAGCACAGACTTTCTACAGAAAGGGCAGGTGGGCAATGAGGAAGCAACGTGTCATCAGGCAGTGTCCTCTACCTTCTTTCCTGAGAAGCTCCACGTAGGAAGTCTCTGCAGGTCATGCAGGAGGGTCTCAGAAGAGACCCAGTTCCCTTGTAGAAACACCTTCCAGTCCTGTCTGGATGCTTTGGAAACAACCCTGGGCAGAAAGATGACTCTGAGGAAGGTTTCTGCCTGGGCTGGGGAGACTAAGCTGAGAAAAGCCCCTTCTCCTTCCTCTTCCCTCAGCTCTCAGAGCCGGCACCAACCCAGCAACAGTCAAGGCATCCATTTACAACAAGCTGGGCTCTTCCTGCCAGCACAGCTCATGTCTTGTCTTCATGTCTGAAGTCCTCCCAGAACAAAACCCAAAATACACATACCCTGCCCCCAGCTCACAGAGTCCCTGCAGGTCCGTTTCTTCTTCCAGGTCTCCCTGGCATCATGGACATCATGCCATCTGCCCTACCCTGCCAGCTGCAGTTGCTGTTCCCAGCCCCCAATCCACAGGAGAAGCCAAGAGCTCCCATCCAATGGTGAGCCCAAGCCCACCCAGAGCTTTTCGCCCCACAGCAAGGAGGTGGCTTCTTCAGGTGTGGGACCACCAGCCTTGGGAAAGGGGAAAATGATAGGGAAATGCTCATAAATTCAAAGCAAGGTGGGGAGGCTGGAAAGGGGGCCAAGGGAAGCATTTAACCAAGCTCCTAAATCCATCGTGGCATGTGGGAAGGCTCAGGAGCAATTTCCTCAAGGCTTGGAGGCCAGCCCTTTTTGGAAGTGATAATACAGCCTTCTCTCTTAAAGCACGGACCAGCCGCTGGAGCCCCCAAATCCAGTGGGGGACGGACTCACTTTTATCTTCTATTGCTTCCCTGTGTCCCTTCTTCCCTCAAGGATATTGTGTGAAGGGTGGATTGAAGTGGAGAGCAGGAGTGGGGTAAGCACATCCATACTTTTACCTATACACAGGCGAAGAGCAAGCATCCCCACCCCCAAAAAAGTGACTCTTGGCACCAGGAAGCATCAGTGCGCAAGAGCACTAGCCTGGGATGATGGGGGGGGGGGGGGGCGGGGGGGCTGGAGAGACAAGGAAAAGACCCACAGCTCAGTTTCAAAGGAAATTGGAGGGATGAAGATTTGAGGAGCCAAGTGGTGTTTAAACCACTGGAGAAATCCCTCTTTCTGCTCTTTCTCTGTTCTCTGTTCTCCCTTCCCAACCTGCCATTCATATAACAAAACCAAGGGGCATGGTTTCACCAGTCCATGGCCTTCCAATCCCACAGAAAACAAAGAATCAAACTTTTGAGGAAATAAGCAGAAAGTATATCTAACTGGCATCACGGAGGGGCTGTGAGAAGGAGTTGTGTGTGTTTGCTAACACACAGCACACCCCAGTCCAGGGAACAGGATAACGAGCTTAAACAGGGTCAGTCTTTGCAAACTTCCAGATACTTAACCCTTAGCAGCCCTTCAGAAAGAGGACGTAAAAAGGGGGAGAAGGAGGGATGCCAGGGTGGGGACAAGCTGGGAGAAAGGGGGTTGGAGCCAGAAGATAAGGATTCAGGGAAAAGATTGCAAAGACAGAGGGAAAGAGGAAGGAGGAAGAGGTGAGGGAAAACTGAAAAGGAAAGGAGGGGGAACAGAGTGCTGGAGATGCAAGAAACTAGCTTTCATTGACCAAGAACTCTCCCATCAGCATTTCAGGGTCAATGTGACCACCCCACTTTTATACAAATGGAGAAACTGGGGCTGCAAGCAGTTAAGGAGACTCGTGCAAGGTCAGCCTCACAGATACTAAGCAGTGGAGTGCCCGTCTGCAGGTTCAAATGCCTTGCCCTCTACCACAAAGCTCTGGGGGGGAAAAAGAAAGAAGGAAAAGGCCAGGGAGACCCAGGCTGGAGGCAGGGATAAGGGGAGGGAGTGGCGTGCTAGAGGCGCGATCACTCTACCTGATTCTCAGTGCATGAGGCCAAAGGTGAGGGCGGGGCAGAGGGCCCCAGGCTTCTCTCGGGTCCCAGCTCTAGTCAACCACAAGGGTCTCTTGGCTATAGGGGATAGATTTCTCAGGCGTCTGCTCTCCGCCCTTCCCCAGGTTGGGGCCAGGGCCCTGGCTGTGCCCGGAGGAGTAGCTGGCCGACTTCTCCCCGCTGCTGCTGGGAGAGGCAGCCCCGCACCTGCTCTGGCCCCAGCACAGCACCGAGGCGCAGGCTCGGCGGAATCGGGGATCAAAGAAGGCGTAGAGGAACGGGTTGAGGCAGCTGTTGACGTAGCTGATGCAGGTGCAGTAGGGAAAGACGTTCATGAGGAAGAGGTCGAAGTCGCAGGGCCAGTGGAGGAGACTTCCCAGCATGTAGAGCGTCTTCACCAGGTGGTAGGGCATCCAGCACAGAGCGAAGGTCACCACCAACACCACGATGATGCCCAGCAGCCGCCGTCGCTTCCGGAGGCCCTCCACGCGCTCCTTGCGGAAGTGGCCGGCGATGGTCCGGGCGATGAAGAAGTAACAGGTCAGCATGATGGCGAAGGGCACCACGAAGCCCACGGCGGTGGACGAGACGCCCAGGCCTATCTCCCAAGCCCACTCGGAGCTGGAGGTGGCCACCAGCGAGTAGTCCATGTAGCACTGCAGCTGGGTGGTGTTCTCCAGGTCCCCGGTGGAACGGAAGACCATGACCGGCAGGGCCAGCAGCGCGGCCAGCACCCACAGGACGGCCGTGGCCACGGCCCCGCTGACCCGCAGCCTCAGCCGCGCGTTGGCCACCGGCCTCACGATGGCCAGGTAGCGGTCGAAGCTGAGGCCGGTGAGGCAGAAGACGCTGGCGTACATGTTGACGAAGATGAGGTAGCTGCTGAGCTTGCAGGCGAAGGTGCCGAAGGGCCAGTCGTAGTCCCGGTAGGTGTAGGTGGCCCACAGTGGAAGGGTCACCACGAAAGTCAGGTCGGCCACAGCCAGGCTGGCGATGAAGATGTCCGCCGAGCGCCTCTTCTCCCGGCTGCTCCGAAATACAGTCCAGAGGACCAGGCCGTTGCCCGTGGTGCCCAGGAGGAAAACCAGCAAGTAGATGGCAGGGACCAGGGCCCCGGAGGATTTCCAGTCCATGTACTCACACTCGGACTGGTTGTCCGCCCCATAGTAGCTGTCGAAATCGCCACTTTCCTCCATGCTGGGCAGGGGCTACCAGCTCAGTGGCTGTGTCTCCAACTCAGCAAGCACCCTGAGATTCCAGCTTGAGTCTCAGAGAGCGAGAAGGGCTGGAGGTGCCTTGGAGGGCACAGAGCCCTTCCCAGAGCGTGAGAAGAGCTGCCCCTCGCGTCTCCTAACTCTGAAGGACACCTCTCCTCTGCAGGCTTCCCTCCAACCTCTCCTGCCTAGCCCCAGCCTTAGCTAAGACACTTCCTTAGGTCCTCCTGAGTCTCTGTCTCCTCCTTGGTTGTCACTCTCTCCTCCCACCTCCAGACCAGCCCTTCCCTTGTGAATCTTAAGATCTTTAAGTTACAGCCCACTTTTTTTTTTCCCCCTTCTTGTCCCTGGGCAAAGTGGACCAAATTGACCCCTGCCGTGCTGGGCAGACTGTTATCTGTGGTTTGCACGCTTGCCCTCCTCCGGGCCCGCCTCCTCCCACTGACCGCCACCCACCTTAGGCCAGCCTCTGTCCCAAGAATTTCTGTCCAGGAAATTTCCTCCAGCCACTATCTCCTGCTTGCCCTGTGAAGCAAACCCCTCCTCAACCTTCTCCACCCTCCTATTCTCACCACCCCCACCCCCTCTAAATAGGTCAAATTATGCAGATTGAAATCCAGTCTCAACTGGAGGGAGGATGGGTGGGGGGTGAAGGAGGGTGTGAGATTTCGCAAGACAGGCCAAGCATCTGGCAAGCCCTCCTGGCAAGCAGGTCTGGTCCCTTGCTCCCGTCCTGTGCTCCCAGCCCCCACCCAGATCTGGCTTCTCTGTAAGTCCCTCTTCCTACACTTTCCCTCATATCAACCTCCTTTACCCTTTGGCTTTGTCTATCTCTTTAATAATTTGTTTGGTTTGCAGACACTGTATAGGGGAATTTCTCTTGAATCCATCAGTCATCCGTAAGCTGCAGTTGGCAGATTGCACTGGAAATTTTAGACAGTCCACACAGAGCTCCTGGATGAACGAAATCCCAGACTGAAGCATCCCTGAAAAAGTCACTAACTGTGGGGATACCGAGGCCCAACAAGGTAGGTGTCTTGCCCAAGGTCGCAGGGTGAGTTCTGTTACTTTGGTTGTCTGCTTTTCTCCTTCTCCAAGCACCTAATGCTGTGCCTGGCCTATGCAGGCAAACAGTAAGGAGTTGTTGAGTGAATGAGCAGGTGAGTGAATGGATGAATTAGGGAGCGGGCAGAGAGAGGGGTCCAAACTCAGAGGAATGAGAGTATGCAGTCCTATGTGGGGAGGGTATAGACACATTCCAGTTCTGAGGTTCTTTCATTCTTCTCCTGTTTTTTCTGCTCTTCGAGGATTGGGAAGTTTTATATGAGATCACGTGGAGGTCAGGAGGTTGTGGCTGCAGGAGGAGGTAGGGAAAGGGGCAGCGGCTGTGGACACAGTCCCATAGAAACACACTTTACCCCATGGGTCACCTCTCCAGGTCCTCTGGCCAGGGAGGAAAGAAACAGACACAAAGTAAGATAAAGAATATGCACTCTTTCCACCACTGCCCTAAGTTGAGGAGGCCCCCTAAAATTGGGCAGGGGTGATATGGAGCAAAATCAAGAGATAAGTTTTGGCCACATCCATGTCAAAAGGCTTAAAAAGCTAGAAGCCACTGTCAGGAGAGAGAGTTGGCCAGAACATTTTCCAGTAAAGTCTTAAAGCTGGGGTCTCAAACTCAAATGCCCACAGGGACCAGGCTGAGTGTGCATACATTCAGAAGGCATACTGAGGCAATAAGGAGTCGTAGAGTCTGTGGTAAACTGGAGCATACACCCTCCATCACAAAGAAACCTCCTGAGCAGCCTTTGGCTGCTATACAGAAATGCAGAACCCAGCATTAATATGCTTTCTTGGGAAATTAATTCAATAAAAAGAAAATAGGGCACGACAAAGAAAACATGCCCTCAGGCCTCCAGCTGGTTCCGTTTGAATAAGAATTGGCCAAAAATAGAAGGTGGGAGAACAGCAAAAAAGATGGGCCAGAAGAAGGAATATAAAATGCGAAGATAGACAAATGAAAACAAGCAAGGTGGCTGCCTTAGGGTGGGAGACCCAAAGAGAGATACAGGATAGGAGGTTGGAGAGAAAATTAAGAAGGATCCTGAGAGCCTTGGATGACATTTACCTTAAAGACAAGGGAAAATGATTAACATGTCAGTGATTCTCATGAAAATTACAGGGCTGAGCACTGACGATGGGTAGGACACTTACCTCTTTCAATCAGCACAAGAACACTAGGAAGGAGGGACAATCATTACCCTTAATTTACAGGTGAGGAAACTGAGGCACAGGGAGGTGCGGTAATAAATGAAAGAGCGAGAGCTTGAGCTGGTTGAATAACCTGCCTCTGGGAATCTGGGCTGTCTGCAAAATAGTAGTGGGGGCATCCAAAAGGACCCAGACAGAGCTGGAGGCTTCATGAAACACCCAACACACTCAGGAGGAACTGGGAGGGGGAGAGGACCTGCTTGCCTGTGATCTAATAGGAATCTATGCAGGTGGCAAATGACTTCCATTATTACCCAAATAGCCAAGATTGGTTGGAAATGGTTAGCTTTCAACCCCATCAAATTCCTTCAGTGCCTATCTCTACTTAAGACTTGTGCAGGAGCAGTTTGGTTCAGGTCAGATCACAATAGGTGGCCCTGGAACAAATAAAAATTTCTGCTCAGGATATCTGAAGATTAAGACCAAGTTTGAGCATCCCCCCTACCCCCTCCAGGGTTCCCACATTTTCCCTGGTTCTCCCAGAAAAATGCAGGCACCCATGCCTTTTGCAGCAAGGACTACAGAGGGAGGAGAGCAAGGCAGCTGGGAGGGTCCCTGAAAATCAGATCGCATTCTCCTTTCCTCATAGCTGCTTCCCTGTGTCAAATGGGAACCTGGAGACCCAGTGTGGGAGATGATAAAGATATAACTCTTTCGTTCCTTTGGCTCCATGATCTCTGTCCCAGTGCTGGCAGAGAAGCAGCTAATCTCACAAGAATTCATTGCAATGGGAGAGAAATAGGACTAAGGGCCAACTGATAGGGGCCGGAGGGCATGGAGTGCTGATAAGATATGGCATCCAGCCAAGAGCTAACTGGCGCCAGATGGTCCAGTGCCCCCAGCTATGGCAGCCTAAAATGAGCAGAACCCACCAGCCTCACTCCTCACACAGCGCCTTGTTCTCATCTGTCCCTGCCCCACATTGCACCATCCACCAGGAAAGATGTAAGATTAGCTGGACCAATAGAAGGCTGATTCCGTGTGCTCCCAGGTCTCAGAATTTAAGAGTGCCTGGGGGCAGAAGCGACCTGCCTTTTGTTTCTGTTCCCCACCCCCCACCCCACCCCCTGATCTGGCGCCTGGTAAAAGTCTGTTGAATTAAAGTGATAGAAATTCATCCAGGAGCCAGGTCCGGGAATCCTGGGTCGTCACCCCAAGTGGCTAGTCCACTGCATTAACAAAGACGCCTTTCTGCTAAATTGAATCAGAATGATCTATCTGGAGCCTTTGGGCGAGCCAACAGCTATGGCAGGGCTGTCGGGCAGCTTCCTCGGGCTGGTTTGCCTTGGAGAGGGTTTCCTTGGGGACGTCTCTCTTTCTCCCGGGTGATTTCTTCAGGGCATCTCGACCCGATGAATGGCATCTGGCAGGGCGATGCCTCAAGCCTGCCACGCTGCCCTGTGAAGCGAGCCCAGACTGCTTGGAGGCTGCTGGAGTCAGAGATTCAATAGGCACTCCCACACCAACAGCTGAGCGTAGCCTGGAAAGCAGAGACTAGCTTGGCGCCGGGTCTGTGGATATGCGGGTCTGTGCATGCTCTCTGAGTGCAGTGTCTGTATGTGCGATGTGGTAGCTTGCAGCTCAGGCTTGCAGGTGCTGGTGAGCGGGCCAAGGGAGTGAGTGTGTGCCCAGGGGTGTGAGTGTGCTCAGGACACACGTGCATGGGCTTGCACCAGCGTATTCACTTACGTGTGGGGAAGGGAAGTCTGCACAAGCACGCTTGTCCCCCATGGGGTCAGGAAGGAGCGGTTAACTGGATCTCTCTGGGCCTTTGGGATGAGGGGAGAAAAAACCAAAAACCTTCCGTCTGGGACCTGCTTGCCCACACCCCACCCAAAGCGCTGGGCTGCAGACATCAAAGTGGAAGCACTGCTTTTCTCTGCCCCTCGCTGACTTTTCACCTCCCCTCCCTCCCAGGGCTCCGCCCCTCCCCCTCACTTCACGGGTCTGCTTTGAAGTCCACAGCTTCCGAACCCACCCGAAGCAACAGGGCCCTTTTCTCTCCTTCCCAGGAGGCCGCTACAGCTGTGTCCCTAACAGCTGGTGGTGTTATCTGAGGGGAAGAAGAGGGGTGGAGAGGGAAGGAGGCAGGATGAAACTTGGCTGCCCAGGCCACAATTTGGAATCCCCCCCCTCCCCTTTCTCCAGCCACACCCAGCCCTATCCCAGCCCCTGAACACACACACACAAGACCCACTTTAGCAGTTTATCTGACCAAAAACAAATGGCCAGATGCCTCCTGGCAATGACGGCACACACAACCCTCAGCCACCCCTCACCCTCTGGCCATTTGGCACCACTTCAAACTCTCCAGGCAATGGAACCCTGAACTCTGGGGACAGAGAACGCCCAAAAGCTCACTGGCTCAAAGAGCCTTGGGTTCCATCTTGGCTAATAATTCACTCACTCAGAAAATATTTATGGAGCAGCCTCCACGAGCCAACCACTGTTATAAGCTCTGGATGGGTGCACAGACAATTCAGACCATCTCCCATTCTCCCTCACTTAAGTTTTAGAAATGGGGAAGAGACAGCTAAACAAAAGCCATGGATTCAGCTCGTGATAAGCACTACAGAGAAGGTTAAACTGGGTTTTGAGATGGAGAATGAAAGAAAAGGGCATTTCCAGACAAGGTAGCCTGGGAGGGACCTCTTGGGGTCAGTGACATTGAGCTGAAACCTGAGTGATTCGTTTGACCAGACAAATCTGGTCCTCGGTTTCCCTCCCTGTATGGGAGTGCATTGGATGGGCTGAGTCTAGCTTTCCGTGAATCTGGGAATTGCAGCCATGTCCCCAGTGGTTGGAGAATTGGGTTTCTTGCTAAGGAGGTCAAAAGACAAAATGCAAACTGGCCCCTCTCAGTAGAGCAGGTCAGTGGACAGGCAAGATCAGATCAGAATCCACTCATGATGCCATGTACCAGTTCCTGTCCCCAACAAGCAGATGTGAGCCATGGGGTTCTAAAGCCTTCCCCTACCTCCCCACCCCCACTCACCCACCCCCCCACCCCCATTACTTAGCCCAGGGCGCTATGCACTACAGACCTCTCATAAAATGCACCCCAGCCAGTAAGACCACCATTTCTAGACCATTCCTAGATCTCAGAAGCGGGCAGGGCCTTCATTGAGACACCTGGATGGGGGGGGGGGGGTTCTCCCTTAAAACTGGAAAATCTCCTAAAAGTCATTTAGGCCATTGACTCCCAGAAGACAGTGATGGGAATGGGTGCGGAGGTAGCCCAGGGCCAGCATCAGTATCTCTAAAAATATCTTGACCTAGCACCCCTGTAATAAGATAACCCAGACTCTCTAAATGTCAAGGGCTGGTCCTTCAAGCTTGAACTTTAACTGCTCAGGGTGGTGACTCTGGTTACTTGGTGCTGCTAAGAATGCCTTTGATGAATAAAAGATGAGAAGATGAATGATTGTTTAATAAACGGGGTGGGTTAGATAAACAGAATCCTTCCAAATAGAGAACTCAGTTGGAAGGGCAGGAAGGGGGGTGCCAGGAAATCAAGCCAAGCGGACTTTGATGGTGAAAAGTTTACGCCTGCTAATCTAGCGTATAGACTTGGCTTCAGCGACGGAGCAAGTGAGGTTCAGAGAGGGACACGGATTCGTCCAGGTGTCTTACCAGCCGTCCCCGGAGCCACCCTGTCTTTCCCTCCCATCCCTGAAGACCCCATCCAGAGGAAGCTTCTCTCCTGGGAACCTTTTGTTGGGCCAAGAGGAGGGGCTTGGGTGGAGGCGGCGAGGACAGGAAGCTGAGTGGAGGCAGGAAAGAGGGCAGGAAGAGGTGAATGGGACCCTGGCTCAGCTCACACCAGCCCGGCCAGCCTTCTGGAGAAAGACGCGGCATTGCCAAAAATAATTACAGTGAGTCTAACTTAATGAGGTGCCGTATCAGCGATGACAATGGGAGGATGTGAGGTGGGGGCCTCCGGGAAAGATCAATGCAATCAGCCGAGAAGCTGCCCAGGACCGACCGAGTTTGCACAGCTAAAGAAGGGGGAAATCAAGCATTCTGCCCTGGGCCAGAGCCGGCACTGGAGACCATGGGCTCCATCCAGGCTGCCTGAAGCAGGCCCTTTCTGGGCAAGGGAAGACATCCCAGGCTCACCCAGCTGCCCCTCCACCCCAAACCCTCCAGCGGCTTCTTGAATACCTCTGGTGACCAGAAACTCACTCATTCCCATTCCACTTTAAAACTTCAGCGCTTCCCCGGAACTTTGACCTTCCATAGAGCGGGAGTGGTTCAGAGCACAAGTGCTGGCATCTGGAGACCAGTGGGGTGACTTATCAGTCACAATGCCTTCGACAAGGAACCTGTTGCAAAGCCTCAGTTATCGCATCTGTAAGATGGGAGTCCTTAGAGTAGGTACTCCTGGGACTGGTGCAAGCAGTCCACAAGAGGCTCGAGGCAAAGCACCCAAGGAGCAGGGAGTACGGGCAAAGGTACAGAGATGAGAGAGAAAGACCTTTAAACACCCTGGGGCTCAAATGAGATGAGGCTGGAAAAAGTCAACCAGCATTCTGTGGTCATTAAGGGGCCACTAAAGAGGTAGACCTGCCGCCAAGTACATTAGCCATTGGCTGCATGTGGCCACTGAGCGCTGGAAATGTGGCCCCATGAGAATGGAGTTGACCTCTGGGTCTCAAACACTTAGTATGAAAAAAGAATGCAGTGATGGTGGAGTTGCATAGAGAAGGTAAGGTTTAACAAATGAGTATGAGTGCTGAATCATTATACTGATATTTCTTTTAGTCTCTAGTGTCTTGGAGCAGCTAGAAGTGAAAACCTAAAATTGTGGAATTATAACCCATACCAAACTCTGAAATCTGCTCTACAACTAATTGTTGTGCTCTGCTTCGAAATCTATTGCTTTTTTGTACATATGCTATTTTTCTTTTTTTTTCTTTTTATTTTCTTTTTTTTGTTTGTTTTTCATATGCTATTTTTCAACGAAAAAAGAAAAAAAAAGTTGAGCGTGATAATCAATGCACAAGTATATGGTGATATTGTGAGCCACTGATGGTACACTTTGGATGATTACATATCGTCCATTCTGGATATTCTGAGAATACATAATAGATATCAATTAAAAATAAATACTTTTTTAAAAGAATGCAAACGATCTCAACAATTCAGTACATTGATAACATCAAAAAATGGTACGATGCTGATCTTAATAGCAATCATATATAATAAAATATATTCTTGAAATTAATTCTACCTCTTCCTTTTTATTTTTTTAATCTGGCTACTAGGAAAATTAAAATTGTTTGCATGACACACCATTCTCCTTTTGGACGACACCGAGCTAAAGCATCCGATCAAAACTTTGGGACATTCATTCGGGAGCATCTCTGAGGGTGAGTTGGAACCGGGAGGCTCATTAGGTAACAGACCCAGATGTCCAGACCTAAGGCCTGCATTAAGGGAACATCTCAGATTTGCATCTTCCAGTTGTAGGTGGTTTGTCACAAGGCTCAGGGAGGGATGTGCTCTCTCTCCTCCCCTAAATCAGAGCCACACATAAACACAGCTACTAGTAACAGGTAAAACTTATCGCAATAATGCAAGCATATTTTATTATCCGGTACTGCAGAAGCACATTTCAATGCATCTTTCACTAAAATGCCATAAAGTAAATGACATTTTTTTCTTTTCGGTGCATGGCCCAGGAATCAAGCCCCAGTCTCCTGCATGGAAGACACGCGTTCTGTCACTGAACCACTAGTGCACCCAGTAAATCACATTATTATTTTCTTGGTGGGGAAGGGGGTGGCATAAGGCAGCCTCTGGGAATCTAGCCCGGGTCTCCGGCCTGGCAGGCGAGAATTCTGTCACCAAGCCATCATTGCACTGCCCCTATAAATTACATTTTGATGCCCGTTTTAAACCAAGGTGGTAGGGAGTTACATCACAGCCTCAGGATAGACTAAGTGGTTTCTGAGTCACAGAGAGAGGATTCAAACCTTGGACTCTGACCCTAGAAACCACAGAACTCAGCAAGACTGGGCTCTCCGGAGGCGGGGCTGGGGTCTGCACCCAAATCTGGCCTGCTATTGCTTTACTGAAGGGGGACATCAGAGGGACCGCCTGGATGGAACTTGCTTTCTCCTACATCACAGCATGGGCTCATTTTTAAACAGTCTGTCTGCAGGACTGTGAGGTTAAATAGAGAAAAATTCACCTGGGGCTGTTTGCCGACTGGCTTTCAAGGTAAAAGGAGAATTTGCCAGATCATCGCGCCCTGGGATTGTGCAACACAGACAAGGGATCAAGCCAAAACAACTCCACAACAGTAGTCATCATAATAATTTTTTTTCTTTTTTTTTGAGTGCTGATTCCATGCCAACAGGCACTGCTCTAATGACAGCCAACGATTGAAAGCGTAAATTCTGGAGGCCAAATTCCTGGTTTCAAATCTGCTTCCACCACGCTGTGCCTCTCCTAGTCTCAGTTTCGTCAACTGTAAAATGGGATAATAACATACTGTGGTTATCAGAATCATAAGATGCTTAGCTCCATGTCTGGCCCAGAATAAATGTTCAGTAAGCACTGCCTATTTATAATGATCTCATGTCATCCTCAATTAATCCAATGGGATAGGGGGTATCGAGGGTGATGAAAGGGAATGATCAAGTCCCGGTTATCAGATGTGGAAACTGAGGCACAAGGACATTAACAAACCTGTCTAGGTCCCCGGATTTCTAAGTATTGGATGTGAGGTTCGCACCTAAGATGGTTGGTTACAGAACTCACGAAGTCAACCAGCAGGATCCTGGAATTATCTGTGGAGTCTTTTTTTATCCCCTATTCTTTGTTCTTCTAATGATACTTCTCCATCGTAGTTTCTTGAGGCGTGAAGGTGCCTGCTTTGCCTGCCCAAGGCCTAGGATAATGGGCTGCGTTGTGTGAGCACAGAGAGGGTAGCTGCCTCTGCTTACTGCAGGTACCCAATGCCAATCTACCCTTGCCCAGAAGGCATGACACCAGTGCGATAGCATCTCCCACCCTTGCTCAGTGCCAAGGGCTGATTAGAGAGGGGGAAATGAACACGACACAGATGGGGGCACCTAGCTTTTTTTCGGGGTATGTCCTGAGTCCCGTTGGTTGCCTCCTGTGCTGCCGATTCCTTGGCAATGCTGACCTCTGGTGGACATGACTGGTACTCAGCATCGGCCTGCCCCTGAGCCCCAAAACTCCCAGCTCTAGGGATTGGACCACTGAACCCCCTCACGTGGGCTACATGTCCAGACCTCTCCTTCCTTTGAGCTCTCGTGGCAGCTGGAATTGCACCCAAACACACACACTCAGAATCTTACAGCTTGGGGTTGCAAGAACCCTTAGCAAAGGGCATTTGCCCACCGTCAAACCAGCTGATGATTTTGAAGCTGAGAGGGTCCTAAAATAACCCAGCTGGCGGGGGGAGCCACCCCACCCCACCCCCATCTCCTGGAGAATCAAGCCCCCTCAGTTCAGTTCCATGTTTTGAGCTACAGGCTCTCTCCCCCAGTGCGGTTAAAACCACTCCACCGTAATAATCCAACATCATGTTATGACACGAATATAGGAAAAGAAATGCTCTTGACTTGTCATTTTCTCTTTGGGTGGTGCAGGTGTAAAAACAAGAGAGACTGAATCCAACTCAATATTATGCATGATTGTTCCTCAAACATGTCACTCTGTAAGGATAATGCGTGAAAGGGAGAAAAATATTTGTACCTGTTTTAAAAGGGAAATTACAGTCTAGAAAGAGACTAAGACTTTTTGAGAGAGGAAAAAAGCTGCAATTGATAAGGGAAAAAAATTGACAGGCCCCTGGAGACAGGCAGTCTTATTGCTGGGCCTCAGTGCCACCCTGTGGTTACTTGCATGATAGCAATCCTAAGACCCGATAATTGCTCAGTTCAGCTACCATTTAAGGTTTGTAGGACATCTCGGATATGTCCTATGGCCTCAGCTCTTCTCCTAAGCCCCTTCTCTGGACGTTTTCCCTCAATGAACTTTGTATCGAAATGTCTCTCACTGGGTCCAGCCTCTCCAGAACATCAGATATTTCCACCTCCCTACCCTATAGTAGTGGCAGACCTTTCCAACATGAAAAAGTTAGAATGGCCAAAGTCCAAACACCCCTAAAGAGAGGGATGGAAAGATCAAAGGTGATGGTGGAGTTATACGGTAAAGATAGGATTTAACAAATGAATATGAATGCTGAATCATTAAATTTATATCTCTTTTAGTCCCCAGTATCTTAGAGCAACTAGAAGTAAAAACCTAAAGTTGTGGAATTGTAACCCATGTCAAACTCTGAAATCTGTTCTACAACTGATGTGGTGCTGTGCTTTAGAATTTACTGCTTTTTTGTATATATGTTATTTTTCACAAAAGAGTTGATTGTAGTGATGAAAAAATATTTGTTCCTCTAGCCTCCTATATTCTGGAGCAGTGAAAGAAAAATCTGAAGATGGTATGGTAGCCCATTGACAAACTCTGGGATCTCTCCTGTAATTACTTGTTGAAGAGTGCTTTGAAAATTATTGCTTTTTTCTTTCTTTGCTTTATATGTATGTTATATTATAGAATTAAAAAGTTAAAAAAAAAACCTCTTTCACTAATTTTAGCACAGTTGTGTTAGCCCAAGCACAAAATGTATAAATGGAAATATTCTTTACCCATGGTCTCCTCCAGTCTTGGAACCCTGGAGGCCATGCAGAGATTTAATTAACCATACTTTCTTTTTGTTTGTTTGCTGTATGGTGGGGTCACATTTCATTATTTTTCCATGTGAGTATCCCATTGTTGCAGCATCATTTATAGAATTTTTGTTTGTTTTGCTTGTTTGTTTTGGGGGAAGTGCATGGGCTGGGACTTGATCCCTGGTCTCCCGCATGGCAGGCGAGAATTCTACCACTGAAATACCCTTGCATCCCACACACACACACACACACACACACACACACTTTTTTTTTTTTTTTTTTTTTTGCATGGGCAGGCACCAAGAATCAAACCCGGGTCTCTGGCATGGCAGGCGAGAACTCTGCACGCTGAGCCTCCGTGGACACCCGACATACTATCTTTTGAACATGTGTATGTGCTTTCTCACACCCACTTTTTTGCTATGGAAATACATGTTTCCACTTTGGAGGCACTGGCCTTTCTGGAAGATGGGTGAACTTCAGCCCAGAGAGGGGAGGGGACAGCCGTACTTACTCACTTGAGAGATTCCTACTGAGTGTCTCCTCTGGAGGGAACCCTGAGTCAAACACCAAGTCCTCTGCCCTTGACAGAATTAGAGCTTTGTTAGAGAGACCGACGCCTATTAACTAATGACATAAAAAAGTAAAGCTGCAACTGCCGAAAATATCACAGGAGGATTATATCCACATTCAGAGCTTTAGCATCTGCCTTTCAGGGACTGTAAGTACCGAAAATATTATCACACCGCCAGAGTCCATTTAAAATAAAGCCAAACAGAACCAATAGATAACTATAAAGACATCCCAAAAAGAATCTTATTTTTCCTATGACTTTTTTGTTTCATAAAAAAATAAACAGCGGGTGGGCCACGGTGGCTCAGCAGGCAAGAATGTTTGCCTGCTGTGCCAGAGGACCCGGGTTTGATTCCTGGTGCCTGCCCATGTGAAATAAATAAATAAATAAATAAACAAACAGCATCGTATAAAAAATTGGAAGTGACCCTGCTTCCCTAATACCCAAAATGCATACTTAGACTTCCTGTTGGGAAATCCAGGACCAGACATAGATGTAATAGGGGGTTGACTTAGTCAGGAAAGACTCCCCCGAGGAAATGGTAGCTGCACTGGGAGTTGCAAAATGAGAAGGCAGGTGGGTCAAGAGGGTGGCCAGGGAACGCGGCAGGCATGGGACAGAGCGTGCACAGAGGTCCGGCAGCATCTTGTAGCATGGAGAAGCTGAGAGCTGGAAGATGGCGCATGAGACTGGAACAGAGGACAATGGGCCCTGTGTTACAAGAAGAGGCCAAGGGCCAAACCACACAGGGTTTTATGGGCCGCCTTGAGTTCTCTCTGGGTCCTCCCTGCAATGGGACGCTGTAGAAGGGGTTTAATAGCAGGGCATGGAGACATGATGTAACCGTCGCTTTGGCAAAGCCACTCTGGCAGTTGCATATGGAGATTGGGCAGGAAGGAGGATAAGAGTGAATGCAAAGTCCAATTCTGAGCCGTTAGTCCCCATGAAAGATGATAGAAACTTGGATTAAGAGTATGGAGGTCAAAAAATAATGAGAACCAAAGATTTGAGAGAGATTTGGGATTGATTTGGGTAGAAGGAAAAGGGAGATTGTCAGGATGTCTAGTGTTTTTCACTTGCTGGAACCAAGTGAATAGGAGAAAGAGGGTATGGTGAAAACTGGGCATTGAACCTCGATATCTATTTTCTCTTTTTCCCTTTAATGATTGCATCACAGTCCTCTTTTTAAAATATTTTTATTGAGGTATCTTCGTGCCCATACAGTCCATCCAAAGTATACAATCAATGGCTCACAATATCATCACATAGTTGTGCATTCATCACCATGAGCATTTTTAGAACATTTGCATCACTCCAGAAAAAGAAATAAAGAGAAAAGAGAAAAATATATATATCTCATACTCCTTAACCTCCCTCCCACTTGTCACGAGTATTGCAATCTTCCCAGTTCTTTTACCCCTTACCACCCCCCATTATCTGTTTAGTTTTTGTCCTTATTTTTTCACTTATCTGTCCATAGCCTGGGTAAAGGGAGCATCAGCCATAAAGTTTTCACAATCACATGGTCATATTGTAAAAGCTATATCATTATACAATCATCTTCAAGAATCAAGGCTACTGGAACACAGCTCAACAGTTTCAAGCACTTCCCTCTAGCCACTCCAATACACCATTAACGAAAAAGAGGATATCTATATAATGCATTAGAATAACCTCCAGGATAACTTCTCGACTCAGTTTGAAATCTCTCAGCTCCTAAAATTTTTATTTTGTCTCATTTCTCTCTTTATACTTTTGGTCAGGAAGCCTGTCTCAATCCCATGTGCATCCTCAGCTTAAACCCTACCTCCTTCCTGCTTTACTCTCCTGTTACTTACAGTTTTTCTCTGAGACTTTACTCCTTAATAAAATAAGAGCATATAAGCCCTCTGCCTTAGACTCTGCTTTGAGGGAAACACAGAGTAAAGCAGTAATATAAACCCTCCAAGTTTTAGCTGGGGACATGGCTGCTTAGCTAGAGATTAGATTTCCTAAACTTCTTTATAGCTAGCTGGGGGTATGAGCAGAAGTAGATGTGTACTTCTCCTTGGTCACATCCTTTGAAAATAAAATTTTATGTACTCGTCATTTCCTTTCTTTCCCTTTTCCCAATGGCTGGAATATAGATATGTGACTAGTACATTGCCCATGATCATGCAGATGAAATCAACACCAGAAGGGATGGCAAAGTAAGTAAATGTCATGTAGAGGAGAGGTGGATGAACCATCTACCTCTGCCTTCTTACTTGAGAGAGAAACATCTATCTTTTTAAGCCTTATCTTTCTGTCTCACATCTTAGCCTGTATCATAACCAACACAAAGGGAATCATGCAACAGGACCAGGTTTGGGAGAAACCCAGGAGTCCAGGTTCAGACATGTTTCTTTTGAAGAACCTTTGAGAAATCCAAGTGATATGACAAATGATTAGTTAATCAATTGGATGTAAGTCTGGGGAGAAGAGATCTAGACTTGAAAGAATAAGTTCGTCAATCCTCTCTCGTAGGGCTTGAAATGGAAGATTAGAGGTACTCGCAATTGTCTAGGAAAAAAGTCAAGAATAAGAAATTAAAGCCTGTGGTTGGAGGCTTCTAAGATGATCCCCACTTCCTTGTATTTATTTCTTGTGCAGTCTGCTTCCCTTGAATGTAGGCTAGATCTAGCGATTCACTTCCAAAGAATAAAATACCACGAAAGTAATAACATGTTATTTCCAAGATTAGGTACCAAAAAGACTGGCTTTCATATTAGCTGCCTCACTCTCAAGCATTCACCTTGAAGGTAGCCAGCTACCATATTGTAGGTTGCCCTATGAAAAGACCCACATGGCCAGAAACAGAGGGAGGCTTCCAGCCAAAACCCAGTGAGCACCTGAGGTCCTTAGTCCAACATTCCATAAAGAAATGAATCTTGTAACAACCATGCGAGGGAGCTTAGAAGCAGATTTGACAGTCCCAGTTGAGTTTTCAGAAGACTGCAGCAGCAGGCAATCCCTTTATTGCAACTTTCCAAGGGACTCTGAACCAGAGACACCCAGCTACATCATACCTGGACTCCTGACCCAGGGAAATTGTGAGATAGTGTATGCTCATGGTTCTAAGCTGCAAAATTTGAAGGCAATTTGTTTCTCAATGGTGGATAACTAAGACAAAAGTCCATGCCTTGGCTTTGAGGCGCCCCTTCCTTAAGGGCTGATGGAAGAGAATGAGCCTGCAAAGGAAGCTGAGAACAAGCAATCAGAAGGGTAGGAGGCAATCCAGGGGTGTCCCAGTCATAGAAGTCAAGAGAAGAGGACTGTTCAATAGAGGGGAAACAATCAACAGAGCCAGGATGCTGCTGGTAGACAAAATAGAATGAAACATGAAAAATACTTGATTGATATGGAGATGGGGATGTCACTGGTGATCTGAGGATAAGCTGATTTTTTTCAGGACTGATGAGCCCAGAAAAGCCATTTAGAGTGATTGAGGAACAAGTTGGAAAGAAGGAAATATAGAACTCTAATAGTGAAAGCAAAAATAGAGCAGTGCTTGGAATGGGATAGAATTTATTTTTTAATGATAGGGACTTGAGCTTGTTTGAAAGCCAGCAGGGACCTCTGGAAAGGCAGTATGAGATGTCCTATGGACCTACTTCCTAGGAAACAACCATAAGTGGGTAAATAATTTTAAAGCAACCATTTAAAGTCTTTGAAAATCTTCCTAAGGGCATGCAACAAATTAAGAAAATAAAATGAAAAAAAAAAAGTCACAAGGAAAAAAAATCTAGAGACCAGTATCTCTTATGAGTATAGACACAAAAATCCTCAACAAGACACTGGCAAACTAAATATAACAATCTATGCATGCAAACATCATGACCAAGTGGTATTATTCTAGGAATGAACGATTGATTTGATAGCTGAAAAATCAATTAACATAATGCACCCTATCAGTGGAATAAAGAAGAAAATATAAGGATCTCAAAATAAGCAGAAAAAGCATTTGACAAAATTCAACACCCCATCATAAAAAAGCACCCCACAAGCTAGGAACAGGAGGGAACTTTCTCAAACTGAAAAAGTAATATTAATATAAAACCGATAGCTAACACAATGATAAAAGACCGAATATTTTCCCTCTAAGATCAGAACAAGACAGGAATGTCCCTCTTGCCACTTTTATTCAACATTGTACTGGAGAATCTAGCCAGGGCAAGTAGGTAAGAAAATGAAATAAAAAAATGTCCAGCTGGAAAGGAAGAATGAAACTACTTCTATTTCAGATGACATGATCTTGTATATAGATAATCCTAAAAAGCCCAATAAGAAAACTATGAGAACTAATAAATGATCTCAGGATCAATATACAAAGATCAATTGTATTTCTGTAGACAGCATATAGATGGGGGTCCTGTTTTTTAATCCACTTTGCCAGTCTAAATTGTATTTCTGTATGCTAGGAATCAGCAATCTGAAAATAAAATTGAGAAAAACATTCCATTTATAACAACATCAAAGAATAAACTGCTTAAAAATAAAGGTAGCAAAGAAGTGCAAAAATTATACTCAGAAAACTAGAAATCATTAGTGAAAGAAAGAAGACATAAATAAAAGGAAAGACAGCCATCATTCATGGACCGTGAGACAATATGGTTAAGATGGCATTATGTCCAAAACTGATCTACAGATTCTATGCATTCCCCATTCAAATTCCAGCTGGCTTCTTTTCCGTAATTGATAAGTCAATCTTACAATCGTTATGAAAATTCATGGGACCCAAAATAGCCAAAACAATCCTGAAAAAGAACAAAATTGAAGTACTCACACTCCCTGATTTCAAAACTTACTGAAAAGCTACAGTTAAAAGATTTTATGGTACTGGCATCAAGATAGACATATATATCAATAAAACAGTATAGAGACTCCAGAAATAAACCCTCACATTTAAGGGCAATTGAATTTTTGAAGGGGGGGTGTGTAGGTCTCCTGCTTGGAAGGTGAGCATTCCACTGCTAAACCACCATGCACCCAGGTCAATTGATTTTTGACAAGGGTCTCAAGACAGTTCAATGGGGGAGAGAAGTCTGTTAACAAATGATGCTAGTAGAACGGTATATCCACATGCAAAAGAATGATATTGGATCCCTTTCTCACACCATATAAAAAAATAACTCAAAAGGGATCAAAACCTAAATGTAAGAGCTAAAACTTTTAGAAGAAAATAAAGGTTTTCATTTATCATGACCTTAGAATAGGGAATAGGTTCTTTAAAAGGACACCAAAAGCCCAAAGACAGCAAACAAATAGATCAGTCAGACTTCCTTTAAATTAAAAATTTTTGTGCTTCAAAGGACACCATTAAGAAAGTGAACGACAACCCACAGAATGGGAGAAAACATTTACAAATCATAAGGGATATGGATCTAACATATATAAAGAACATTTAACAACTCAATAATAAAAAGACAAACAACCCAATTTAAAAATGGATGAAGGATCCTCTCCAAAGAAGATATACAAATGGCCAATAAGCACATGAAAAAGAAGCTTGACATCATTAGCCCTCAGGGAAATGCAAATCAAAACCACAATTAGATAGCAGTTCATATCCACTAAGATGGCTCTAATCAAAAAGACAGATAATAATAAGTGTGGGTGAGGATGCAGAGAAACTGGAACCTTTATACACGGCTAATGGTAATGTAAAATGGTTCAGCCTCTTTCAACAACAGTCTGGCATTTCCTCAAAAGGTTAAACATAGTGTTACCGTATGGCCCTGAAATTTCACACCTACATGTTATACCCAAGAGAATTGAAAACATATGTCCACACAAATATTCATAGAAGTATTATTAATAATAGCCAAAATGGTAAACAATCCAAAAGTTCATCAAATGATGAATAGATAAATAAAATATGGTGTATCCACTCAATAGAATATTGGCGATAAAAAAAAGAATGAAGTATCGATGCATGCTACAACATGGATGAACATCGAAAACATTATTCTAAGTGAAAGAAGCCAATTACAAAGAATATATACAGCATGATTCCATTTATATGAAATATCTGAAATAGGCAAATCTAAATATATAGGAACCCTGTCAGTGGTGGTCTTGGGCTGGGATAGAAGACAGCAGGGACAGGTGAGAAGCTTTTTTGGGAGTGCCTTTTAATGAAGTGACTATTAATGAAGTATGGAGTTTTTGAAAGTGTGATGAAACTATTCTAAAATTGTGGTGATGATTTCACAGCTCTGTGAATATACTAAGAAACAGCTGGATTATACACGCTAGACAGGCAAGTTGTATAGTATATGAGTCATATTTCAAAAAAGCCATTTTTTTTGCTTTTTTTACTTTTTAAAAATATTTTATTGAGAAATCTTCACACACATATAGTCCATACATGGTGTACAATCAATGGCTCACAATATCATCACTTAGTGTTGTACTCATTACCATGATCATTTTTAGAGTATTTGCATCACTCCAGAAAAAGAAGTAAAAAGAAAAAACTCATACATCCATGCCCCTTACCCTCCCTCTCATTGACCACTAATATTTCCGTCTACCCCATTTATTTTACCCCTTATCCCCCCTATTATTTATTTACCTTTTTATCCATATTTTTTTTACTCAGACACAAGGTTTTCACAATCACACAGTCACACTAGATGCAAGTTACATCTATATGCAAACATCATCAAGAATCAAGGCTACTGGACATGTTTCTTGAAGATGATTGTATAATGATAGAGCTGTCACAATGTGACTGTGTGATTGTGAAAACCTTGTGTCTGATGCTCCTTTTCTCTACCTTTTATCAGCAGACAAGTAAAACATATGGAATAAAGATGAATAATAGGGGCAACAAATGTTAAAATAAATTTAGAGTGAAATGCTCGTGATTGGTGAGGGGGAGGGGGAGGGGGTATGGTACTGGATGAATTTTTTTCTGTTTTCTTTTTATTTCTTTTTCTGAATAAATGCAAATGTTCCAAGAAATGATCATGATGATGAATATGCAACTATGGGATGATATTGTGAATTACTGATTATATATGTAAAATGGAATGATCAAAAGCTATGAATATTTGCATTTGCTTTGTGTTTTTTGATATATATATTTTAAATTTAAAAATTAAAAAAAAGAAAGAATCAAGGCTGCTGATACACAGCTCAATAGTTTCAGGAACTTCCCTCCAGTCACTCCAATACAACATAAACTAAAAAGGGAAATCTATGTAATGCATCCAGATAACCTCTCAACTCTGTTTGAAATCTCTCAGCCACTGAAACTTTATTTTGTCTCATTTCTCCCTTCACTCTTTTGGTCAAAAAGGCTTTCTCATTCCCATGATGTTGGGTCCTGGTGAATCCCAGTACTTTGGTCCCACTTTGCCAGGGAGATTTACACCCTTGGGAGTTATTTCCCACATAGAGAGGAGGATGGTGAGTTCACCTGCCAAGTTGGCTTAGAGAGGGGAAAAAAAGCCATTTTTTTAAGCCAATGGAAACAATACAGCTGAAATAAGGAGCAAAGAAAAACATAATAGGCTAAGGTGGGGAGGAATCCAAAGCAGAGGTGGAAGAATTAGTCTAAATGGAAGGGCAGAATCTCTGCTTCTCCAGAGGGCTGGGGTAGACATAGGAAGGTGTGAAAGTGTGGATTTGGGAAGATGGTGGATCTCACATGATGGATAAACAGGAGGAGAGAGGGGGGCAGGGCTGAAGTTTAGAGAGAATGGAGGTGCGAAGTAATTGTGGAGAGTAGATGACAGACTGTGGAGGTCCTGTAGGATTGCTGGGAGCATCTTGCTCTCTGGGTCTTCCATTTCCTACTTATCCTTTTAGTCTTCCATGCAGTGCACAAAGGACTTTTCAAAACATAGGCATATACTTAAGTTGGAGAGTTGGAGGGAAAAGTTTGTCAGGGCAACAAGGACAAACTTATTTTGACCAGGAGAACAATGAGGAGAGGAAGGCACACAAAAAAGAGGGGGATGTCGGAGTGAAAAGAAAGAGGAGAGGGTGTCTTTGACCATCCTGGATTTTACTATATAAACAGGACCCTCTTCATGGGTCCTTCATGTGCTGGACCCCATGCTTGGTTTAATGCTGTCACTGTCTGGAAATTCTTAACAATGTTTGAGCAAGAAGGAACCACTTTTTTTTCTTTCCCTCTGGATCCTGCAAATTATGTAGCTAGTCCTACTATATAAAAAATATTCAACTGTGGAAAACTTGGCCAGTATTAGCTACAGGTGGAAATGGTTTCTGTACTACTGAAAAAAGTTACAAAGCTCAGATGCTACATTCACTGAATAATGAATCCCCAGATATCTATCTCCATAGCCTATTGACTCTTACTTTAGACGAAATTTCAAGGAGCAACTGTAATTTTATCATTCAAAAATATTTTCTTCTACTCCCTTGGTTATTCGTGCCCACACCATTAACATCTGACTTGACCATACGATTTGCTTTAGCCAAAGAAATGTGTCGCTGCTGAGCAGAAGCCAAAAGATCCTGCATGTAATTCATTATGGTTTATTTTCCCTCCATTACAAAGTCAGTAGTGGCTCAGTATAAGCTGCTCAATCAATCAGAATCCTGGAGTGAAGATGCTGCAAGAAAGAGCTACCACTGACCTGGAATGAAAATGTTGGAGTGAGCAACAGGTAAATTTTTGTTGCTTTAAGCTGTGGAGAGTCAAGGATTTTTGCTACTGCAACATAACCTAACCTATCCTGACGAATTCAGGATGGGATCTCTTTCCCAGGACCATAACAACTTAAAACTAGCACATTATGAGATCCTGGAGGGATTTTATCTTTTCTAACATCTAGTTTCTGGCTTTACACATAATATATATCTGTTGACTTTCCCTCTGAGTAATATCCAAAGTCCCTCTATATTCAAAACTCTCCACAGTTAACCTTTACTATCTTATCTCTC
Organism: Tamandua tetradactyla; assembly: GCF_023851605.1. NCBI lineage: Eukaryota > Metazoa > Chordata > Mammalia > Pilosa > Myrmecophagidae > Tamandua > Tamandua tetradactyla. The sequence continues at coordinate 20,333,304 of NC_135335.1, read as the reverse complement.
ACTATCCCCCTGAAATGATTAGGTTCATGAGTCAAACTTGACCAGGTAATGGTGCCCAGCTGTTTGGCCTGTCACCGCAAGGACATTTTGAGGACTTAAATCATCAGTAAGTTGGATGTATTTATGGCTGATTACATCTACAATCAACTGAGGAGAGTGTTATCAGCCATGAGAGGCATTTCATCCAATCAGTTGCAGGCTTTAAAAGAAGTGATTACTTCAGCCGTCAGAAGAGAGAACTTTCACCTCTACTTCAGCCAGCCAGCCTCTTCCGGGAAATTCATTGGAAACTTTCACCAGAGTTTCCAGCTTGCAGCCTGCTCTGTGGAATCTGAACTCACGCAGCCCCACAGTTGCATAGAACACTCATAAAATCTCGTAATATTTGCAGATATCTCCTGCTTGTTCTGTTTCCCTACAGAACACTGACAGATACAGCTTGGTTCTGGGGGTGGCTCTTGAGAATCAGAATCTTAAAAAATTGGTTTTCATAATTGGTTCTCTACTTTGATTAGATTTAAAGACACTGATGATTCTATTTTCAATAATCAAGATGGCGCTGACAGTCCATGGCGTGAGTTAACAATAAAGATACACAAAATATCACCATTGGATGCTGCTACTCATATGCTCATATGAGGCAAGACTTAGGGTGCAAGTGTTTTTGATACCTTAACAAAGTTTTGTGGAGTTAAGAGGTATAATGATGTTGGCCAGTTGTACCTAGATATCTAGAGGCAGTTATAAAAGAAAGACATAACCTAAAGGCTCAAATGGGCAACTTAAGCACTTTTTGGAAATTTCTATGTGTGCCCTGAAAGAAAATCTTATTTCCTATAGCCACGGATTTGAGATCTCTGCAAAACCAGACCCAGAGTTTCACTGTGCAATGGCAGAGTTAAAACATAAACTAAATTTCCAACTTGGTAGGGTGTCTGCTGTTACAGTGTGGATACTGATTGGAAAGGAATGGGATCCTAGAAATCAGAGTGCCGACATATGGGTTGATAATGATGGCAGCGGGGACATTGGAACCCTGGATTCTGCTGAGTCTTTGTTAGATAAACCTGTAGTGGGCTCCCCTGAGGAAACATCTGTCCAACCTCCAGTCTGCTCTGAGAAATCTGCCATCCAACCCCTACTTGAAGAGATTAGCCTTACAGTACCTGATAAACCTGTAACCACCTCCCCTGAGGTAGTAACCCTTAGTTCTTTGTCTGGAAAGATTACTGTGTTTCATCAGATGAAACTGCAACAGAATACCCTAAGGTAATTGACAAAGAAACTTCTAATTCTTTTCATAACCCATCAAAACCACCCTTTTTTTCTTACAAACTTATAACTAAAGTCTCAACAGGCCCCAAAAGATGAGGTACAGAGTGTGACTCATGAGGAGGTATGCTATACTCCAAAAGAACTGCATGAGTCTTCCAATTTACATACATAGAAATTAGGGGAATGTGTGTAGGAATGGATAATGAGGGTATGGTATAATGGCAGAAGGAATATAAATTTAGATCAGCCTGGATTTTTTTATATGCACCCTCTAAGCAAAGATTCTGGGTACAGTGTGGTAGCTCAAGGGGTTAGAAAGGGCTTTAACAATTAGTGTGGGTGATTGGCTGAAACGTAGACCAAAAAGTGGCAGGCATTAATGGAGGAAGAAATGCCAGAACTGCCCTGGTATAATGCAGATGAGGGGAACCAAAGGTTTAGAGAGATTGGAATGTTAGAATGCATTTACCAGGTAAAACATGCTCACCCATCCCAGGAATGTCCAGAAACATACTTTTCACCAGGACTGTGAGGAATAAATTTGTGAGAAATAAATTTGTGAGACTAACTTCATCATCTCTGAAGAGCTCTGAAGAGCAGTCATCCCTCTCTGTAGGTCAGATATTTCTATGGGAACTGCTGTCATTGAGCTGGAATCCTTAAACACAATGGGGATAATCAGATCTCGCATTGGCAGAAACCATGTCGCATCACTTAATCACCAAAGACAAGGTAGGCATGGCTACCATAGTGGACAGCAGACTCAAAGTAGCAGCTGAAATAATCTGAAATGTAGAGACCTGTGGGTGTTGGCTAGTAGAGTATGGGGTACCTAGAGGTAAAACAGTTGGGCAGTCTACTGAATTCTTACTTGATCTGCATAAGCAGAAGAGTTCTAGGTCAAGTGCACAGAAATCTAACTTGAATTACACAGAGTCACGGTCCCTTAATCAATTTCCAGACTTGAGCTAGTTCACTGGCCCAAAGCCCCTGGAATGAGAGGAAGACCAGTACCCTTTGGGGAAGGACCCTGTTACACTGCCAAAAATTTACATGTTAATCTTCCTCCCAGCTTTCCCCAGAGACCTATGGCTTTTTACCAGGGTAACTATGCACTGGGGTAAAGAAAATGATAATATATTTGGGGGATTACTGGATAGTGGCTCAGAAATGACATTAATTATAGGAGATACAAAGCATCACTGTGATCCACGAGTCAGAGTAGAGACTTATGAAAATCAGGTGATAAACAGAAACTAAAACAATGGAGCTTTAGCTCAGGTGCATCTCATGGTGTGTGCAATGGGTCTCTGGACCGTTTCTGTGGTTATTTCCCAAATTCTGGAATTCATAGTTGGGAGAGACATACTCAGCAACTGGCAGAATCCTCACATTAGTTCCCTGACTCATGGAGTGAAGATTATTGTGGTAAGAAAGGCCAAATGGAAGCCTCTTTGTCTGAGAATGTTTTAATTTCTCCCTCATTTTTGAAGGACAATTTTGCTGGATATAGGAGTCTTGGTTGGCAGTTTTTCTCTTTTAGTAATTAAAATATATCATCCCACTGTCTTCTAGCCTCCATGGTTTCTGCTGAGAAATCTACACATAGTCTTATTGGGTTTCCCTTGTATGTGATGGATTGTTTTTCTCTTGCTGCTTTCAAGATCCTCTCTTTCTCTTTGACCTCTGACATTCTAACTAGTAAGTGTCTTGGAGAACGCCTATTTGGGTCTAATCTCTTTGGGCTGCGCTGCACTTCTTGGATCTGTAATTTTAGGTCTTTCATAAGAGTTGGGAAATTTTCAGTGAAAATTTCTTCCATTAGTTTTTCTCCTCCTTTTCCCTTCTCTTCTCCTTCTGGGACACCCACAACACGTATATTTGTGCGCTTCATATTGTCCTTGAGTTCCCTGATACCCTGTTCAAATTTTTCCATTCTTTTCCCGACAGTTTCTGTTTGTTTTTGGAATTCAGGTGTTCCATCCTCCAAATCACTAATTCTATCTTCTGTCTCTTTGAATCTATCATTGTAGGTATCCATTGTTTTTTCTATCTTTTCTACTTTGTCCTTCACTTCCATAAGTTCTGTGATTTGTTTTTTCAGTTTTTCTATTTCTTCTTTATGTTCAGCCCATGTCTTCTTCATGTCCTCCCTCAATTTATCGATTTCGTTTTTGAAGAGGTTTTCCATTTCTGTTCGTATATTCAGCATTAGTTGTCTCAGCTCCTGTATCTCATTTGAACTATTGGTTTGTTCCTTTGACTGGGCCATGTTTTCAATTATTTGAGCGTGATCCGTTATCTTCTGCTGGCGTCTGCGCATTTAGACAGATTTCCCTGGGTATTGGATCCAAAAGTTTGGAAGATTTTTCTGTGAAATCTCTGGGTTCTGTTTTTCTTATCCTGCCCAGTAGGTGGCACTCGTGGCACACGTTTGTCTGCGGGTCCCACCAGTAAAAGGTGCTGTGGGACCTTTAACTTTGGAAAACTCTTGCCATCCGGGAGGTTCGCTAGCCGAAGCGGCTTGGAAGAGTGCAAGCCGGCCCGGGGTCCGAACGCGGGGAGGGTTGCTGGCCGCCGCAGCCCGGGAAAGCGCCCGTCCGAATTTCCTAGTTGGCCCGGGGCGACAAGCGTGGTGGGAGGGCGCCAGCGGCAGCGGCCCGCCCGGGAGAGTGCAGGTTCCCGGGGAGTCACGGGTTTGGAAGGGGCCTCCCCCACCCGTCACTGTTCTCCGTGGCCTGGGGATTTCCGATCCAATTCTCTCAGTTGGTCCGGGGGGCCGCGCGTGGTGTGGGCGCCAGCTGCCGCGGTTTCAGGGGACCGCCTCTCCAATTCTCCCAGCTGGCCCAGGAAGGGGAAAGGGAGTGACTCCGGCCGCTTGCCGCCCCGCCCGGTGAAGCCCACGCGCCTCGGTGATCTCACCCGAGCGGCTTCTCTCAGCCAGCCAGCCGTTCCAGGATGGGGTACGCTGTCTTTTTTCTCTCTGTTGTGGCTTTGGGAGCTGTTCTGTATCGTTTCTACTCCCCTAGTAGCTGTCCTGGAGAAGAAACTAAGATCCGCGTGTCTTACTAAGCCGCCATCTTCTCCGGAAGTCTGGAAGCCTCTTTGGAAGTGCCCCTACTTAGCAAAATGATAAACTAGAAGCAATACCAGATTCCTAAAAGTATTTCAGAGATTAGTGCCACTCTTAAGGATTTGAAGGATGCAGGGGTGGTGATTCCCACCACATCCCCCATTCAACTCTCCTATTTAGCCTGTGCAGAAAACACATGGGTCTTGGATTATCATACTCTTAACCAGATGGTGACTCCAATTGTAGCTGCTGTTCCAGATGTGGTATCAGTTCTTGTGCAAATCAGTGCATCCCTTGGTGTCTGGTAAGCAGCTACTGATCTGGAAAGTGGGGTTTTTTCCCCCTGTTGTTTGTAAGGACCTCTGGAAACAGTTTGTATTCAGCTGGTAAGGCCAGCAATATACCTTCACTGTCCTACCTTGGGGATATATCAACTCTCCAGCCCTATGTCATAATCTTGTCCATAGGGACCTTGATCATTTCTCTCTCCCACAAGAACTGGTCCATTACATTGATGATATCATGTTGATTGGACCTAGTGAGCAAGAAGTAGCAACTACTCTAGGTTTATTGGCAAGGCATTTGCGTGTCAGAAGATGGGAGATAAATCCAACAAAAATACAGGGTTCTTCCACCTCAATGAAATTTCTAGCTGTCAAGTGTTGTGTGGCATGTCGAGATATCCCTTTTGATTTGAAGGATAAACTCTTGTATTCAACCCCTCCTATGACCAAAAGAGAGGCACAACACCTGGTTGGCCTATTTGGATTTGGTAGACAACATACTCTTCATTTAGGTGTGCTCCTCCAGTTCATTTATCAAGTGACCAGAAAAGCTACTAGTTTTGACTTGGACAAAAGGAGGCTCTGCAACAGGTCCGGGCTGCTGTACAAGCTTCTCTGCCACTTGGGCCATGTAATCCAGCAGATGCAATGGTGCTGGAAGTGACAGTGGCAAATAGGGATGTTGTAAGGAGCATTTGGCAAGCCCTTATAAGAGAATCACATCACAGGCCCTTAGGAATTTGAAGCAAAGCCTTGCCATTCTCTGCAGATAACTACTTTTCTTTTGAGAAACAACTTTTGGCTTGCTACTGGGCCTTAGTAGAGACTGAATGCTTAACCATGGACCATCAAGTTACTGGGAGACCTGAGTTGCCTATGATGAGCTGGGTGTTGTCTGACCCACCAAGCCATAAAGTTGAGCATGCACAGCAGCACTCCATCATAATGCACAGCAGCACTCCATCATAAAATGGAAGTAGTGTATACCAGATAGAGCTCCAGCACATCTTGAAAGCACAATTAAGTCATATGAAGAAGTGGCCTAAAAGCCTATGGCCCCGCTTCTGTCACATTATCTTCTCTTTCCCAGCCCACAGCTATAGGCTCTTGGGGATTTCCTAACAATCAGCTGACTGAGGAAGAGAAAACATGGGCCAGTTTTACAGATGGTTGTGCATGATATGCAGGTACCACCCAAAAATGGACAGCTTTAGAACTGCAGCCCCTTTTGGGGATGTCCCTGAAGGACAGCGATAAGTGGGCAGAACTTTGAGCAATGCATCTGGTTGTTCATTTTGCTGAAAAGGAGAACTGGCTGTAAGTGCAGTGGTGTACTGATTCATGGGCTGTAGCCAATGGTTTATCAAGGACTTGTAAGGAATATGATTGGAAAATTGCTGACAATGAGATCTCTGTGGATTGCTTTCCTGAGGGGCAAAAACCATAAAGATATTTGTGTCCATGTGAATGCTCATCAGATGGTGTCTTCAGCAGGGGAAAATTTTGATAATCAAGTGGATAAGATCACCCATTCTGTAGCTACCAGTTAGCCTCTTTCCCCAGCCACTCCTGTGCATGACCTCAGCAACATGGCATCTCACTCACTAAGGCCACCCTGGCTACAGTCAATGTGCAGTGCCCAATCTGTCAGCAGCAGAGACCCACACTCAATCCCTAATATGGCATCATTCCCTTAGGTGATTGGCCTGCTACCTGGTGTTACATTGAGTCACTTCCATCATGGAAGGAGCAGCAATTTTTTCTAACTGGAATAGACACATACTCTGGATATGGGTTTGCCTTCCTTGCATGTAGTGCTTCTGCCACAGTTATCATCTGTAGACTTACAGGTTGTCTTATTCACTGTCATGTTATTCCACACAGCATTGCTTCTGATCAAGGAACCCATTTCACAACAAATGAAGTTGCAGGTATGGACACATGCTCATGTAATTCTCTGGTCTTATCATGTTCCCCATCATCCTGAAACAGATGGATTGATAGAGCAATGGAATGGCCTTTTAAAGGCTCAGTGACAGCACCAACTAGATAGCCATACCTTGTATGGCTATGTCAGTGTTCTCCAGGAGGTTGTATATACTCTAAATCAACTTCCACTCTGTGGTGTTGTTTCTCCCTTAGCCAGGTTTCGTGGGTCCAGGAATCAAGGGGTGGAAATAAGGGTCGCATCTACTGATCCACTAGAGAAATGTTTGCTTCCTGTCCCTGCAACCTTAAGCTCTGTTGGTCTGCAGGTTTTATTTACAAAAGGAGGACTGCTTCCACCAGGAGACACAACAATTTCATTGAATTGGCAATTAAAATTGCTACCTGACCACTTTGGGCTTCTCATGCCTGAGTCAACAGGAAAAGTAGGAGATTACTCTGCTGGCTGAGGTGACTGACCCTGACTATCAAAGGGAAATAGAACTGCAACTACACAATGGAGGTAATGAAGAGTTTCCTGGAGTACAAGAGATCTCCTAAGACATCTCTTAGTACTACCGTGCCCTGTGATTAAAGTCAATGGAAAACTGCAACAACCCAATCCAGGCAGGGCTGCCAATGGCTCTGAAACTGCAGGAATGAAGGTTTGGGTCACCCCACCAGGCAAAGAATCATGACCAGTTGAGGTGTGTGCTGAGGGTAAAAGGAACATGGAATGAGTAATGGAAGAAAATCGTGATAAATATCAACTATGACCATCTGACCAGTTATAGAAACAAAAACTATAATGGTATGAATATTTCTTCCTTGTTTTGTTATGATTATGTTTGTATTTGCACATAAAATAAATATCTTTGTATTATTCTCTACCACATCCCCTTATCATATGGCATAAGTTGTATTATTCATGTCATAGTATTAAAATTATAGAATGTTAAGTTCAATAACGAATATTGCCCAAGGATTTGCACCCTATTCTGGAGAGATTTAATCTATTTCCAGCCATTTACAGAACATTTGAGAGTTGTGAGGTGAAAAATATGTGTTATTGTTTTTTATTTAGATATTGGGTATGGTTTAAGGTGATGTGTATAGCTTCCAAGTTGGCAAGGGGTGGACTGTCATGGTCAGGTTCATGTGTCAACTTCTGTCCAGTTGTCTGGTCAAGCAACCACTGGCCTGTTACTGTGAGGACATTTTGTGGACTTAAATCATCAGTAAGTTAGATGCATTTATGGCTGATTGTATCTACAATCAACTGAAGAGTGTGTCTTTAGCAATGAGAGACATTTCATCCAATCAGTTGAAAACTTTTAAAGAAGTGACTACCTCAGCAGTCAGAAGAGAGAATTTTCATCTCTATTTTAGCCAGCCAGCTTCCCCTGGGAAATTCATTGAAAACTTTCACCAGAGTTTCCAGCTTGCAGCCTGCTCTACAGAACATGGACTCGTGCATTCCCAAACTTCTGTGAGACACTTTTATAAAATCTCATAATATTTGCAGAGGCCTTCTGTTGATTCTATTTCCCTAGAGAATCCTGACTAATACACCACCCAAACAACTGATTTGCCCTCTCATCTCTACACACTTTTCATGTGTTCATTCATTCATTCATTCTTTTACCCAATATTTACTGGTGCATGCTCTGTCTCAGGGATTGTATTAGGTAGAGAAATGTCTACACAGACATGGCCTCTCTGCCCTGGGGTTTTCCAGAGATCCCAGACCTTAGTCATTCCATTTCCCTCTGCTAAGAGCACCATTCAGATCCTATGAAAGCTGCTGACCATTTCGTCCAGATCCTACTCAAACCCCACTTCCCCCTGTTCAACCCCATTTGCTCTGGATGACCTTCTCAACCTCTCAACTTTTACACCAATAATTGTCTTATAACTCACTTGGCAATTAATTATAGCCTGCCTGACAGCCTCTTTCATATTATGTCTTGGCAGGCTATTTAAATCATCAGGATATTTATACTTTTTTTCTCATGCCCTTAAATAAACCCACAGAAGCAGCACATTGCTTAATGCAGAGTGAGTTAATTAATTAATTAAGGTAAAACGAAATGGCCTTATTTATATCAAAAGTCTTGTTTGTAATCCATCAGCTTTTTGGCCTAGAAAAATGGCAAGTTCTTTTTATTTGACCTAATAGTTATATCTTGAAGAGTAGCCTGTGTGTCCCCGTGCTTTTCTCTCTCACTTGAGTGTCTAGAGGAAAAGGTTACTGCAAAGCCTGTTCATAAAGAGGTCTCCCTTGCTGCAAATTTTTCTGACCTCCCCCACTTCCCAAGCCCCAGCAGCCCCTAAACTCTGCATCCCTCAGAGAAAGTGATGCTAAGGCCTACGAAGGAGGTTTATTTCTGAGATATCTTCTCCTTTGAACCTCCTGCCCAAATCCTTCTCTCACAACCTGCACTAGGAAAGTTTCCAATGAGCCAGCTGGAAAAAAAGAAAATAGGAAAACCCAGGCAGGAAGTCATAATACGTGCCGAGCCTCTCTTGTTTGCCAGACACTTGAGCCAAATGTAGCATGTGCATAGGCTTATTTACTCCTCCAAAATGCCTTAAAAAGGGAGTGTTCCATGGAACTGTAACCCATATCAAACACTGAAAATTGCAACTAATTGTTGCAATGTGCTTTGAAATGTATTGCTTTTTTTGTATATATGCTATTTTCCACACAAAAAAAGTCTATCGTGATGATAAAAGCACAGCTATATGATGATATTGTGAACCACTGATTGTACACTTTGGATGATCATATGGTATGCCAGTTTGAAAAGATTACATACCCTAGAAAAGCCATGTGTTAATCCTGATCCATCTTGTGGAGGCAATCATTTCTTTTGATCCCTATTCAGTACTGTAGGTTGGTAACTTGATTAGATCATCTCCACAGAGATATGACACACTCAATTATGGGTATCAACTTTGATTAGAAGAGATGTGACTCCACCTCTTCCAGGTGGGTCTTTTTTTTTTTTTTTTAAATGGAGCATTGCTGCATTTATTCATGAATAGGCAGACATGCCAGAGTATTCACCAAAAAAAAAACAAAAAATACATGCTTCTTAAACATATTACAGTAACTTCTACATCATTTAATAGGAGAAATAACAATTAAAATTGCATCCACATGCATTCATTTTCTAATGTATAAAAAGGACAATGGATTAAAACTAAAGAATTACTCTTGATGTGGCTGTGGAGAAACAGGTATTCTCATATTATTTAAAAGAATGCAAAATGGCATAATCCTTATGAAGCGGAGTTTTGAAATATCTATGACCTTTTAATTTTTTCTTATTTTATTTTTTTAACTACCAAAAAACACAAAGCAAATGCAAACATTCCTATTTTGATCATTCCGTTCTACATATATAATCAGTAATTCACAATATCATCACATAGTTGCATATTCCAGGTGGGTCTTGATTAGTTTATTGGAATCCTTTCAAAGAGGAACCATTTTGGAAAAAGCTTCAAAATCCTGAAAACCACAAGAGCCCACACAGCCAGAAACTTTTGGAGCTGAAGAAGAAAAATGTCCCTGAGGGAGCTTCATGAAACAAGAAGCCTGGGGAGAAAGCTAGTAGATGTCACCATGTTTGCCGTGCCGTGTTCGCCGCATGCCTTTCCAGTTAAGTCAGAAACCCTGAACTTCATCTGCCTTTCTTGAGTGAAGGTAACCTCTTATTGGTGCCTTAATTTGGACATTTTTATAACTTGCTTTAATTAGGACATTTTCACAACCTCAGAACTGTAAACTTGAAACTAAATAAATTCCCCCTTTAAAAAGCCGTTCTGTTTCTGGTCTATCACATTCCGGCAGCTTGCAAACTAAAACGCATGGTATGTGAATGTATAATATATGTCAATAAAAAATAAATAATTAAAAAGAAAAGTGAGTGCTCCCTGTTTACGTGCTTAGAGGCACGAAGTGCATGCCTCAGCTCAGCACTGAAGGCCAGTGTCCATTTGCAACACGCAGCCCTCCTAATTGTTTGTCTCTGGGAGTGCTTTACCATTGTGGGATGGTTCTCACTGACTCCTCCCAGACATTCTGCTGAGATGGAACATATTAGCTCCATCTTTCCCAAGGCAGAGCTGGCCTTGGAGAGGTTGAGCCAAACCTCCACAGTCCCATGGGCGATGGAAGCAGGATGGCTTCACAGGGGCACACAGGAGTCGCCCAGCTCAGCCTGGCAGACTTGTTGGCATGGCTGGGCTGGCAATGGGATGGTCACGCCAGGCGGCTGAATGCCTGAATAATCAAAAGCAGCAAGACCTGAGCTTTAACCACTATCATTTAGAGATGATTATTCACAGTTATTTCAGCTAATTAAGCCTTGAGAGCCAGCCAGCTGGGCTCCCCAGCTCACAGAGGCAATGCAGGAGGCTCAGCTCAGCTGCCACTTCCAACTCTTCCCCCTCTCTTGCTGGGGAAGCTGAAGTCCTAAACATCGGGGATGGTGGAAGGATGGGGGTGGATAGAGGGTGGGGACTTCACTCTCCCTTGCCACCTTCCATTAGACAAGGGGGAGGTCCGGTTCCTACCTGGGGAAAATCCCCTGCCCTTTGTCACTCTCAGGAAGGGGCAGTTGCAGCCTGTTCTTTTAGAGGCCCTACAGGGGAGAGCTGGGACTGGCTTGAAACCCAGAATTAAAGCCTGGAGCAGTGAGTTACCATTACAGTTGCTTGGCTCAGTGGCTATGAGAAGTTGGAGAATCCTCTCTCAGAACCTGCTTTCTCCTCTATATGCTGTCTGAAATTTAGTCTCAACACATAAATCAGAAGGCAGCAGCTGTGGTAGTTGGAGGAGCTGGGACCACCACCCCAGCAGGCCTATAGGAGGGAGGATGAAACCAAAAGGATTATTCTCAGGCCTTGAAATCAAGTGGAATTTGCCCTGCAGGGTTTCAGACTTGCTCAGAACCTGTGCCACGTTTTCCCTGCCAATCTCTGCTTTTTGGGCTGGGTATCTCTCTCCTGTGCCCAGTCCAGTATTTCAGCAGCAGATAAACTGTTTTTCTGGTTTCATAGGTTCACAGAGGGAGAGGGAAGTTTGCTCCAGGATAAACCATACCCCAAGTCTCACCCTTATTGATGAAGATGAGATCTTGAACTTAGAGTTGATGCTGGAATAAGTTAAGACTTTGGGGTAGAGTGGATGCATTTTGCACATGGACGTGTATTTGGGGAGGCCAGAAGGTAGACTGTTATGGGTTGAATTGTGTCCCCAGTAAAGATGGATTGAATTCTTAACTCCAAGTACCTTAGATTGTGACCTTATTTGGAAATATGGCCATCACAGATAGAATTTGCTAAAATTAGATCATAATGGAGTAGGATAGGTTCCCAATCCAACGCGACTGTTGTCCTTTTAAGACGAGAAGAGACAGACATAGGAGAGAAGGCCACATGACAACAGAAGCAGAAATGGAAGTGCTGTCCCTATAAACCAAGGACACCAAGGAGTGCCTGCAAACCACAAGAAGCTAGAAGAAGCAAGGAAGGATTCCGCTTACAGGTTTCAGAGGGAGCATGGCCTTTGATTTCAGACTTCCAGCCTCCAGCACCATGACACAATATATTGTTTAAGCCACACCATTCAGGGCACTTTGTTACAGCAGCCTGAGGAAATTAAGAAAATCTGCTCAACATGATAATATGTTCCATGTGCCACTTCCCAAATTCAAATTTTAATTTAGTCTCAAACATTAAAGACTCCCAAGTCAAAAGGCCAAGCCCTTGATCTTGAGATTTGCTCGTGTGAAGCTTATGTAGCGGAGAAGCTAAACCTACCTATAGTTATACCTAAGAGTTACTTCTGGAGGACCTCCTTTGTTGCTCAGATGTGGCCTCTCTCTCTAAGCCCAATTCTGCAAGTAAAATCATTACCCTCCCTGCTATGTGGGACATGGCATCCAGGGGCGATAATCTCTCTGGCAATGTGGGGCATGAATCCGAGGGACAAACTTGGCCCAGGCACCAGGAGATCAACAATGCCTTCCTGACCAAAAAGAGGAAATGAAATGTAACAAAACAATATAGTGGCTGAGAGAGTTCAAATGGAGTCGAGAGGCTATTCTGAAGGCTCCTCTTCTCCAAGTTTTAGCTAGATATTGCTACTTTTCATGGCTTGTCAAACCCAAACCAGCACCATTTCTGTTAAGCCTAAAGAACACCTGACTCTATCTGAGATTCTACAAAAGTTTCACACATTAAGATTACTTTCCAGAAACTTATAACCTCCAGATAGTTCCTAGGCCAGAGGGGCCAGCCTCTCCAAAAACATCAGCTAGTTCCATCCCCCTATCCCACGTTATCAACATCCCTTTCCAATATGAAAAAGTTGGAATGTCTAGAGCCCAAATACCCCTGAAGATTGGGAGAACTATCAAAGGAGAAGGAGGAGTTATAACAGAAAAGATAGGATTTAACAAATGAGTATGACTGCTAAGTCATTATACTGAAATTTCTTTTAGTCTCCAGTGTTTTGGAGCAGCTAGAAGGAAAAACCTAAAATTGTGGAACTGTAGCCCATACTAGACTTTGAAATCTGTTCTATAAGTACTTGTTACAATGTACTTTGAAATTTGCTTTTTCTGTATGTATGCTATTTCATAATAAAAGGTTTTAAAAATTAAATTAGATTAAAAATTCAGTTCCTCAATGGCACTAGTCACATTTCACATGCTCAACACAGATCCAGAAAATGTCCATCATCCCGAAAGTTCTATGACACAGCCCTGTCCCTGGGGTTGAGTGCCCATGCTCGATGGGTGGATGCAAATTCTAGCTCAGCCGTGTACTGACTGGACAAGTTGTTTAGCCGCTCTGATACTCCCTAAACAATGAAGAATGTAGGGTCCACCTCACAGAGTTGGTATAAAGCCTAAATGAGAAATACATACAAGGCCCTTAGAAGGATGCCTGATAATGGTGAGCACTCCACAAACATTAGCTCTAATCTCTATGGGTGTGTATATACAAATTCACACTGGTGCAGGGCTTTCCAGTTTTACAGAGGTGTAAAGTTACTACCTCATTTTCATCTTACAATGACTCCAGAGGCAGGCAGAACCTGAAAGAGCCAGCTGGTCCGTTTTATAGAGAGGCAAGCTAAGCCCCAGAGCTTATGTGACTTCCCAAATGGGTGGCAGAATTAGGACTGAACTAAGTTGAAAATTCAACAACTAACATTCACGGAGCCCTTTCATGCCTAATGTCCTTTTGCAGTCTTAACATAACCTCATGAAGCCAGGAAAACACTCTTCCTTTCTAGGAGTGAGTTTATGAGAAGTGAGTAAACCTAGTAGTCATACTTACAATGCCAAGTACTGTTCTGAACACTGTTCTGAACTCACTGATTGAATCTCCACAACAATCCGATGGGGTAGGCACACTTATTATTCCCATTTTACTAGTGAAGCACAGAGAGGCTAAGTCATTTGCCCAAAGTTACACAGCCTGGAAGTGATGGAGTCAGGACACGAGAAGCCAGGAAGTCTGACTCCAGCCTGACTCAAGAGATCTCACACTTCACTCACTTGCATCCCAGTGCAGGAGAAGGAAGCAGGAGGAGAACGAAGCCCCTTTCTCCCCAGAGGCTTTTTTTTTCTCTCCCTCCTTCTCCCTCCATCACCTGTGACAAGGGAGAGAAGAGAGCAGTTTCCTCTTTCAGCCTCACGGGGATGCTGAAGCCCTTTGACAGGTGTGTGGCGTGAGCCTCATAGGATGGCAATGACCTGTAGGTGCAGCCGCTTTTCTGTGTCGCTCCCTATCACCCCAGCTCCCTCCAACCTGCCTTCTTGCTCAGGAAGGCAGCCAGGGAAAGTGAAAACATCATGATTCTCAACGAGGCTATCAAGGTCTTCTGTGTCCTGGCCTTCCAGGCACACACGACTCTCTGCTGTTCTCTGAAAGCCCACACCCTTTCATCCCGCTTTGCCTTGCACGTATTGTTTCTTTCTCCTGGACTGCCATTCCCCCTTTGTGCCGGCTTGAAGGAATTAGGTACCCCCCAAAAGCCATGTTTTAATCCCGAGCCACTCCTGTAGGAGCAGCTGTTCCTTTTAATGCTGATTCAGCACTGGAGGTTGGAAACTTGATTAGATGACCTCCATGGAGACGTGACAAGCCCAATTGTGGGTGCGACCTTTGATTAGATGGAGATGTGACTCCACCCATTCCAGGTGGGTCTTGATTAGTTTACTGGAATCCTTTAAAAGAGGAAGCATTTTGGAGAGAGTCAGAAATGACAGAAGCCTCAGAAATGACAGAGCCGACAGAGAGAGCTGACAAGGCGCCAGTACTTGGAGAATAGAGACACCACCCATTCCAGGTGGGTCTTGATTAGTTTACTGGAATCCTTTAAAAGAGGAAGCATTTTGGAGAGAGACAGAAATGACAGAAGCCTCAGAAATGACAGAGCCGACAGAGAGAGCTGACAAGGTGCCAGTACTTGGAGAATAGAGACACAGATGTTTGGAGATGTTTGGAGGCCAGGAGACGTCGCCCTGAGATGTCAAGCAAGCTAGAACCCGGAGAGAGCCAAGGGAAGCCAAGAGATGAAAACCAGCCCCAGAGAAGCAAAGTGAGGAATCCCCACAGGAACAGAGGCTGAAAGCAATGGAACCCAGGAGCGAAAGACCAGCTGATGTCAGCCAAGTAACTTCCCAGCTGACAGAGGTGTTCCTGACCCATCAGCCTTCCTTGAATTATGGTATCTTTCCTGGATGCCTTAGTTTGGGACATTTTTATAGACTTAGAACTGCAAATTTGCAACTTATTAAATTCCCCTGTTTCAAAGTCATTCCAGTTCTGGTGTGTTGCATTCCAGCAGCTTGCAAACCAGAACACCCTTCTGGACTCAATTCAAGGACAGAGACTCAAAATTTATAGACCAGCAATGGCCTTCGGGGCCTGCAGAAACTGACTCCTGATCTATTTCTCCCAAGCTTCATCTCACATAATTCTTTCCCTTTTCCCCATGATCCAGACACATGAATCCTTTTAGTTCTTCAAACACATCTTGCTCCTTCCAGCCACAGTACCTTGGCAGATGCTGTCAAGTGTGCATCTTTCATATTTTTCTCAGCATGGTTGATTCCTGCTCCTCTGTTGAGCACAAACATTTTGTATTGGGAAAAGCATCCCCTAAGATCCCAAAGCCAAGTCGGGTTCCTTTGTTATTTGTTCTCATAGAATAATGCTCCCATCCTACTCCACAGATTATTCTGAGAAGTCTGGAGCCCTTGATCCCAGTAGAATTCAACCTCTTGAAGTCAGAGACCATATCTGTTTGGGGCCACCATTGCCTCCCCAGTGTCTAGCACAGTGAATGCACATAGTTGAAGCTCATTAAATACCTGCTGAACAAGTAGCTGGATGAACAAACATTACCTCCCTTCACCAGCCTTGACTCTTCCTCTGAGATTCCGTCTCCTTTCTTCCTCTTAGTTCCCATGACACTGTTTTTATTTCATTTCTGTTCTAGTTTCATTCGTCACTTCCTCTATACTCCTGGAGAGTGAGACTCAGGTCTTACATATTTTTCTATCCCAGGAGCCCAGCTCAGAAGCTTGCACAGACTGGTTTTTCCATAAATGTTAGTGGACTTAGTGGAAGAATGGAAAATGGAAATGAAATGATGGAGAATGGAAATGCATCCTGGTGGTGATATCTCTTGTCTGATAGCGTTCAGAGAGCTAAAATGCTCCTTGGAGATCCAGGACTCAAATTACTTGAAAGCTCAGTCAGCCTTCAGATGTGGTTGGATCCAAGGGCTTACAGACATGGGCTGTGTCCTCTCAACACCATGTTTTGCTATTTCTTTCTCCCTGTACTAGCTTCCAGAAGCTCCAGGTCTATATCCTTTCAGCTGTGAGTCCAGTGAAAAGAGAGATTCTATTACTCAATAGTTCAAACAAACATTCTGCAATCAAAGCCCAATTGGACCAATTTGGGTCACATACTCACCCCTGAACTGCACTGCAGCCTGGGAGAATTGAGACTGTGGTTGGTAAAGCCTGGATGGAGGCAACCCACTGAGCCATATGCATTAGAATGGGCTCAGTAACCAGGAGATAGGGTAAGGATGCCGGGCAAGCAAAACCGCACCATATCCACCCTGACTAGTCATTACAACTCTGCCATGTGTTCCTAAGACCCCAAATGGACCTCCAAAGATGCTGCAGCAAAAATTAATATCGGTGAAAGTCTCCTTGGCAACATGGGACATGTCTCCAAGGGATGAGCTTGGCCCTGGCACTGCGGAATTAACAATGCCTTCCTGACCAAAAGGGGTAAAAAAAGAAATGTGACAAAATAAGGTATCAGTGGCTGAGAGAGTTCAAATAAAGTTGAGAGATTATTCTGGAGGTGATTCTTTGGCAAGCTTCAGCTAGATATTCTAATTAACAAAATTCTAATTTGCCAAATCCCAACCAACACCATTCCTGTTAACCCTAAAGAACACCTAGGGCTCTAACTGAGATTCTACAAATGTTTCACACTCTAAGATTATTTTCCAGAAACCTACACCTCCCAGGTGGATCCCTAGACCAAATAAGTCCTAAAACCCAGAGGAGCCAGCCTCTCCAGAACATCAACTAGTTCCATCTTCTTATCCCATATTATTGACACCCCTTTCCAACATGAAAACGTTAAAATGGGCATAGCCCAAATACCCCTAAAGAATGGGAGAAGGATCAAAGGAGAAGGAGGAGTTATAACAGAGAAGATAGGATTTAACAAATAAGTATGATTGCTGAATTATTATATTGATATTTCTTTTAGTCTCCAGTGTCTTGGAGCAGCTAGAAGGAAAAACCTAAAATTGTGGAACTGTAACCCATACCAAACTCTGAAATCTGTTCTATAAGTACTTGTCACACTGTTCTCTGAAATTTATTGCTTTTTTGTATATATGTTATATTTCACAATAAAAAAAATGTAAAAAAGAAATTAATGGTGGTGTGTCCCACTTTCTGTGGCTCTGAGATTTAACCTTGCTGAAGCAGAGCCTGGCTTTCCACCATCCCTGTCTCCTCTCACTGGGCCAGATGCCCAGTGGACTGCAGGCAGGAGACCCTTTGGCTATCATGTGCTAGGTTGGAAATTCCCCTACTACTCCCCATCAAGCTCCTCGTACTTCACCTCGATGCTGGTTTCCTGTTGCTGCCTTCCTAACAAGATATTATGGCCTTGGCTCCCTTCCTGACTTCTGTTTTTTTGTTGTAGCTCCAGTTTAGGAGAGAGCAGACCCTTAAAGGGGCTTCTTCAATAACTCTTAGTATTTTAGGCTGTAATGCCCTGTTGGTTAGAGAATTCCCCCAGATTCAGAAAATGATATATATATTAATTTATTTTTAGTCTGTTGGATGGATGGATGGATGGATGGATGGATGGATGGATGGATAATGGATGGATGGATGAATGGATGGATAATGGATGGATGGATGAATGGATGGATAATGGATGGATGGATGAATGGATGGATGGATTGGATGGATGGATGGGTGGGTGGGTGGAGGGGTAGATGGATAGATGGATGGGTGGATGGATGGATGGATGGGTGGATGGATGGATGGATGGATGGATTGGATGATGGATAGATGGATGTGTGGATGTGTGGGTGGATGGATGGATGGATGGGTGGATGGATGGATGAATGGATGGATTGGATGATGGATAGATGGATGTGTGGATGTGTGGGTGGATGGATGGATGGATGGGTGGATGGATGGATGGATGGATGGATTGGATGATGGATAGATGGATGTGTGGATGTGTGGGTGGATGGATGGATGGATGGGTGGATGGATGGATGGATGGATGGATTGGATGATGGATAGATGGATGTGTGGATGTGTGGGTGGATGGATGGATGGATGGGTGGATGGATGGATGGATGGATGGATTGGATGATGGATAGATGGATGTGTGGATGTGTGGGTGGATGGATGGATGGATGGATGACCTCAAAGCATTTATCACCTTGTCTTCTCATATTTACCATCATAGGCACCAGAGTGCTGTAAGAATAGAGAACACTTTCCTTTGTCCTGAAATCAGCTTCCCAGTCCTCCCTTATCATAACAATGGCTAATATTTAACGTTGCTAATGTTCACTGGGCACTTTCCCTAGTACAGGCCCTGAGTTAAGCATTCATTCAATCTTCACAACTCCGTGTCTAGGTGCCATTACTGTCTCTGATTTCCCATTAAGGAAACGGTGATGGTCATGGTCATGTGTTAGCTTGGCCAGGTGGTGGTGCCCAGTTGTCTAGTCGGGCAAGCACTGGCCTGTCTGTTGCCGTGAAGACAGTTCATGGGCTTAAATCATGACCACATTGGCTGCATCTGCAATCAGCTACAGGGAGTGTCTTCTGCAATGAGTGAAGCTTAATCTAATCACTAGAAGGCTTTTAAGGTGGATTCAGAAGAGACAGTCACTCTTCCTGCTTCAGCCAGCCAGTCTCTCCTGAGAATTTGTTAAGGACCTTCCCTGGAGCTCCCAGCTCGCAGCCTACCCTATGGATCTTGGACTCTTATATCTCCACAGTTGCATGAGACACTTTTATAAATCTTACATTTACAGATATCTCCTGCTGGTTCTGTTTCTCTAGAGAACCCTAGCTTCTACAGAAACCAAGAGTCAAAGAAAGTAATGAGTCCAAGGCACACAGCCAATCAGTGACAGCAGGACTCACAGCATGGAGCCTTAACTGCTATGTTATAGGGTCCTGAGGACAAGGCACCTCAGCTCCATCCACACTGATTTGCTCATTCTCCATTTAGCAAGGCTTATCTTTACTCATGCAGCCCTGCCTGGCCTAGGGACCTCCATCCTCCTCTCCATATGGACCGATAGCAGGAAAAGTATTTGTCAGGATAATAATAGAGTAACTGCTTAACAAATAAAACTCCAAAGCTCAGAGACTTATTACAATGGAGGCTTATTTCCTTTTTTCTCTCCCATTTCTGTACTGTATTAGATATGAGCAATTAACTTGAATAAACTCTCAACAATTATAATATAAACCTTCTAAATTAAATGTCACTCACTTTCAGTGTTTAGTCTTAATATATATTAGTTAATTGTCGATACGTACACTTTGGCACACATGACCTTGTGCTTCTTTTTCTTTTTTTTTCTTTCCTAAGTTTATTCCTTGCTTCCATCACAGACTGATGGGAGCCAAGTGGTCGTCCCCCACCTTCTAGGTGTGCAGCCTGGAACAGGTGACCCACAAAAGGCAAAAGGAGAGGTGAAAGGGGAGCACCAGGTTCTCAACTGCCTCAGCCTAGAAGGGACATGTATCATTTCTGCCCACATTTCATTGGCCTCAACCTAATGTCAATGGAGAGTGTGTGGACATTTGATGAACATGTCCTGTCTCAGCCACAAAGAATTGCACAGCTCCTGCCAATGGCCAAGCAGAATGTCAAGACTTAATCAGCCAGATGAGGCAGTACAGACAGGGGATGGGGAAGGAGGCAATGGAGGCTGGGGAGGTATAGACAGTGTTTGGGGCTGAGATTAATCTCCAAAATACAATGCTTGGGTGGTACCCCATTTCTATTGTCTTCAGTGTTGCTCAGAAGAAGTGAGTCAAGGCTGAACTTCTTGGCTAAGACTAGGAGCTCTTGTTTTCTAAGTTCGGGCTGTTAATTACAGGATCTGACCTGAATTCAGCAAACAATGTCATAAGAATAACAATCCCTGACTTTTCAAACTTTAGAGGTGACAAATCATAGTCACAGTGAAAATCTCATTTGACCCTCACAATAACCCAGTGACGCAGGCATATTAAACTCCATTGTCCAGGAAGGAAATTGAGTCTTGGAAAGATGATGTAATTGACCAAAATCACATAGGACCTGTGAGTGCTGGAGTACTTCTCAGTGCCAGTTTTCTGAAAGCATGCTCGGGGCTCTTTCTTTTACCCCTCAACTGCCTCTCATGCAGATGTCTATGGAAACTGACCATGTAGAAATCAATGTCAACGAGATTTGAATTCAAGAGCTTGGGTACGATGGAGGAGGTTTTAAGAATGCAGGTGTTGAAGGCAGACAGCTTGAGTTGGAATCTATGTCTGCCCCTGCAAGCTGGGTGATAGCTGGCAAATGACTTAATCCATCTGACTTCACTTTCCTCATTTGGAAAATTAAACTGAGCTGAATGTAACCCATAAGGCTATTGTGTGGGTTCAATGAGATAAGGAACATAAAATGCCCAGTACCACGCCTGGCTCATCATTAGAGCTTAATAGACGGTGTCTCATGCTGCTAAGATCCTTTTTGGAGACTGGGACCTTTCCATCCACCCCAGAACACAAGTGCCTCTCGCTACATTACACTCCTGGCTTTGGCAAAGAACAAACTGACCCTCCATCCCAACTCCACATACTGCTGCCCACTGCCCGCGAGAAGAGAATGTTCTTTTCTTTCTCTGAGAAGCAGCATTGGTCTTTGCCACCAATCCCTGGAACGTCACCTCAGTTTTGCTGCCACCTAGGGGCCATTTCGTGGCATGCCAGCATTACTCTGAAGTTTTCCTTTTAGGACAGTGGTTTAAAAAGAAAACTGGGGGCTCAGAGGAAAGAGGAAAATTCACCAGACTCTAGGAGATAGCGAGGACACATGAAGGTTGAAACTGTCCCACAGGTGACTCTGATATGTTCCTTCACTCCATGCTACTTGAGATCCACTAACTTAGGCAAAGCTGAAGGAAAGAGAATTGAAAATGGAACCAGAAGTCCCTTCTGATTTCACCAGCAGCAGAAATGTAGGTGAGCTGTCACTTCCAAGGGGTGCGGATGAGACAATGTTTGGTTTCTGCCACAATTCTCCAGTCAAGTAAATTCAGGAACAGGGAAGCTGTGAAATGGCCCTTCCTAAAAGATTCTTAAAAATAAACTAGGATATTTGAGCCATTTCTTTAAAATTGGATTTTTTATTTCAATTTCTGTACAATTGTCACTTAAAATAAACTTGTTAGTTCGATTTTTTAATACAATTTTATTGAGTTATATTCACACACCATATAAACCATCCGAAGTAGTTTTGAATTTTGAATAAGGAAAATTATGATGTAGTATAGGTTAAAAATCATCTTGAGGTTGCCCAATTTGGGAAGGACTTTTTAGAAATCAATTTTTTGACTCCATAAGAGCTCAAAGCAAAACTGCAGTTCAGCAAGAACTATAACATAGTATAAAATGAGGATGTGTCAAGCATACTTCTAATTTCTCTGGGATTATTCTGGCTTTCTAACCGTGGTATTTGTGATATAGAGAAGCAAATTGGCCTACTGCACAGTGCAAAGATTTTAGCCCAGAAAATCCTGGAATAAAAAATCCTGGAGTTGATGCCTTTATGTATCTATTTGTTTTATGAAGTTAGGTGAATAACATAACTTCTGTGAGGTTCATTTACTTGTTTTACTCATTTATCACATAATTTATCTGATAGGATTATTGACAATTTTATGTACCATGGCAGTTTTGTTGAGAAAATAAATAAAATGACAAAAAGTAAAAAAAAAAAAAACAGGCTAAAACACAAAAATCTAGAATATGTAAAGAACGCTCACTATTCAATAATAAAAAGACAAACCACCCAATTTTAAAATGGACAAAAGATTTCAATAGACACTTTTCCAAAGAAGATACACAAATAGCCGATAGGCACATGAAAAAGTACTCAACTTCATTAGTCATTAGGGAAATGCTAATCAAAACCATAAGATTAAAAAAATAAAATAAAAAACAGAGGATACCACTCGACATCCACTAGGCTGGCTACAGTCAAAAGGGTAGATAATAACAAGTATCAACCAGGATGGGGAGAAACTAGAACCCTCAGACATTGCTGGTGGGAATGTAAAATGCTGCAGCTGCTTTCAAACAGTCTGAAAGTTTCTTAAAACATGTGACCCAGAAATTCCACCCCTAACACCCAAAAGAAATGAAAACATATGTCCATGCAAAAACCTGTGCATGAATTTTCATAGAAGCATTATTTGTAATAGCCAAAAAGGGGAAACAAGCCAATTGCCCATCAAATGATGAGCAGATAAATGAAATATGGTTTCTCCGTACAATGGAATATTATTTGGTAATAAAAAGAATGGCTTACTGATACATGGTACAACATGCATGAACCCTGCAAAGATTATGCTCACTAAAAGGAACCAGCCACACAAAGAACCCACAATATCGCACGCATCCATTTATATGAAATGTCACATCTATTGAGACCAATCTAAAGAGACAGAAAGTAGATTAATGATATCCAGTGGAGCTAGTGGGTGGATAGGGGATTATGGCTGTGGTAGTTAGACTCAGTTGTCAACTTGGCCAGGTGAACATGCCTAGTTTTATTGCTGCTGACATGAGCCATTGGTACGTGAACCTCATCTGTTGCTCATTATATCTGCAGTCGGCTAGGAGGCATGCCTGCTACAATGAATGCCGTTTGACTTAATTGGCTGGTGCTTAAATGAGAGAGCTCAACGTAGCACAGCCCAAGCAGCTCAGCATTCCTCATCTCAGCACTCCCAGCTCAGCCCAGGCCTTTGGAGATGCAGAAAGAAATCACCCCAGGGAAAGTTGCTGGAACCCAGAGGCCTGGAGAGAAGGCTGGTAGAGACCATCCTGTGCCTTCCCACGTATTAAGAACCTCAGTGGAAAGTTTGCTGCGTTTCCTCTGAAGAATTAACAAAATAAATGCTCTTTTATTAAAAGCCAATTTGTTATTTCATTGGTAACAGAGACCATCGGGAGATAGAAATAGGGTAAGATATTGGGTAATTGGAGCTGAAGGGATACAGACTGTGCAACAGGACTGAATATAAAAACTCAGAAATGGACAGCACAATACTACCTAACTGCAATACAATTATGTTAAAACACTGAATGAAGCTGATTGTGAGAATGATAGAGGGAGGAGGGCTGGGGGCATAAATGTAATCACAAAGAAAGATAGATGATAAAGACTGAGATGGTATAATCTAGGAATGCCTAGAGTGTGTAATGATAGTGACTAAATGTACAAATTTAAAAAATGTTTTTGCATGAGGAAGAACAAAGGAATGTCATTGCTGAAAATAGATGGTAATTAATATTTTAAAATTTCAACCTATGTGTGAGACTAAAGCAAAAAATGTTTATTTGGTACAAAGTGTATATTTTGACTAGTGCATCTCCTAATACGACTTATGTAGATAGTTGGTTGAACAACATAAGTACATGGAACTTTGGGTAAGACATGAGATTTTGTTGGTTTGTCCAGAGTGATGCCCCGATGAATCCCAGAGTGATTTGATCAGTGAGTGGAAAAGTAGTTGTAAAGTTCCCTTCGGGGAATGTTGAAAACGGGGGAAAATTCAACCTCCCCAAGTTGAATTCTTGATATTCTCACAAGCAGTGTGGACAACCAAAGGTATAGGCTGAGCCCCACTCTTGGGGTTTGTTCATATGAAACTTAACCCCACAAAGGTTAGGTCAAGTCTACTTAAAATTTAGGCCTAAGAGTCACCCCCAAGAGAGCCTCTTTTGTTGCTCAGATGTGGCCTCTCTCTCCAGCCAACACAACAAGCCTCTCTTGTGGCCTCTCTCTCCACCCTCCCCCTGTCTACGTGGGACCTGACTCCCAGGGGTGTGGACCTTCCTGGCAATGTGGGACGGGGATCCTGGAATGAGCTGAGACTCAGCATAAGGAGATTGAGAGAAATTTCTCGACCAAAACGGGGAGGAGTAAAATGAGACAATGTAAAGTGTCAATGGCTGGGAGATTCCAAACGGAGTCAAGAGGTTATCCTAGAGGTTATTCTTACGCATTAAATATATATCACCTTGTTATTCAAGATGTAGTGGAGGGGCTGGAGGAAACTGCCTGAAAATGTGGAGCTGTGTTCCAGTAGCCACGTTTCTTGATGATGATTGAATAACGATATAGCTTTCACAATGTGACTGTGTGATTGTGAAAACCTTGTGTCTGATGCTCCTTTTATCTACCTTATCAACAGACAAGTAGAACATATGGAATAAAGATGAATAATAGGAGGAACAAATGTTCAAATAAATTTAGAGTGAAATGCTGGTAATCGGTGAGGGGGAGGAATGGGGAGTATAGTATGTATGTATGACTCTTTTCTGTTTTCTTTTTTATTTCTTTTTCTGAATAGATGCAAATGTTCCAAGAAATGATTATGATGATGAATATGCAACTATGTGGTGATATTGTGAATTACTGGTTATATATGTAGAAGGGAATGATCAAAAACTCCGAATGTTTGCGTTTGGTATTTTTTGGTATTTTCAAAAAAATTTAAAAATTAAAAAATAAATGTCAGACTCTTCTTTGTTTGCAGCAAAGACAGCTTCGTATGGATCACAGGGAAAGGGAAAAACAAGACAAAACAGAGCCCTCTGGAAGGCAGAGCAGGCCCGCTGTACCTAACTGGCCCTTAAGAGGCCCCAGCAGCCTTTCGGCAGTGGCCAGCATGACCAGGCACCCGGAGACTGGAGGACATGCTTTGGTAGGTTGTGACCGTGACACAAGGAGAGTGACAAAGCTCTGCAACCCCTGCATGAGCTCCAGACCCATAGGCCCTGCTCCAACAACAGAAAGTAGCGGGAATTTGAGTTCAGCAACAGCCACAAATCAGCACCAGGTCTCTTCCACCTGTTTAGCTCTATGCCCTCAGGCTTTTCTTCACCTGCTAAGAATTTCAACTAACAACGCCTGTCCTATTAGCCCTCCCCCTCATTGTTTACTTATTGTTGTTGTGGTTTTGCTAACATCTATTGAAGGCTTACTACACACTGAGAAAATGCCATATGTTCATCCTTACCTTTTTGTTTTCACTGCAGCCCTGGACCAAACTGGGTCTATTTATTATTATGCCCTCTTTATAAAAGAAGGGATCCAGACTTAGAAGGTAAAATAACTTCTCCACTATCACAAGCTAGAAAGTGGCAGAACTACCAGGTCGAACCCATAATTTTAAGTTCCATACTGTACTCCATCCATACGGCAAGGATGATGTTTCACTATGCGGATAAAGAGCTTGGCACAGAGGAGCCCCCAGGAAAGAGTCACAAGAGCCAGGTATCACATCATAATAAATTGTTCTGCTATATTCTCCCAGTCAAGAGAATATTTTCTTTTCCTTATTTTTTAAAGCTTAGAAGCCCTGAAAGTAATTTATCTTCTGTAACTTTCCAGTTGATGGTTTAAATTCTTTTTCTACCTAACTTTTGGAACTGGTCAATGAATTGAGAAATTTCTCATAATCTTAAGTAGATAAATATAGATTTTTCCTGAAATATAAGTAGGGATGTTAGAGTGCTCATGGGCGAATAGTTTAGGCACAAAATACATAGAAGCTAAAATGTGATTTATAATATAATCCCAATGAGCACAGAAAGATAAGGAAATATGTGACTGTA
Organism: Tamandua tetradactyla; assembly: GCF_023851605.1. Taxonomy (NCBI): domain Eukaryota; kingdom Metazoa; phylum Chordata; class Mammalia; order Pilosa; family Myrmecophagidae; genus Tamandua; species Tamandua tetradactyla. Next base: position 20,307,253 of record NC_135335.1, on the reverse strand, counting down.
TGGTCACAATCACATTCAATGAATGTGTCATTGCTAATATGAATTATCTTTACATTACATATATTATAGTATAAATATATAGAATTATATACATATATTTATATATTATATTATATTATATATATTTATATATTATAGTATAAATTTATAGAATTATATATACTCAGGAAGATACAAATGGTATAAAATTAATTTTATTCTTGTTAGAGAAAAGTAAGCAAATTTATGTTAAGGAATTTTACCCAGCCCTGTCGGAGTGTGTAAGCGATGAGCTGCATTTTTATGAAATGACTGTTTTAAATTTTGTTTTAGTGAAATGCTTTTCTCTTTTTTTCAGAGCTGGAAAAATCCAACATATACTTTGAAAAGTGCTATATTTTTCTCTTAAGTTAATTAGACTGTTAGCTCTGGTTAAAGAGATCAATTCAGAGTTTTAGATACAAAAAGTAAATATCACATCTATTTTAGTTAAATAAGGAATATTCTCAAAGAAGATCGTTGAGTATCTAGAGAAGTGAGCTTTCAACATTTGCTATGTTGTTTTTGGGTAATGGATGTGTGTTTATTGTGTAATATGTGAATAAATGTATTTTTCTGAAAAAATAAAAGTCAGGTATCAAAGCAGTCCTTTCTCCTAAGGGTTGTCGCCATCCAGAGGCCAGGGAGAAAGCAAATCCCGAATAATGGTTTTGACCCGCACAGCTCTTGAGTACCATGTGCCTTGTGCTATGTTAAGCAATGTGCTTCCCCAAAATTGCTTGTGCTCCCTCTTCAGAAGTTTATGAGAGACTATGAGAGGAATCACACCCTTACCAAAAGATGCCTTTTGCTTTTCTGGGATGGGGAAGGCAAAGAATAAGTTGACAAATGGCCTAGCACCAATCAGGGAAGCCCTGAACAAAGTGCAAGATGATGAGGTGGAAACAAGGCTGTGAAGCAGGGACTGGACTCAGGAAAGCAGAGTGTATTGCCATTTCCCATCCATGAGAAAGTTAAACATTCCCTTCCAGACTCTAATAATTTCTTACCAGGTGTTACAGTTATCACTGCTGCGTAACAAAAAATCCCAAGTCTTAGCAGCTCAAAGCAACCATTTTACTATGTGCATGTATTCTGTTGGTCAGGGATTTAGGCAGGACACTAACTGAAAGGTGAGTGGAACAACCAGGGTGGGGGTTATGACATGTCTCTCCTCCACAATGTCTGGGGTTTCAACTGGGAATACTCCAAGGTCGGGAATAATTTGACAGTTGGAAGCCAGGATGTTCTGGGTCTCATCCCTCATGTGTCAGGGTCCTAGGCTGGATGGACTCAAGACTGGGACTGATGACCACAGCACCTATACCGGCTTCTCCACGTGACTTGGCTCCCCCACAGCCTCGGGAGTCCGAGCACCAGTGGACTGATGCATAAGGTGGGGGCTGCATCACCCAAGGAAGTCCACGGCATCGTTTCCACATACACATATTGTCGAGAGAGTCACAAGCCCACCCAGTGGCTGGGAAATCTTCACGGGAGGAGTGTCAAAGAAATTGGAGGTCATGTTTTAAAACCTCCACACTCTGATCTCCAGTGAGGACCCAAGCTCAGAGCCATATGCAGAAGACAGTCTGGAGAGGATCTGCCCTGGCCTGGCTGCCTGTTTCCTGGAGGGTCCAGTGGAAGAATCTCCCAGGCTTAACGGTGAGTCAAAGAAACCAGATGCAAGAGTACATATGTGCCTCCCTCCTACATGGGGCATGACTCCCAGGGGTGTAAATCTCCCTGGCAATGTGGTACAGAAACCCCAGGATGACCCAGGACCTGGCATCGAGGCACTGAGAAAGCCTTCTTGACCAAAAAGGGGAAGAGAGAAATGAGGCAAAATAAAGTTTCAGTGGCTGAGAGATTTCAAACAGAGTCGAGAAATTATCTTGGAGGTTATTCTTATGCATTATATATATGCATATATATATATTATATATGCATTATAACATATAATAATAATATAAATATATATAAACTTTCCAGTTTACAGTATATTGGAGTGGCTGGAGGGAAGTACCTGAAACTGCTGAGCTGTGTTCCAGTAGCCTTGATTCTTGAAGACGATTGTATAAAGATATAAATTTTACAGTGTGATTGTGGGATTGTGAAAACCTTGTATCTGATGCCCCTTTTATTCAGGGTATAGAGAGACGATAAAAAATAAATAAATAATGGGGGAGATAAAGAGTAAAATAAATTGGAAAGATGGAAATGCAGGTGGTCAATGAAAGGGACGGGTAAGGGGGTACGGTATATATGCATTTGGTTTTTTATTCTTTATTTTTTCTCTTTATTTCTTTTTCTGGAATGATGCAAATTTCCTAAAAAAAAAATGGTCATGGTGATGAAAACACAACTATGTGATGATATTGTGAGCCATTGATTATGCACCATGTATGGAATGTATGTGTGTTAACGTGTCACAATAAAAATATATATTTTCCTAAAAAGTATGGATGTGACACTCAAGGACAGTCAGAACTAATCAAAGATCAGCATAACCGTTGCCCAATGATATAGCTTTCACAATGTGACTCTGTGATTGTGAAAACCTTGTGTCTGATGCTCCTTTTATCTACCTTGTCAACAGAAGAGTAGAACATATGGAATAAAAATAAATAATAGGGGGAACAAATGTTAAAATAAATTTAGTTTGAAATGCTAGTGATAAATGAAAGCAAGGGGTAAGGGGTATGGTATGTAAAATCTTTTTTTTTCTCTGTTATCGTTTTCTTTCTTTTTCTGTTGTCTTTTTATTTCTTTTTCTAAATCGATGCAAATTATTTGTTCTAAGAAATGATGAATATGCAACTATGTGATGATATTAAGAATTACTGATTATATATGTAGAATGGAATGATATCTTAATGTTTTGTTTGTTGTTAATTTTTTAAATTAATAAATTTAAAAAGTAAAAAAAAAAAAGAATAGCCTTTGCCTGGGGTGAGGATGCAAAAGGGCACAAGGAAGGTAGCCTAAGTGGTGATTACACAAGTCATCAAACTCAACACCTGACACCCTTTACATAGTTTACACCTCAATAAAAAGCATTGTTTTTAATTATCTAGCAGGAACTCCCCATGCTCCATTCCTGCCCCAGGAAAGAAGATTCCCAGGCCTCTTTAGCCCAGCAGGTAGATGGAGGTTGGAGAACCCCTGAGAGCTCCCCCCTTGGGGCTGTTTCCACCTCCATCTCTGGGCCATTCTGCCCCTACTTCCTTCTTCTCTTCAGACTCCCAGGCTCAGTGCCAGAAGGGGCAGGATCTCAGCAAGGCTTGGTCCAATGGCTCCATGCATGCAGGAGGAAAGCAGGGAGCATTAGGGTGGAGAGTGACCCAGGGAGGCAGCATGGGAGAGCAGCCAACTGCAGCTACCTGCGAGGAGCTGGCCCCGCCAATTCCCCAGGGACAGCGAGGGCCTTAAGGGCAGGTGCTATTCTCCTGGAGACTTTCTTTCCCTCTCTGTTTCCCCATCAGGACACACTGGGTGTGATTTTTATCTGTGCAATTATGTCCGTCCAAATGGGAATTTCTGGAAAGCAGAGAGGGTTTCCTATTGATTAGCCACTGGGACCCACGCAGCTGGGCCAGGGATAAGGCTCTCACAGAGCAGGGGCCCAAGGCCAGGGGTGGTCCCTCCTTAGGTGTGGCCCCAATGGCCAGCATGGGGGACTAGGGGCCCAGAATTATCAAAGCACTGGGGACAAGAAGATGCCCCCAAGATATTGCCTCAGGAAGATGAGACGCTCCCCGACCCTGGCCTCCCAGGGCCAGAACCAGGAGCCAGCACCTTTTCATCCTAAAATGTGGGGGCTAATCATGGCGGCCAAGGTTTTGCCTGATCCAGTCCCCCAATCCCCACCCTGGCCCACTTCCTCTCCCTCTTCCAGCCTCATGCCATGGCCACAGTCAACTCCCATCTTCTGAATTTCACCCATTTTCACATCCGTGTCTTTGCCCAAGCTGGTCACTCCTCTCCCTGGGGTGCTGTTCCCTCCCCCTTCCTCGGACCCTCTGACTCTGCCTTCCAGCCCTGTAAACTTCTCAGCAAATTGCCCCCCACAGGCTAACCCTGTGCATAGGTTGATATTATAATCTCTCTGACTGTCTATTTTTGCTTATCTTCTGTAGTTACCTTGTCCCTAGAGACAAGGGCTGTATCTGACCCATCTGTGCATTCCTAGCACAAATAACAAACAGCTCCGTGAATGTCCTCGGCACTGGACTGGAGACTTAGCTGAGTGCCCCAGCCTGCCTTGGCAGGATGCTCAACTCCGTTACCCCTTCAGGAGCTCCTCCCTGCGCCCTGCACGAACCTAAGAATGGCTTTAGGGTCCAGAAGAGTCAGCACTCCCATAGGTAGCATATATTCTAAAACCAAAGCCTAAGGCAGGGCAGTAGGTAATCCAAAGGTATGAGTTGCTGGTGATGATAGCATAGGCTGCTGGGGTCCGAAAAATAAAGCAAACGTAGGCCAGAGAGGCCCTTCCCACCTCTCCAGCACCCCAGAACTTGAGTCAACGGCTCTATCTTACACTGGGTAAAACCAGCCCCTGACCTGTCCGTGATTCTGAAGAAATATGGGGTGGGGGCTTATGGAGGGGATAGGAGAGAGCTGGACGCTTCCAGTACCCTGACTAGAGCACAGCCTTTGGAGTTCAGACAGACCTGGGTTTTGAGGCCAGCTGTGGGATGGCACAAACAAGCACTCTAAGCCTGGAGAGGCCCCTTGCATTCTTATAAAGATTAAATGAACTGGGGGTGCAAGGGTGGTTCAGTGGTAGAATTCCCACCTGCCATGCAGGAGACCTGGGTTCGATTCCTGGCCAGTGCACTTCCCTCCACCAAAAAAAAAAAATCAACCAATGGTGCTGCAATAATAGGATAGTCACATGGAAAAAGAATGAAATGTGACCCCCACCATACAGCAGACAAAAGAAAAATACTAAATGAACCAAGCATTTAGATTAAAGGACCTAGCGTAGCACCTGGCCACTGGTGTGTGCCCTTAAAGCCCCTCTGCCTATGTCCATCCGTGATACCCAAGCCTGCTCCTGACGCGGGTCTCACCCTAATGCAGAGTCCTGTCTGGAGCCAAGCTGGCAGGGGTTAACAAGAGAAAGGCCGGCTGTTTCCCGAAAACAAAAGGCTGGGTCAATAGATCCGCAGCCGCAGCCATTGATCAGTGAGGGCAAAGACTCCCGCTGGGAGCTGCCAGCCAATTTCTCTGAACCATCTAGGACAGAGCAATCCGGGAAAACCGGTCCAGGTTCGAAAGGCCCTGCAGGAGGCCTGTCCTGGGGTCACTAACCTCAGCGCACAGCCCCCCAACACTGTCATCCCTCAGGAGACCCTCAGGGTAGACTAGGATTCACAGAGCTCGGCTGCCTCCAGTTCAATCTGTGAATCTACATTGGGGGAAATTCTTTTTAGCTAATCTATTACAGAAACGTAGGCTTAAAAACAAACCACAGTAGAATTAGGGGTACCTGAAACTTTGTCATCAAGTGTAATGACAGGTATTTTCATATCTCATTACAGTTATGGCACAATTCTCAAAATATTGTTTATATCTTTTACTACCTTAAAATTGTAGTAGCAATTGGACCCACCACTAGATCTTGTTATTTAATGCATTAACATACAAACATCTGTATTACTATGTCAAATTTGTTTTTTTAATATCTTGATAACTATGTTTTAGTATAAGGGTGAAAGGACTTGTGATGAGGAAAACGTGCCAGCTGTTAAAATTGTTAACCAGAATATCTGCAGATAAAGCCACGGTGGGGAATATAGGTTCATATAGCAGAATAGTTGGTTTCCTTTATAATACTATGTATTTCATTTCATGCATTTACTAGCCTACCAAAAGAGTCCATGGCATAAGAAAGTTTAAGAACCTACTCTGGTTCAACGCCCATTGTAGATGGGAAAACCAAGACCCAGAGAAGGAAGTGCTGTTCATGGATGGATGGATGGATGGATGGACGGATGGATGGATGGATGGATGGACGGATGGACGGATGGACGGATGGATGGAAGAAGAAAGGGATGGAAGATGGGATGGATAATAGATAAATAGATGGATGGATGGATGGACAGATGAATGGAGGATAGACAGAAATAACATTGATGGATGAATGTATGAATGGATAGTGGGTAGGAGAAAGGGATAATAGAAGGGAAGAGTGGACGTCATGTGAACGGATAGATGGTGGATGGGTAGATGGTTGGAGGGATGGATGGAGGGAAAGCAGGAGAGATGGGTAGATGAGTGGACAAATGAACAGCATAGTTATAGAAATAGCAATAACCCTCCCAGAGTGGTTACCCAGAGGCAAGCACTATTCTAACTCATTTAATCCTCACAATGCCCCTATGAGGAAAATGCTGTTAGTGTCCCTATTGAACAGGCACAGAGAGGTGAATGACTTACCCAAGGTCAATAGCAGTGAGTGGAATCACAGACCAAGGTTTGAATCCCAGCTCTGCTTTTTGCAAGCTATGAAACTCAGTGCAACTTATTTCACATCTACAGCACAAAGACAGCAGCGTCCCCTCCATCACAGGGTTGCATGTGGATCAATCAGGCATGGAAAGCACTCAGCACCACGTGTGTCGTAAATGCTCAATAATTTTGTCTTTACTGAATGATGAAACCAAGGCGCAGACCCATTTAAAGTGGTAATATGCACCCATGCTAAGATCCCCAGAAATTAAGAAAGGTGGCAAAACCGGAACCCAGAGACCAGCTCCTGGCAAGAGTGACAGGTATCATGAATTAACAAATGCCAATTGGAATTTTGCTTTTGTTTTAGGGGTAGGGGGCTGGGTTCCAATTGAAAGTAATACATGAAAATGCTGGAAATTAGTGACTTCCATTCAAAGAGTTCAGTAAAGAAAAAGGAGACAAAGAGTGACTTTACGGTGGAGAAACTGACAAGCACTACCTCACGCAGGTGATGTTTCAGTTTCCTAAGTTGCTCAAAGCAATACCATAAAATGGTTCAGCTTTAGCAATGGGAGTTTATTCACTTACGGTTAGAGTTCAGGAAAATGTCCAAATCAAAGCAATGCATTCTTCCCGAAGAGCAACTGCCAGTGTCTTTGCTTCCAGTGCCACGTGGCAAGGCACATGGTGCCACATGGTCTGCTGGTCTCTCCTTTCTTTTCTGGGTTTCACTGCTTGCAGCTTCTTGCTGCTGTGGTGCATATATGCTTCTCTTTCTCTCTCCCCACCCACCTCCTCCCCATCCTACCTTCCTCCCTCTTCCCTCTCTCCACTCCATTTATAAAGGACTCCTTCATGCGGATTAAGACCCATCCTGTACAGATTGTGCAACAGGACTGAATATAAAAACTCAGAAATGGACAGCACAATACTACCTAACTGTAATACAATTATGTTAAAACACTGAATGAAGCTGATTGTGAGAATGACAGAGGGAGGAGGGCTGGGGGCATAAATGACATCAGATAGAAAGATAGATGATAAAGACTGAGATGGTATAATCTAGGAATGCCTAGAGTGCATAATGATAGTGACTAAGTGTACACATTTTAAAAATGTTTTTGCATGAGGAAAAACAAAGGAATGTCATTACTGCAGAGTGCTGAAAATAGATGGTAATTAATATTTAAAATCTCAACTTTTGTGTGAGACTAAAGCAAAAAATATTTATTTGGTACAGAATTTGTATTTCGACTAGTGCATTTCCTATTATAACTTATGTAGACAGCTTGGTTGAACACCATAAGTACATGGAACCTTGGGTAGGACATGAGATTTTGTTGATCTGTCCAGAGTGATGCCCTGATGAATCCCAGAGTGATTTGGTCAGTGAGTGGATAAGTATTTGCAAAGTCCCCTTCGGGGAATGGTGAGAACAGGGGAAAATTCAACTTCCCCAAGTTGAATTCTTGATATTCTCACAAGCAGTGTGGACAACCAAAGCTATAGCTGAGCCCCATCTTGGGGTTTGCTCATATGAAACTTAATCCCACAAAGGATAGGTCAAACCTACTTAAAATTAGGTCTAAGAGTCACCCCCAAGAGAACCTCTTTTGTTGCTCAGATGTGGCCTCTCTCTCCAGCCAATACAACAAGCAATCTCACCACCCTCCCCCTGTCTACATGGGACATGACTCCCAGGGGTGTGGACCTTCCTGGCAATGTGGGACAGAAATTCTAGAATGAGCTGAGATTCAGCATCAAGGGATTGAGAAAAACCCTAGAATGAGCTGAGACTCAGCATGAAGGGATTGAGAAAACCTTCTCGACCAAAAGGGGGAAGAGTGAAATGAGACAAAGTGTCAATGGCTGAGAGATTCCAAACAGAGTCAAGAGGTTATCCTGGAGGTTATTCTTATGCATTAAGTAGATATCACCTTGTTATTCAAGGTGTAATGGAGAGGCTGGAGGGAACTGCCTGAAAATGTGGAGCTGTGTTCCAGTAGCCATGTTTCTTGAAGATGATTGTATAACGATATAGCTTTCTCAGTGTGACTGTGTGATTGTGATAAACTTGTGTCTGATGCTCCTTTTATCTACCTTGTGAACAGATGAGTAGAACATATGGAATAAAAATAAATAATAGTGGGAACAAATGTTAAAATAAATTTAGTTTAAATGCTAGCGATCAATAAAAGGGAGGAGTAAGGGGTATGGCATGTAATAGATTTTTTTTTTCTGTTGTCTTTTTATTTTTTTCTGAATTGATGCAGATGTTCTAAGAAATGATCATGATGATGAATATACAACTACGTGATGATATTGTGAATTACTGATTATATATGTAGAACGGGAAAAAAAAAAGAATGCATTATATAATCTCCAAAAAAAAAAAAAGACCCATCCTGACTGAGATGAGCCAATCTTAACCATACCCTCATCAAAAGGTCCTACCTATAGTGCCTCCACACCCACAGGAATGGATTAACTTTAAGAACGTGTCTTTCTGGGGTACGCATAGCTTTAAACCATCACAAGTGGTCAAGATCAGCATCAACAGAGACCAGTCATGTTGATAGGAGCTACCTCCGACATGAAACTCAAAACCCCAGTTTACTCACGAGAAAAACATCAGACAAACTCAAACTGAGGGATGTTCTACAAAATACCTGGCCAGTACTCTTCAACATTGTGCCGGTCTGAATCTGTGGTGGACCCCAGAAAAGCCATGCCCTTTAATCCTCATTCAATATTGCTGGGTGGGAGCATTTTGATTGTTTCCATGAAGATGTGACCCACCCAATCGTGGGTGGTAATTTTTTATTAGATGATCTCCATGGAGGTGTGTCTCATTCAGTGAAGGTGGAGTTGCTTACTGGAATCCTTTAAAAGAAGAAACATTTGGGAGAGAGTCGCTTTTTGGTAGAGTCACGTGAAAGCTGGCAGACACTGCTATGTTCGCCTTGTGCCCTTCCAGCTGAGAGAGAAACACTGAACATCACTGGCCTTCTTGAACCAAGGTATCATTCCCCGGATGCCTTAAACTGGACAAGTCTATAGACTTGTTTTAATTGGGACATTTTCTCAGCCTTAGAACTGTAAACTAGCAACTTACTAAATTCCCCTTGTTAAAAGCCGTTCTGTTTCTGGTATATTGCATTTCGGCAGCTAGCAAACTAGAACAAATATTATCAGATTACCCAAAACAAGGAATATGCGAGAAACCATTACAGTCTAGGAGACATGGCTACTAGTATAACATGGTATCTTGGATGGGATCCGAACAGAAGAAAATCAAGTTGAAGCTAAGGAAATGTGAATGAAGTACAGACAGTAATTAGTTAATAATAATGTATTGACACTGGTTCATTCATTGTGACAAGCGTACCTTACAAATGTTAGATGTTGACATGAGGGGAAACTGGGTGTGGGGTATGAGGAAACTGTACTATCTTCACAACTGATCTGTAAATAAAAATCCGTTTTTAAAAATAAGTTTATCTTTTTTAAAATACCAGCAGTTCATCTGGGTGGTGAGGTTACAGCCGATTTCTTTTCTTCATTTCACTTCTCTGTATTTTCTAAGTGATCTATAATGAATACGCTTTGCTTCTGTCGTCAGGAAAAAAAAGTCAATAAATTTTATTTTCAAAAAATGAATGAATGAGTGTTTGGTCCTTTGGAGACAGTGTTATATAAATAAAAGTACAATTAGAGTTGCTCCTTGGACAGCAATTAAAACCCACTCTATCACCTTGCATCCAGGGAGCCCTGGCTTCGAGGACCTGGCTCTCTCCCAAGGGTAGGCTGGTGTGCCTCTGAAATCTGACAGCATTTTCCCCATCTAAGATCAGCACTTGCTAGCAGGGAAGGGAAGGGAGCCGGGCAGTTGCTGCAGGGGCTCTTTCCAGGTGAGACTACACTTCGGGTCCAACCCTAAAAAAAATCACATACAGAGGTTTCAAGCCAGACGTTAGCCAGCACTGGATCATGCAGAGGGCCACAAATGATCCCCAGCCCCCCTAAATAAACAAAAGAATGAAAGAAAAGAAAAACCCAGGCAGGACCAGTTGCTTTCCCAGGCACATTCGTTTGTCACCTTGAAGACCTCAAATGGGTCCTATAAAGCAGATCCTCTATTTTTGCACCCCTTTCAAAACCAAAGCTCAAAGAGGGGCCCCGCCTAACAAGGTGTTAGAAGCAGGATATGAACCCCAGCCTGCTCACTTCCTGAGCAGAGCTGCCTCTGCTGTGAGCCGGGTTCCCATCTCTAACCGGCTCAGGGACCAGCTACGACCAAGGCTGGGCCACATTCGGGGGACAGGATGTCAGAACAGGGAAGGGTCAAATAGTGGGCAATAGCCCCTTGGAAGGCTCCCCACAACACCCCCCAAACACCGCCACCAAAACACAGAGGGCACCATAGGGAAATGCCACTTGTTCTTGGACCCAAACCCATCCCGAACACCAATTCCAACTCCTGGCTCGTGAAGAAGGGGAGAGAGAAAGCCAGGAACTACTGGCTTTCTCCAATGTCCTGACATCCAGCTCATATGTGGGTGGGTCTCAGAAGCAGGCACTAGGGGAGAGATGGTGGGAGACCCCTCTGCTGGCCGTGGCACTGGAATATATTCTCTCTGACCATTACCAACAAGAACTCCAAGAGGTACAGCTCAGCTTTCTAACATGTAAGAAAAGTGTTTGACTCTTTTATAGATGTATGAAGTTGTCCTCAAAGAGATCCTCTGAAAGGCAGCACACTTATTCCGGTGATGATTCCAGAGCTCATCTAATTATTCTAAAACCCCCTCTGGAGCCACCTTTCACCAAAGATCAGACAGTTTGACTGCCCCAAGTATTCCCCAAATGAGCATGCAACTGACTTTTGGGCTATTACCAAAATCCAAATTCAGGTTCCAAAGACCAACATTTGCCCCTCTGAGACTATTCCCAAGAACTCCAGGAACATTCTGAGAAATGGCTGCAGGACAAGAATAGTTTTCCCAGGGAGCGTCCGCCCAGTCAGGCTGTCAGACACCTGACCGTATGAGCAAAGTTCATGTGTGTAGCCCTTTTCTCCCAGACTCCCAACACAGGCCCTGGACCAAAGAGGGAGTGTGGGACTCTCCCACCCACAAGCCAGATTCAATTCTGACTTCCCTAGAAATAGGGCCTCTGCCTCTTCTCCCTCCCAGCCCAGAACCGGGGCACTGGGATCAGTCCAGGCTCCATTTGTTTCACTAATGAGTCTTAAGTGTTTGGCTTGGGCTTCCGCCAATCCTACAGGGAACTGGGGGCAGGAGAGATCAGGACTCATGCCAGCTCAGCTCCATTGGGTTCTGGGAGGGCTGGCACAGACCCACCCAGGGCACAGTTTGGCACCCACTTGTCCTGCTGCCTCCACTGCTAAGGGCATCTCATAATGCAGGTATCTGGGCACACCCTCCTCACACATCCTGCATTGGAATCCCAGGGGTGGGTCCGGGAATTTGTATATTTAATAAGCACCCCAGGCGATCACGATGTATAGTGAAGGTTAAGGATGGCTGACCTAAGAGGTCAGGGAAGGACATCCAGGCTCCAAGAAACACCTGAAAATGGTTTGTAAAATTGTGTATATGTGCACTGTGCTGAAGAGTCCACAGCTTGGGTCAAATTCTCAAATCAGGCTCATGCCCCCACCCCAATCCCACTACCCCACCCGCCAAAAAAACTAAGTCCATTTTAGTTGTCCTGAAGTTGCCATGACAAACACCTCAATGGGTTGGCTTAAACAATTGGGAATTTATTGGCTCACGATTTTGGAGGCTGGTTGGCTTCATTCTCCTGGGGTGGGTAGCATTCAGGCTGGCCAGCCGGCTGTGGGTTCCTTGGCTTTCCCCTTAAATGGCCATGTCCTCTCCTTTCTCTTCTGAGTTCCCACTGATTTCCAGCTTCTCCCTGTGGCTTTCTCCCTATGCCTGAATTTCCTGTTTATAAAGGACTCCAGTAATCTGGATTAACACCCAATCTCATTCAGTTGGGCCACACCTTAAACAAAATATCATCTTCAAGAGATGCTATTTACAATGGATCCCACAGGAATGTGAACCAAACCATATAAACTGGGATACATAACTCAATCCACCACAGTTCCTAAAAAGGCAAGAGCTCACTGTGTTCATAACTTCTATTCACCCATAGCTCTGACCTGTTACAATGCAGGTACTCCCTTGAGGCTGAGCCACCTCTCCTATTAACCCCAGAGAAAGTTGGCGCCAGCCCTGGAAGAGGTGTTCAGGCCTGGGAAAACCAGAAAAACAGAGAGCTGGGCTATGAGACAGTAGGATATCAATGGCCAGGGTTTGGGTGGGGAAGGCCAGCATCTACCTCCCCAGGCTTCGGAGAATGCTAAGACTAGGGGCCATTCATTCCAGAATACCAGACCTGAAAGGACCCCAAGGAGGTCCCAGGAAGCAACCCCCAGCAAGAAGGGTGAATTTTCACCAGTATCGGTCCTCACTCTCCAACCAACAAGAGCTAAACTACAGTTCAGCTCCCCAGCAGTTGGTGGGCGCCATGTGTTGAATTCTGGCCAAAGGAATGTGGGCCTCCACTAGGAGGTACCCCTTCACCATTGGTGGTAGCAGAGGACTCCAAAACCTTGGAGCCACAACAGGGAAAGAACCTGGGTTCTAAATGACCGTGAGGGGGCAGAGCTCCCCCACCACCAACCCACCCTTGATTATGCCATGGGTGGGAAATAAACATTCTTGTGTGAAGCTAGTGAGATCTGGGGGTTTTCTGTATTGGCAACCAGCCTACTGTAACCAACATACTACTCATAAGGAAACTGAGCCCAGAGAGCACACGTGACACATTCAGTATCCCAGAGTGAAAGCCAGGTGGGGCCAGGGATAGAGCCAAGATTTCCCAACTCCAGCCCTGGGTGGGGAGGGCCATGACACACATACAGCCTGAACAGCACCAATTCCCAAAAAGACTTTATTGTTTCAAGTGGCAAAATGTCATTGGTCTCTGTGGGGCACCTGGTAGGGTGAACGGGGAACTGGGGCAGGGCTGGGGCAGGGCTCTGCCTATTACAAAAATCAGGCTTTTATAAAAAATGCTATAAATCGGTATCAAAAGAAAACCCAAGGGAAGCTGGAGGAGGAAGCAGAGAGGAAGGAGGGAAGAGAGTAAGGGAGGGACCCAAACCTTCAACCACTAATGACTTGACTCCAGGCTGAGGGAAGGTGTGGGGAGGGAGAAATGGGCGGGTGATACAAAGTGCATAAATGTGCCTCCCCAGACGCTCCTCAGAGGTGGCGGGAGGGACAGGGGGCTGCAGCCCGGGGCATGGTAGGGCTCCAGCCAGCTCCTTGCCCAGGGACCCCACAGGAATGGGCACTGCCTGAGACTCCGGATGGGAAGGACCTGCAACAAGGAGGGAAGAAAAGCAGCTCAGGGGAGGGGACCACAGCAGGCAGAGGCGGAGGGGGCTGCAGCTTCCATCCTGGCTCCACCCAGCTGTGAGAAAGGTCCCTGCTGGTGGACCTAAGACTGACCACCCTGCCCCCAGGAGGCCCAGACCAGAAAGGCTGGCTAGCCATGCCCAGGCCAGCCAAAGCACATGGGAGATAGCCCCTGAGCCCAGGGAGGCAGGCAGGACGGACACCCTCCTCGTCTTTCTCCATCCCAGGCTTGGATTTGTTGGACAAAATCTAGGGGAGGCCGAAGGACCCACCCAATTGCCTCTTCCCGATCTTGCTCTGGAAAGAGAGTCGGTACAGGCATCCCAAATGCCCAGGGCAAGCCCGATTCACCCTTGAACCCCATGCCCCCAGGCCCAAAGGGACCCGAGGCCAGGAGCCTGCCCTGCCCGCACCTCAGTGACTTCTCAGACCTTCTTCTTCTTCAGCTTCAAGGCTTGCAGCCAGTTGGGCGATGACCCCTCCGACCTGGAGGGCAGAGGGCCGAAGTCAGAAATGTTTTTTTTTTTTGGCTTAAACAAGCATTTATTGTCACACAGCTTTTTTTTTTTTTCCTCTTTTTAGGTTTACTTCTTCCTTTTTTATAAAAAAATGTAACAACAAACAAAAACATTCTTAACATACGATCATTCCGTTCTACATATATAATCAGTAACTCACACTATCATCACATAGTTGCATAGTCATCATCATGATCATTTCTTAGAACATTTGTATCAATTTAGAAAAAGAAATAAAAAGACAACAGAAAAAAATTCACACATACCAAACCCCTTACCCTTCCCTTTCATTGATCACTAGCATTTCAATCTACTAAATTTATTTTAACATTTGCTCCCCCTGTTATTATTTTTATGCTGTATGTTTTACTCGTCTGTTGATAAGGTAGATAAAAGCAGCATCAGACACAAGGTTTTCACAACCACACAGTCACACTGTGACAGTTATATCATTATACAATCATCATCAAGAGACATGGCTACTGGAACACAGCTCTACATTTTCAGGCAGTTCCCTCCAGCCTCTCCATTACGATCTTGACTAACAAGGTGATATCTACTTAATGCATAAGAATAACCTCCAGGATAACCTCTCTACTCTGTTTGGAATCTCTCAGCCATTGACACTTTTGTCTCATTTTGCTCTTCCCCCTTTTGGTCGAGAAGGTTTTCTCAATCCCTTGATGCTGAGTCTCAGCTCACTCTAGGATTTCTGTCCCACGTTGCCAGGGAGGTCCACACCCCTGGGAGTCATGTCCCATGTAGACAAGGGGAGGGCGGAAAAGTCATAAATTTTTAAGGAAGCTGAACAAAATGAGGAGAGATGGGAAGGACAGAAACCTCCACTCTGACCCGAGGAGGTGGCTTAGGGTCTGGATGCTGCAACGGGAACTCTGCCACCAACTTAACACAGTCAACCTCGGGTAACCTTGGGCTCCTCTATCGGCCTCAGTTTTCCTGTTCTGTAAAGTGGGGAATCCCTTTTCAGGTGAAAACAGTGGGGTCAGTCAACGCCCCGCACTGAGGTTACTTACCCTGAGGATTTCTCTGGTTTGGGAGGTAATGTAAGGGGCTTTCCCAGCCCAGGGACCTTGCAGGACTTGGAGCGCTGGACGACAGCCTCCTTCTGGGTCGACTTGCTCTCCACCGGCTCCCCCTCCTCAGCTGAGCGGTTCCGGGAACGCAGCTTAGCCTGTGAGCCAAGTCCAGATCCAGACAGAGAGGACAGGCATGCACAACGGCTGAACCTTCCCCCAAGAGTGTGCAGCCCCCAGAATCCAGCACATGCCCCTCCAGTCCTTTTACCCCGATAGACGGGGAGGTCACTTAAAGACAAGGTCTGGGTCTGACTCAGCTTAGCTTCCCCCCAGAGCTAAGTCATGCCGTGCACACAGTAGGTCTTCAGAAAGAACCTGCTGAATTGAATTTAGACACTCTTCCCACCTCTGAGCCTTTGCTCATTCTGTTCCTCTGCCTGGAATGTTTCTCTGCCCGTCCACCCCCTCAGTGTCATTCTTATCCTCTGCCTGGAGAGCCACGATGAAATAAATGTCCATGTGGGGCCTTCCCTAGTCTGCCTTCCCATCCCCTGCCATGCCACTGTTATGGAATAACCTCTTGCTGAACAGGCCCAGGCCCTATCTGTACCCCACAGTGCCACCTAAACTTCTTCCACCCAAGTTTGCATGGCCATGCCTTGGGTTCCCCACTACCCTACAAGGTTCGGGGGCGAGGTCCTGCTTCCTCTCTTCTTCCATCCCACTCAGCACACGGAACAAGCTTCTAGAGCTTCCATTAACCAGGGAATGAGGAAGGAATGTGGAGAGGGAGGATGGGGGAATGCGTAGATGGCAGGGAGAGCACAAAAGCGGGACAGAGACTGGCGAGTCGACCAGATGGCCGGCTGTGTTTGCTGACCGACTAAATGGTACCTTCAGGGCTGACGGGCTTAGGCCAGGAAAGAGGTTGACTTTTAGCCCCTTGGTGCCCAAGGACATCCGTGTCCGGCGGCTCTGAGGCTCCTCCACCACCTCCTCATCCGACGATGGCACCCGAGAAGCCCGTGGCTCTGCAAGGGTCAGGACAGGGGGCTAAGCACGAGGCAGACCCCACTGACCTCCTCCACCTCTCACGACCTGGGCCTAAGGCCCCAGACGTCTACGTCCCACAGCACGCTGGCCCTACCCGTAGAGTCCTGGAATAGGCGCGCATCGGAATCTGCTGCATCCGACAGGCCCAGGGTGCCCCCCGGCCGGATGGCAGGGGCGCGGTGCCCACGCTTGCGCCCCAAGTTGGCACGGCTCCGATACACGGCACTGTCGAGGATCTCGGTGTCCTGCAAGGGGCAACGGCAACACCACTGCCTCGCCGTCCCTCGGTCTGCCCCGCCGCCCCAGAGCTGCTCTCTCCAGGACCCTGGAGCGTCGCACGATGCCCCCACAGCCCACTCTGCCTCCCTGGGCTAAGCCTGCTCGGGTCTCCGAGCTGCTGCGGGGGGAAGCTCCAGGAGCCAGGTTCTGGCTCCAACACCCGCACAGGCCCACGAGAGTCCACCCACTGCCCTGGGCTCACCATCCACTGACCTCGATGAAGGAGAAGTCCTGACTGGGGGTGCTGGGGGGTGGGCCTTGAGAGGACCGCCGAGGGGTCCTGGTCAGCCTCTGCTCGCCCCGCCCGGCTCCTGCATGGCCCCAGCTGCCATCCACCTCTTCCGTCTGGCTGGCTTCCCCATCGGGCTGTGGCCTCCAGGAGGGCGGAGGGTCTCTGCCAGGCTCCAGAAGCTCCCCTTGGGCAGAGCCAGCCATGGGTCCTTCCTCCTCTGACAGGCCCAAGACCACCGGCTCTCGACGGGCCGCTGCTTTGGAATGGCTGGCGGCCAGCATCTCCTCCAGGAGGCCCTGGGAGCCGGGGGGTGTGGGGAAGGCTGGGCATCCACTGGGGCTGCAAAGGAGACACAAAGAACTAGGTGGACCCTGAGGCTACCTCGTCCCCTCCCAAAGCCCACGCATGTCACAGGACATGTCCACCCTCCCCTCTCTGCCTCCCTTCTTCTCCTTCCCACACGTGATCAAAGGTCTGAGCAACACAGCACACGGAGAAAGAAAGCTGTCAAATTCCAGACCCACCATGCAATCCCTGCACCTCTCACAGCCTCGGTTTCCTCCACCGGGAACCTAAAGCTGAGCTCAGCGCATGCCTCCTAAACACAGCTACTATTCCAGCTGCCACCGCTGCTGTTGATGACAGCGCATCTCCTCCCAAGGGCACCAGACCGGTGGATGCTTTTCTTGGGACGAGGCAGGTATCAGCCATTCGGCTCTCCTACTCTGGACCTCCTTTCAGTCCCTGCCCCTGCCCCTACCTCCCTCTCCCTGGGCCCCAGTCTCATGGGACCCACTGGGCCCGCACACTGCAGGGTCTTTGAACGAGCTGTCCCCACGCCCAGAAAGTTCCCCAGCTGCAATGCCATTGACTCTTTGGGCAATTCAAATGCTCTTCTCTGAGGTCGACCTGTCCTGCTTCCCCAGCCCCTCCTCACCAGCTCGGCAGGCCCTGGGTCCTACCTGCCAGTCCCTGCCTCAGAGTTCTGCGATTCCTTGTTCTTGGAGTGCCCCCCTGCCAGTCCTGTAGGCCTCAAGGGCAAAGTTGGGGGGTGGGGGTGCTTTTGCCTGCACCTCCTGCACCTGGCCAGGGGCCTGGCCAGGAGTGGGACTGAGCAAAGATTTGCTGAGTATATTAGAATCTGGGTCACCTTGGACCTCAACACAGCTTATACCCCTTCTGCTGCCACTCCCTCGAAACATACACAGCACGTGCACACTGGCACTAACTCACACTCACACAGGAGCCGGGAGCTCTCGGCCTGCCGCTCACTCAAAACATACCTCTGAGCACAGAGGAACTGTACCCCAACACACGCACACACGCACGATCACACCCATGCCCTCGGCCAGGCCTGGGAAAGGCCGGAGGTGGTGGAGCAGTGCCCGGAAGCCAGACTGGGGTTGAGAGGGGAGGAGGCAGGTGAGTCAACACTGAGCCAGAAGACGAGAGGGGGCGGGGGGGGGGGGGGGGGGGGGGGGAACGTGTATCCATCCGTCCTTCCACAAGCTGCTGACAGATGGAAATTAAAGTGGTCTGGGGAGGGATGAGAGGAGGCGGTGGTGGCAGCACAGTAAAGACTGAATGAGGGCCAAAAGCCAGCTCGGCCAGCCAGCTCCGAGTCAGGCCTGGGGGAGGGGTGGCCGCACCCCAGAGGCGGTCCCAGGAGGCCCCGCCCCGAAGCCCCTCCCTGGGCTGGAGCAGAGAGAGGCTGAGGGCAGGCTCAGAGAGTAAAGGGATATGGAACATCATCAGCGGCAGAAACACCAGAGAAAACATCTAGGCCGGGGTCAGCGGAGGGAGCTGGGTTCTGGGCATGACCACGACGACGAGAGGGAGGGCCTGGGGAATGCAGCAAGCACCAGCCCTGCCAGCCTATCTAAAACCCCACTTGTCCTTCACCGCACCTTGGGGGTAGCTTCCCCACCTCTGAATGCCTAGAACACCCCCCACCTGAGCCCCTCCCTGACAGGGAGACAGGAGAGCGCAGTGGTTAGGGACAGGGGGTGCTGTGTCCAGCCCCTTCTGTCTGTACCTGGATGCCACCACTCTCTCCACCTGCGGCCTGGGCAAAGTTACTTACCCACCCTGAGCCTCAGTTTCCTCATCGGTAAAAGGAAATAATCTAAGTACCTACACCTGGCTGGGTTTCTCAGAAGAAATATGCACTAGCACATGGTCAGCACTTGATAACCACAATCAATTATGCTAATCCTCCTCGTCCTCAATGCAGGTTCCTGGATCACCTGAGAAGACATGTCTGACCTTATACATCTCTACCC